>NC_135819.1:21323671-21623671 GCF_964213995.1 Mustelus asterias
CTCCCTCTCACTAGAGCTGTTTCTTTCAGGGTGCTCACCCTTCCGCACTCTCATTGGTCACTTTCCCCCAGAAATGTTCACTCCCCTGCCCCTCAAGGATCACTCCCATCCCCCACCCCACATCCCCCAACAGTCAGCAGCCACTCTTCCCCATGTACACTGGTCACTCTCCCAGCATCAGTGAGTCACTCTTCCAAATGCAATGGCCACTCTGCCCATTTATGGTCTCACTTCCCTCCGCCCTCCACCTCCCATTCCCATTGGTTACTCTCCCCACACCTCAGGGATCACTCCCCCAAATGCATTGAGCACTCACCCCATATACAGTGGGTTACTTTCCCTGTAGAAGCAGCGGTCAATTTTCCCCATGCACAATGGGTCAATTTTCCCCATACACAATGGATCAATTTCCCCCATACACAATGGGTCAATTTCCCCCATACACAATGGGTCAATTTCCCCCATACACAATGGGTCAATTTCCCCCATACACAATGGGTCAATTTCCCCCATACACAATGGATCAATTTCCCCCATACACAATGGATCAATTTGCCCCATACACAATGGGTCAATTTGCCCCATACACGGCGGTCAATTTGCCCCATACACAATGGGTCAATTTCCCCCATACACAATGGGTCAATTTGCCCCATACACAATGGGTCAATTTGCCCCATACACGGCGGTCAATTTTCCCCATACACAATGGGTCAATTTGCCCCATACACAATGGGTCAATTTGCCCCATACACGGCGGTCAATTTTCCCCATACACAATGGGTCAATTTGCCCCATACACGGCGGTCAATTTTCCCCATACACAATGGGTCAATTTGCCCCATACACAATGGGTCAATTTGCCCCATACACGGCGGTCAATTTTCCCCATACACAATGGGTCAATTTCCCCCATACACAGCGGTCAATTTCCCCCATACACAATGGATCAATTTTCCCCATCCACAGTGGTCAATTTCCCCATGGGCAGTGGGTCAACTTCCCCTATACACAATGGGTCAATTTTCCCCCCACATACAGTGAGTGACTCCCTCTCTCCCCCCACCCACCCCCCTTCTTCCCCTCCCCTCCTCACTCACCTGTCCGCCTCTCTTGCCCGCTTGTTCTCCCTCCCACATTCTCACCTGGGTGAGCGAGTGGCGATGCCCAAGCTCCGATGGGATGGGATGGAGAGGCTTTTTTTTCTCCTCTGTGCTCTCTCTCTCTCCCTCTCTCTTGTCTGCTGTATGTTGTTTTTTTAAGGCTCGGAGCCGCCGCAGCGATGGAGATTCGCTTCCACTAACATCCCAAGGACGTTAATCGAGGCGTTTCGAATGTATGTTGTTTTTGAGACAGAAAGAGGTACCTGGAGACGGGGAAGAGCCAGGGTTGCTGCTGCTGCGTCTTATTTTTTTTCTCTCTCCTTCTTCTTCTGTCTCTCCTTTGCGTGGTTACCAAAAAAAAGCAATCTCCCCTGGCAAGATGCAAAGAGTCTGTGTTATTTATTCTTTCCTCTGTTCTGTCGAGTCCACTGCAGCTTTCCTGGGCACACACACACACGGTGCACAATAAGGCTAAATTTTTATCCCGATGATCTTTTTCCTCTCTCTCTCCCTTTATTTTAATCCGTTGGGTCTTCCCTGAATAACACTAGGCAGCTGGTATGTGAGAGAGTGTGTGTGTGTCTGTCTGTATCACAGAAAAGGGAAGAAGGGAGAGATGGAGAGAGGGAAGGGGGGGGGGGGGGAGAGAGAGGATGGAGAGAGAAAGGTGGAGCCAGAGAGATTGTCTTGTTAAGACACACACATACACACACTCACACGCACAGGGAGATACACAGCACTGGAAGCCTTCAATCTCTACCAGAACTGCTCCTCTCTCTCACAAACCAGCCCCAGCAATGATCAAAATCTGGCAACCGATTCGAACTGAAGCAGGGTGCACAGACAGCCTTGCAGAGCCTTGGTTGAGGAGCACTGAAATCCCGAGATGGATTCAGCCACCCTGCCGGAATAGTGAGTAAATTCTTTCCCAGCAACGGCTGGTCTCAGGCTATGATTCCTCCCCCCCATCTCCTCCTCCCCCCCCCCCTGCCCTCAACACAGGAGAGAGATATCCAATGGCATTTGGGCATGGATCATTTGCAGACGCCTTGACATGCCTACACTGCCCAGATACATTTCATTTTTCTGTGGAAAAAGAGAATTGTGAGAAGGTGCCACACACACACACACACACACACACACACAGAGCGAGGAATCAGATGTTTAATTTCATGCATCCATTGCAGGTATGAAAAAAAACCTCCCAGGACAGGTACAGCACGGGGTTAGAGACACAGTAAAGCTCCCTCTACACTGTCCCCATCAAACACTCCCAGGACAGGTACAGCAGGGGGTTACATACAGAGTAAAGCTCCCTCTACACAGTCCCCATCAAACACTCCCTGGACAGGTACAGCACAGGGTTAGATACATTGTAAAGCTCCCTCTACACTGTCCCCATCAAACACTCCCTGGACAGGTACAGCACAGGGTTAGATACTGAATAAAGATCGCTCTACACTGTCCCCAACAAACACTCGCAGGACAGGTACCGCACGGGGTTCAATACAGCGTAAAGCTCCCTCTACACTGTCCCCATCAAACACTCCCAGGACAGGTATAGCACGGGGTTAGATACAGAGTAAAGCTCCCTCTACACTGTTCACCATCAAACACTCCCAGGAGATGGTACAGCACGGGGTTAGGTACAGAGTAGCGCTCCCTCTACACTGTCCGCATCAAACACTCCCAGGACAGGTACAGCACGGGGTTAGATACAGAGTAAAGCTCCCTCTACACTGTCCCCATCAAACACTCCCAGGACTGGTACAGCACGGGGTTAGGTACAGAGTAAAGCTCCCTCTACACTGTCCGCATCAAACACTCCCAGGACAGGTACAGCACGGGGTTAGATACAGAGTAAAGCTCCCTCTACACTCTCCCCATCAAACACTCCCAGGACAGGTACAGCCCGGAGTTAGGTACAGAGTAAAGCTCCCTCTACACTGTCCCCATCAAACACTCCCAGGACTGGTACAGCACAGGGTTAGATACAGAGTAAAGCTCCCTCTACACTGTCCCCATCAAACACTCCCAGGACAGGTACAGCACGGGGTTAGATACAGAGTAAAGCTCCCTCTACACTGTCCCCCATCAAACACTCCCAGGACTGGTACAGCACAGGGTTAGGTACAGAGTATTTATGGTTAATAAATTCGCAGGGCCTGATAATTTATATCCCAGAGTATTTAAGGAAATGGCCCTAGAAATAATGGATGCATTGGTGGTCACCTTCCTAGGTTCTATAGATTGATGGAAACTAATGTAACCCCAGTGTTGAGAAGAGAGGTAGAGAGGAAACATGGAATTATAGACCAGTCAGCCTGATGTCGATAGTGGGAAAATTTCTCGAATTCATGAGGAAATATTTTACAGCAAATCACTTGGTCAACAGTGGCAGGATCAGACAGTCAACATGGATTTATAACAGGAAAATCATGCTTCACAAATCTACTTAAATTCTTCGAGAACGTAACTAGTCGAGTTGATGAGGGAGACCCACTGGATGTGGTTTACTTGGACTTTCAGAAGGTTTTCAACAAAGTCCCGCGTAAGAGATTAGCTTGTGAAATTAAATCACATCGGATTGGGGAAAGTTTATTCAGCCGGATAGAAAACTGGTTGGCAGACAGGAAACAAAGAGTAGGAACAAACGAGTCTTTTTCTGAATGGCAGGCAGTGACTAGTGGGGAACCACGGGGGTCAGAGCGGGGACCCCAGCTATTCATAATACACATGAATGAACAAAGAACAAAGAAAATTACAGCACAGGAACAGGCCCTTCGGCCCTCCAAGCCTGCACCGACCATGCTGCCCGACTCAACTAAAACCCCCTACCCTTCCGGGGACCATATCCCTCTATTCCCATCCTATTTATGTACTTGTCAAGGCGCCCCTTTAAAGTCACTACTGTATCTGCTTCCACTACCTCACCCGGCAACGAGTTCCAGGCACCCACTACTCTCTGTGTAAAAAACCTGCCTCGTACATCTCCTTTAAACCTTGCCCCACGCACCTTAAACCTGTGCCCCCTAGTAATTGACTCTTCCACCCTGGGAAAAAGCTTCTGACTATCCACTCTGTCCATGCCTCTCATAATCTTGTAGACTTCTATCAGGTCTCCCCTCAACCTCCGTCGCTCCAGTGAGAACAAGCCAAGTTTCTCCAACCTCTCCACATAGATAATGCCCTCCATACCAGGCAACATCCTGGTAAATCTTTTCTGTACCCTCTCCAAAGCCTCCACATCCTTCTGGTAGTGTGGTGACCAGAATTGAACGCTATATTCCAATTGCAGCCTAACTAAGGTTGTATAAAGCTGCAACATGACTTGCCAATTTTTAAACTCAATATCCCGGCCAATGAAGGCAAACATGTCAAATGTCTTCTGCAAGCATGCCGTATGATTTAGATGTGGGAAATATCTCCAAATTTGCCGATGGATGGGAGGGAGAGCTGTGAGGAGAATGCAGAGATGTTTCAGTGTGATTTGGACAAGCTGGGTGAGTGGGCAAATGCATGGCAGATGCAGTATAATTTGGATAAATGTGAGATTATTCACTTTGGTAGCAAAAACAGAAGGCAGACTTTTATCTGAATGGTTACAAGTTGAGAGAGAGAGAAATGTGCAATGAACAGTAAAGGAATTAAGGGTTATGGTGAGCGGGCGGGTAAGTGGAGCTGAGTCCACAAAAAGATCAGCCATGATTTTATTGAATGGCGGAGCAGGCTCGAGGGGCCAGATGGCCTACTCCTGCTCCTAGTTCTTATGTTCCTATGTTCTTATGTAGACCTGGGTGTAAGCATGCAGGTACAGCAAGTGGTAAAAGAGGCAAATGGTATATTAGTCTTCATAGCGAGAGGATTTGATTACAGGAGCGGGGATGCCTTGCTGCAGTTATACAGGGCCTTGGTGGAATATTGTGTTTTGGGCTCTATCTGAGGAAGGATGTGCTTGCTCTGGAGGGAGTGCAGAGATGGTTTACCAGACTGATTCCTGGGATGGCGGGACTCACATATGAGGAGAGCTTGAGTTGGTGAGGATTATATAATCTGGAATCTAGAAGAATGCGAGGGTCGCACAGACTCGCATGAAATTGAAACAGGACTAGACAGGGTAGATGCGCTCTATCATACACAAGGCTTGATGCTCAGGAAATAAAAGCTTTTATTTGCTGTAATAAAGCAGCTAACAATTATATACACGATCCCAGACTGAGGGGTCCCAGCCAGAGCAGGAACCTTTATACCTCTCCCAGGAGGCGGAGCCCGACTGGGATGTACCACAACACTACAATACAAAGGTGTAACAACCCCACCCTAACCCCAACAGCAACAAGTAGCACAACCCATCCCTAACCCAACAGCAACATATGTACATACTGGCCAGACCCTGGCTCAGTACTATCCAGTGGGAACCAACGATGGTTCACCACAAGGGTAGATGCAGGAAGGATGTTCCCGATGGTGGGGGAGTCCAGAGCAAATCCAAGGATATGATTCCTTTAGGACAGAGAGGAGGAGAAATTTCTTCACCCCAGGGGTGGTGAGCCCGTGGAATTCACTACCCCAGAAAGTAGTTGAGCCGAAAACAATGTGGGTGGGACTTTCTGGCCGTGCTGGCCCCAAAACCGGGGAATCCCGCCCGAGGTCAATGGACCTGTGTGGGGCCCGAACCCCCCCCCCCGCCCCCCCACCAACACCACCCCCCCGCCCCCTCTCCCCACCACTGCACCCACTACAATTCCCATGGCAGGTGGGATGGGAGAATCCCTCCATGTATGTTTTCAAGAAGGAGTCAGATATCACACATGAGGTGAGGGGGATCAAAGGATATGGGTGGAAGTGGTAACAGATTGGTGAGTCAGATGGTCAGCGATGATCATAATGAATGGCAGAGCAGGAGCGAAGGGCCAAATGGACTCTTCCTGCTCATATTTTCCATGTTTCTGTGAGTAAAGCTCCCTCTGCACTCCACATCTGGCGCTCCCAGGACAGGTACAGCACGGGGTTAGATACAGAATAAAGCTCCCTCTACACTGTCCCCCCATCAAACACCCCCAGGACAGGTACAACACGGGGTTAGATACAGAGTAAAGCTCCCTCTACACTGTCCCCATCAAACACTCCCAGGACAGGTACAGCACGGGGTTAGATACAGAGTAAAGCTCCCTCTACACTGTCCCCATCAAACACTCCCAGGACAGGTACAGCACGGGGTTAGATACAGAGTAAAGCTCCCTCTACACTGTCCCCATCAAACACTCCCAGGACAGGTACAGCACGGGGTTAGATACAGAGTAAAGCTCCCTCTACACTGTCCCCATCAAACACTCCCAGGACAGGTACAGCACGGGGTTAGATACAGAGTAAAGCTCCCTCTACACTGTCCCCATCAAACACCCCCAGGACAGGTACAGCACGGGGTTAGATACAGAGTAAAGCTCCCTCTACACTGTCCCCATCAAACACTCCCAGGACAGGTACAGCACGGGGTTAGATACAGAGTAAAGCTCCCTCTACACTGTCCCCCATCAAACACTCCCAGCACAGGTACAGCACGGTGTTAGATACAGAGTAAAGCTCCCTCTACACTGTCCCCCATCAAACACTCCCAGGACCGGTACAGCACGGGGTTCGATGCAGAGTAAAGCTCCCTCTATACTGTCCCCATCAAACACTCCCAGGACAGGTACAGCACGGGGTTAGATACAGAATAAAGCTCCCTCTACACTGTCCCCATCAAAAACTCCCAGGACAGGTACAGCATGGGGTTACATACAGACTAAAGCTCCTGCTACACTGTCCCCATCAAACACTCCCAGAACAGGTGCAGCAGGGATTAGATGCAGAGTAAAGCTCCCTCGACACTGCACCCATCAAACACTCCCAGCACAGGTACAGCATGGGTTTAGATACAGAGTAAAGCTCCCTCTACACTGTCCCCATCAAACACTCCCAGCACAGGTACAACATGGGTTTAGATACAGAGTAAAGCTCCCTCTGCACTGTCCCCCATCAAACACTCCCAGGACAGGTACAGCATGGGGTTACATACAGAGCAAAGCTCCCTCTACACTGTCCCCATGAAACACTCCCAGGACAGGTACAGTACGGGGTTAGATGCAGAGTAAAGCTCCCTCTACACTGTCCCCATCAAACACCCCCAGGACAGGTACAGCACGGGGTTAGATGCAGAGTAAAGCTCCCTCCACACTGTCCCCATCAAACACTCCCAGGACAGGTACAGCACGGGGTTAGATACAGAGTAAAACTCCCTCTACACAGTCCCCATCAAACACTCCCAGGACAGGTACAGCACGGGGTTAGATGCAGAGTAAAGCTCCCTCTACACCGTCCCCATCAAACACTCCCAGGACAGGTACAGCACGGGGTTAGATGCAGAGTAAAGCTCCCTCTACACCGTGCCCATCAAACACTCCCAGGACAGGTACAGCACGGGGTTAGATGCAGAGTAAAGCTCCCTCCACACTGTCCCCATCAAACACTCCCAGGACAGGTACAGCACGGGGTTAGATACAGAGTAAAACTCCCTCTACACAGTCCCCATCAAACACTCCCAGGACAGGTACAGCACGGGGTTAGATACAGAGTAAAGCTCCCTCTACACTGTCCCCATCAAACACTCCCAGGACAGGTACAGCACAGGGTTAGATACAGAGTAAAGCTCCCTCTACACTGTCCCCATCAAACACTCCCAGGACAGGTACAGCACGGGGTTAGATCCGGAGTATCTACACTCTACTGAATTCCAAACCTCACGTGTGTGCACCTAGTGATGTTTTTGTGCTATTTCCTTTCCTCGGGTCTGCCACTGCCGCCAGATTAGGAGAAGGTTTGTTCTGTGCTCATGGAGGGGTTTGGGGGGCGGGGGGGGGGGGGGGGGGGGGCGGTGGTTGTGTTAAAATCATTTGATATAGACCCATTGCTACCAGGAGAGAGCAGGGACTTTTGATCCAGTGTGTTTGAGCTTTAAGGCCAGGTGTTGCAGATCAGAGACCAATGTCTCACTCACTGCAAGATCCCATGGAAAGAAAGTCAGATTCATTGATGAGAACAGTGGAAAGCAAAGACCTGTAAATGAAAGCACACATGACGCGTGGATGGAACACAGTTTCAGAATTATTGCAGAAATGGTTAAAAGTTGCTGAAGATGGAAGAAATATAATTACTTTGAGATAGCTTCAACGACATAATCTTGGACAGTACTGAGGGAGTGCAGTACTGTCAGAGGTGTCACTTTACCTGCTGTTGAACAAGGGCATGTCAGTTCTATCAGGCTAATGATTCCACAGAAATATTCAAACATCAGCAGGGGATTTCTGGCTCCCTGATGTCCCGACCCACATTTATTAATCAACGCTGTAGTTAAGAAAGCCCACCCACCAACAGGGCGGCAATGTTAAAGTTAAAAGTTTATTTATTAGTCACAATTAAAGCTGACATTAACACTGCAATGAAGTTACTGTGAAATTCCCCTAGTCACCACACTCCGGCGCCTGTTCGGGTCAATTCACCTAACCAGCTCGCCTTTCAGACTGTGGGAGGAAACCGGAGCACTCGGAGGAAACCCACGCAGACACGGGGAGAAGGTGCAAACTCCACACAGACAGTGACCCAAGCCGGGAATCCAACCAGGCTCCCTGGCGCTGTGAGGCAGCAGTGCTAACCACTGTGCCACAGTCCTATGCAAGTGGTTAGCACTGCTGCCTCATAGCGCCAGGGACCCGGGTTCAATTCCCGGCTTGGGTCACTGTCTGTGTGGAGTTTGCACATTCTCCCCGTGTCTGCGTGGGTTTCCTCCGGGTGCACCGGTTTCCTCCCACAGTCCAAAAGATCATAGAAATCATAGAAATCATAGAAACCCTACAGTGCAGAAGGAGGCCATTCGGCCCATCGAGTCTGCACCAACCACAATCCCACCCAGGCCCTACCCCCACATATTTACCCACTAATCCCTCTAACCTACGCATCTCAGGACTCTAAGGGGCAATTTTTAACCTGGCCAATCAACCTAACCCGCACATCCCTACAGATGTGTGGGTTAGGTTGATTGGCCATGCTAAATTTCACCTTCGTGTCAGGGGGATTTGGAGGGTAAATATGTGGAGTCAAAGGGGTAGGACCTGGGTGGGATTGTTGCTGGGCAGGCTTGATGGGCCAAATGGCCTCCTTCTGCACTGTAGATTCTATTATAACAGCACTACTTTCTCAGAAAGCGAAGGAAATTTGGCATGTCCGCTACGACTCTCACCAACTTTTACAGATGCACCATAGAAAGCATTCTTTCTGGGTTGTATCACAGCTTGGTATGGCTCCTGCTCTGCCCAAGACCGCAAGAAACTACAAACGGTTGTGAATGTAGCCCAATCCATCACACAAACCAGCCTCCCATCCATTGACTCTGTCTACACTTCCCGCTGCCTCGGCAAAGCAGCCAGCATAATTAAGGACCCCATGCACCCTGGACATTCTCTCTTCCACGTTCTTCCTTCGGGAAAAAGATACAAAAGTCTGAGGTCACGTACCAACCGACTCAAGAACAGCTTCTTCCCTGCTGCCGTCAGACTTTTAAATGGACCTACCTTGCATTAAGTTGATCTTTCTCTACACCCTAGCTATGACTGTAACACTACATTCTGCACTCTCTCCTTTGGGGCAGTACAGTGGTACAGTGGTTAACACTGCTGCTTCACAGCACAAGGGATCCGGGTTCGATTCCGGTCTCAGGTGACTGTCTGTGTGGAGTCTACGTGGATTCCCCGTGTCTGCGTGGATTTCTTCCGGGTGCTCCGGTTTCCTCTCACAGTCCAAAAGATGTGTGGGTTCGGTGGATTGCCCAATTGCCCCTTTGTGTCAGGGGGACTCACTCGTCTAAATGCATGGGGCTATGGAGATAAGGTCTGGGTGGGATTGTGGTCGGTGCAGACTCAATGGGCTGAATGGTCTCCTTCTGCACTGTAGGATTCTATGATCTTTCCTGCTCCCCTATGTACTCTATGAATGCTTTGCCTGTATAGCGCGCAAGAAACAATACTTTTCACTGTATCCCAATGCATGTGACAATAATAAATCAAATCGGATCAAATCAACTGATACCATAGCCAAAGTATCTGATTGTCTTTGTGGGATCTTGCTGTGCTCACATTGGCTGCTGTCAATTTCCTGCGTATGAGGGACTGAGACCTCACCGCATCATAGAATCCCTACAGTGCAGAAGGAGGCCATTCAGCCCATCGAGTCTGCACCAACAACAATCCCACCCAGGCCCTATCCCCATAACCCGATGACCCCGTGCATTTACACTAGCTAGTCCCCCTGTCGCTATTTATGTACTTCTTTAACGTCCAGGGGAATTTCACAGTAACTTCATTGCAGCGTTAATGTAAGCCTTACTTGAAACTAATAAATAAACTTTAACTATATATATATATATATATATAGATACCCTCATTGCCATTTTGTAAATTTTAAAACTGAACAGTGTGCATAAAATGGCAGAACCTAGGTCCGTTTGTGACCCCTGAAGCATCATTGCGGCATGGTGGCACAGTGGTTAGCACTGCTGCCTCACAGCGTCAGGGACCCAGGTTCGAATCCCAGCTCGGGTCACTGTCTGTGTGGAGTTTGCACATTCTCCCCGTGTCTGTGTGGGTTTCCTCCGGGTGCTCCAGTTTCCTCCCATACTCCAAAGATGTTTGGGTTAGGTGGATCGGCCGTGCTAAATTGCCCCTTAGCGTCGGGGGGACGAGCTCGGCTAAATGCTTGGGGATAGTCCCTAGGTGGGATTGTTGTTGGTGCAGACTCGATGGGCCGAATCGCCTCCTTCTGCACTGTAGGGATTCTGTGATTCTTTGATTTCAGGGAAACTCGCTCCTCACTATCTCTGAGGATCTCCCCGCCCCCGTGGACCGCACAGGCCAATTTCAAGAGATCTATACAAACGTCATCTGCATTGAATGAGCCAGGCTGGCCAGAAGGAGACTGATGGCTGCCGAGACAAAAGGCCACCCCAAACTTTCTTTAAATTCGGCATGGCTGAGGCAATGAGGAATCTTGGGAAACCAGCCACATCCCAAGTGATGGGTACGTATCATTTGTTGGAGACTGGTGGAGAGGTGGAATGACGTGACTTGGGCCTCAGGCTTGTTGAACAAGTAAAGTTTTGAAGTTTATTTATTGGTCACAAGTAAGGCTTACATTAACACTGTAATGAAGTTACTGTGAAAATCCCCCAGTCGCCACACTCCGGCGCCTGTTCGGGTACACTGAGAGAGAATTTATCACGGCCAATGCGCCTAACCAGCACGTCTTTGGAGTGTGGGAGGAAACCGGAGCACCCGGAGGAAACCCACGCAGACACAGAGAGAACATGCAAACTCCACACAGACGGTGACCCAAGCCGGGAATCGAACCTGGCTCCCTGGTGCTGTGAGGCAGCAGTGTTAACCACTGTGCCACTGTGACACCCCCGTAAGTTAACATTGTCTTGCTGAGCTGAGTAACTTACAGTGGAATCTTACAACCGGCGGGATTTTCTGCTCCCGCTGCATTTAACAGAGATTTGGCTGGGTGCCAAATTCTCCGTCCTTTCTGCAGAGGCAGCGGGACATAAATGGCTGGCAGGAACCGCCCCCTCAGCCTTTAATCATCTGACTAGCAGCCTCAGAGACTAGGAGCTCTGCCCAGGTGCAACATGTGCTCCCCACCCCTCCCCCTACTTCTTCTGGAAGTTCTGTCTCAAGACTAATTCATCTCTGCATGTTTATCGCATTGATAAAGTCAGCACCATTGGGAAGGTGAATCATCCAGCATCGGTTTTCAACCCACTGATCTCCATGAAGGAAGTTTGATTCAGGACCCTAGAATCCATATGAAATAATGTTTATTTTCCCTATGCTCTCTGTACTATAAAACTTTCTTCCCCCCATCCCTTCTTTTACTGTATGTATGCCATGGGATGATATTGCAACCCTCTTTTCCTTGTTTTGAGGGTGTGGAAATAAACTAACCCTTCGAGTTTATCCTATTTCGAGTTTGCTGTGGGGTAACTAATAGAAAATTAGATCGTAACACAACCGAGGGGGTGGGAAATTCCCCGCCACTTAGAAAATACCTTCCTGTTTATGTACGGTGTTGAGTGGAGAAATAGGTGATGTTTAAATTAACCCCCAGCCCTGTCTGTAACATGACGATATGAAAGGTAGAATCATTAAAAGCCCAACAGTGCAGAATGAGGCCATTCAGCCCATCAAGCCTGCACTGGCAACAATTCCACCCAGACCCTATCCCCATGTTTTTATTAATGTCACAAGTCGATTTACATTAACACTGCAATGAAGTTACTGTGAAAATCCTCCAGTCACCACACTCCGGCGCCTGATCGGGGTACACTGAGGGAGAATTTAGCATGGCCAATGCACCCTAACCAGCACGTCTTTCAGACGGTGGGAGGAAACCGGAGCACCCGGAAGAAACCCACGCTGACACAGGGAGAACATGCAAATGCCACACAGTCACCCGAGGCCAGAATCGAACCCAGGTCCGTGGCACTGTGAGACAGCAGTGCTAACTACTAAGTCACTCTGCTGCCCCCAAATAAGGATGGCAGATTTCCTTCCCTAAAGGGACATGAGAGAACCAGATGGGTTTTTTCCGACAATTCATTTAATTAGTCTTTTAATAAATTGAAATTAAATTTCACCCACTCTGGTGGGATTAGAACCTGGGTCCTCAGATCTGGCCCTGGGTCTCTGGATTACTAGTCCAGTGACAATGCCAGATATATCCTAAGTATATAAGATAATAAAAGTTATGGATAAAATAGACGTGGAGCGGATGCTTCCTCTTGTGGGGCATTCTAGGACGAGAGGTCATAGTCTTAGAATAAGGAGTAACAAATTTAAAACAGAGTTGAGGGGAAACTACTTCTCCCAAAGGGTTGTGAATCTGTGGAATTCGTTCCCCCAAAGTGCGGTGGATGCTGGGACAGTGAGTACATTTAAGGAGGAGTTAGACAGATTTTTAATTGGTGATGGGTTGAAGGGTTATGGGGAGAAGGCAGGAAAATGGGGATAAGGAGCATATCAGTCATGATCGAACGGAGGAGCGGACTCGATGGGCCGAATGGCCTAATTCTGCTCCTATATCTTATGAACTTATGAACGCAGCACCACGGCCTCTCCCAATAGGTGCTATATAAATGCCAGCTCTTGCCTGAGCTCATGGCTTGGGGGAGAAATGTTGCGATCGTCAGGAAAGTCGCTATTGGAGAGTTGAACACTTTCGGTTCGCTCGCTCAACACCTCTCTGGCACAGTGAGAAATGGAGATGTCACCTCTTTCATTGACCACAACACCCAGAACAGACATTAAACAAAGCTCTAAAAGATGAGGCAACACTTGCCCAATACGTGTCAGTTTGCTCAAACTGTCAGAGCGTAGACAAACATCACCTTCACGGGTTTATTAAAGTAAAGTTTATTTGTTAGTGTCACGCGTAGGCTTACAATAACAATGCAATGAAGTTACTGTGAAAATACCCCAGTCGCCAAACTCCGCCGCCTGTTCAGGTACACTGAGGGAGAATTTATGCACCCTAACCAGCATGTCTTTTGGACTGTGGGATGAAATTGGAGCACCTGGAGAAAACCCACGCAGACACGGGGAGAATGTGCAAACTCCGCACAGACAGTGACCCGAGCCAGGAATGGAACCTGGGCCCCTGTGAGGCAGAAGGGCTAACCACTGCCCCACCGTGCTGCCCAAGCAAACAACATCGAGGAATTTGCATTGATAGCACAACCCTTTCATGATTCCCCCCTTCCTATCTTTGTAATATCCGCTGATCCTGCTTTGCACTAGGGGTGGCAATGGCCGAGTGGTATTACTGCTGGACTATTAATCCAGAAACGGAGCTAATGTTCTGGGGACCCGGGTTCGAATTCCGCCACGGCAGATGGTGGACTTTGAATACCATGAACAATATCTGGAATTAAGAATCTACTGATGACCATGAAACCATTGTCGATTGTTGCAAAAACCCATCTGGTTCACTAATGTCCTTTCGGGAAGGAAATCTGCCGTCCTTACCCGGTCTGGCCTACATGTGACTCCAGAGCCACAGCAATGTGGTTGACTCTCAACTGCCCTCTGAAATAGCCCAGCGAGACAGTCAGTTCAAGGGTAACTAGGAATGGACAATAAATGCTGTCTCAGCCAGTGATGCCCATATCCCCGTGACTGTCCTATGGTGGCACATTGGTTAGCCACTAAATTGTGGTTGGCAGGCACACGGGTGCATATTTAGGGACTACTCTTACTCCTACTTCTTATGACCTGACGCTGTGACGTGGCCACTAACTCAAGGTGGAGGGACAAAAGGTCGTGAACGAAGCCCAGTCTACCGCAAACCAGCCTCTCATCCATTGACTCCATCTACACTTCCCGCTGCCTCAGAAAAGCAGCCAGCATAATTAAGGACACCATGGGCGTACCTTCCACCTTCTTCCGTTGGGAAAAAGATACAAAAGTCTGGGGTCACATACCAACCGACTCAAGAACTTTGTCTCTATCACTGCCTCAGATCATTGTCGCCACCCTCCCACCTGTCTCACTCAGGAACACTGGGGCAAGAGTTGGCCATTCAGCCCATCCAACCTTTCTGGCCATTCAATATGATGTGGCTGATCCTCCAATTCAATGCCTTTTTTCCCACCCTATCCCCCCATGCCATTGGTGTTTAGAAATCTATGAATCTCTGCTTTAAACATACTCAACAACTGAGCTTCTACAACCCGCTGGGATAGAGGATTGCAAACAAGGAGGCGGTGGCCTACTAGCATTATCGCTGGACTTTTAATCCAGAAATATAGCTAATGTTTTGGGGACCCGGGTTCGAATCCCTCCATTGATTTGGAATTCAACAAAAGAAATCCGGAATTAAAAATCGACTGAAACCATTGTCGATTGTCGGAAAAACCCACCTGGTTCACCAATGTTCTTCAGGGAAGGAAATCTGCTGTCCTTACCTGGTCTGGCCTACATGTGACTCCAGAGCCACAACAATATGGTTGACTCTCAACTGCCCTCCAAGGGCAACTAGAGATGGGCAATAAATGCTGGCCCAGCCAGCGACGCCCATGTCCCATGATTGAATTTAACAAAATCCAAAGACTCAGAACCCATTGTGTAAAGAAATTTCTCCTCACCTTAGTCCTAAGTGGCTTCCACTTTGTTTTGAAATTGTGTCCCCTGGTTCTGGACTCCCCAACCAAGGAAAAACATCTTACCTGCATCTACCATGTCGATCTCTTTAAGTACTTTGTAGATTTTCCAGTCTTGAGCCGAGACTGAAAAATCCCGCCCGAGGTCAACGGACATTTCCATTGTCCGTCCCTCGCCCGTTCCGATTCCCGTGGTGGGCAGGGCGGTAGAATTCTGGCACTCAAAGAACAAAAGAACAAAGAACAAGACAGCACAGGAACAGGCCCTTCGGCCCTCCAAGCCCGTGGCGCTCCCTGGTCCAAACTAGACCATTCTTTTGTATCCCTCCATTCCCACTCCGTTCATGTGGCTATCTAGATAAGTCTTAAACGTTCCCAGTGTGCCCGCCTCAACCACCTTGCCTGGCAGCGCATTCCAGGCCCCCACCACCCTCTGTGTAAAATACGTCCTTCTGATATCTGTGTTAAACCTCCCCCCGCTCACCTTGAACCTATGACCCCTCGTGAACGTCACCACTGACCTGGGAAAAAGCTTCCCACCGTTCATCCTATCTATGCCTTTCATAATTTTATACACCTCTATTAGGTCACCCCTCATCCTCCGTCTTTCCAGTGAGAACAACCCCAGTTTACCCAATCTCTCCTCATAACTAAGCCCTTCCATACCAAGCAACATCCTGGTAAACCTCCTCTGCACTCTCTCTAAAGCCTCCACGTCCTTCTGGTGGTGTGGCGACCAGAACTGGGCGCAGTATTCCAAACGTTCTATACAACCGCAACATCAGACCCCAACTTTTATACTCTATGCCCCGTCCTATAAAGGCAAGCATGCCATATGCCTTCTTCACTACCTTCTCCACCTGTGACGTCACCTTCAAGGATCTGTGGACTTGCACACCCAGGTCCCTCTGCGTATCTACACCCTTTATGGTTCTGCCATTTACCGTATAGCTCCTTTCATTCTTTGAAACTCTTGAGAATACAGGCCCAGGTTGGCCCAATCTCTCTTCTTGAGACAGTCCCACCATCCCAGCAACAAGACTGATGAGCCTTCACTCCTCTCCCTTTATGATAAATAAACTAATATCCTTCCTAAGATAAGGGGGCCAAAGCTGCGCACAGTACTCCAGGTGTGATCAAAGCAAGGTTCTGTACAGTTGAAGCAATACTTTGCTAATCCTGTACTCCAATCCTCTTGTGATAAAGGCCAACATACCATTAGACTTTCTAATTGCTTGCTGCACCTGCAATGTTAGCTTCTAGTGCCTTATTGATGGGGACACCCACCTCTCTCTTTACACGTTCAAATCTCTCACCATCTGATAATGCACATCTGTTCCTCCGACCAAAGTGGATAGTCTCGCACTTTTCCACATTATATTCCATCTGCCATGTTCTTGCCTACTCACTAAGTGTTGAGGGATCCTGTGTATGGTTCGCTTTATCTATGCAAAGGCTTCATTTTAAGATAAAAGTAAAGTTTATTTATTTGTCACAAGTCAGACTTACATTAACACTGCAATGAAGTTACTGTGAAAATCCCCATTCTGCCCGTGCAATTACATTTAAATGCCAGACTGTAGGGATTAACTAACACTTGGCTACATTTTAAAACTCAGAAGGCATGCTGGGTTAGCGAGAAATTGACCACATTTTGAAGGGTACAATGCAAGCAAAACAGGCTTTTCATAAACCAAACAAGTTTCTCGTATACAACATCTGCAAGGCCTGTTTCTCTAAGTTGGAGACAGCATGTGCAAAACAATGGCACGATGTTACAGTGGTCAGCACTCCTGCCTCACGGCTCCAGGGACCCAAGTTCGATTCCTGGCTTGGGTCACTGTCTGCGTGGAGTCTGCACATTCTCCCCGTGTCTGCGTGGGTTTCGTCCGGGCGCTCCGGTTTCCTCCCACAGTCCAAAGATGTGCGGGCTAGGTGGATTGGCCGTGCTAAATTGCCCCTTAGTGTCAGGGGGATTAGCGAGGGTAAATGCATGGGGTTGTGGGGATAGGGCCTGGGTGGGATTGTGATCGGTGCAGGCTCAATGGGCCGAATGGCCTCCTTCTGCACTGTAGAGATTCTATGATTCTATGAATTTCGATAACAAGACAACAAATGACATATATTGTAGTTTCAGCTCTGTGTTTGCAGTTCTGCTATGTTTTTGAATTCAGTGTGTGATCAATACAGAGTTGGCAGGAAAAGCTAGACTATCTCCATCTTCTCTCTTTTTTTCACTTTTGTAACGATTTAAATTTAAATTCTGTTTAGTAAAATAAATTAATTTGAACTCTGTACCAGTGCTGTCTCCGTCTAGTCAAAGGAATGAATGGACCCCACACAAGTCTGTCCAAATCTCCTCGAAGCCAGTCTATGTTTGTCAAACTCACGATCTACCTCTCTCAGTATGCCTCAGTGTAGAACCATAGAACCATGTAATACTCTCCTCTCTTTCCAATGTATCACCCCTGTCCTTGAGTCTGATAACCCTCCTCTCAAGGTTGAGCGGCTATGCATGGAGGACGTTCCCAGCCTAGAAACGTAGAAAATAGGAGCAGTGGGAGCCCATTCGGCCCATCAAGCCTGGCCTGCCATTCAATATGATCATGGCCTCCATCTCAACCATAAGCCCATCAGAGGTAGGAGCAGAATTAGGCCATTCGGCCCATCGAGTCTGCTCCACCATTCGATCATGGCTAATAAATTTCTCAATCCCATTCTCTTACCTTTTGCATGTAATCTTTGGTCCCCTTACCAATCAAGAACCTATCTATCTCTGTCTTAAATACACTCAGTGACCCGGCCTCCACAGCCTTCTGTGGCAAAGAGTTCCACAGACTCACCATCCTCTGGCTGAAGAAATTCCTCCTCATCTCAGCTCTACAGGGTCGTCCCTTTACTCTGAGGCTGTGCCCTTGGATCCCAGTCTCCCCCACTAATGGAAACATCTTCCCCGTGTCCACTCTATCTAGGATAGGAGATCAACGCCACACTCCAGCTCTCTCCTCATATCCCCTGATGCCTTTAGAGTCTCAAAACCTATCTATTAAATACATTCAGCGATTTGGCTTCTATAGCCTTCTGGGGTAGAGGATTCCGTAGGTTCAGCATCATACAACCATAGAAAAGTGACAGCACAGAAGGCGGCCATTTGGCCCATCTTGTCCATGCTAGCCCGTGGTTCACCACGCATTCTGTCGCCCTACAAATCATTCAGGCAACCATCCTGTGCTGGTTCGCTTCCCTTTAACCGATATAATTTCTGTCTGTTAGCCGGAGCTCCATGTACCGCCTCGATCCCAGAGGCTCCAAGGTCCAGCCATTCATTAGAGAATTGCGTACACACACCCCGGTGCAGTACCGGAGGAGCGCGGCACTGTCAGACGGGTTCATCCCCCAGTCGAGATGCTATATCGAGGCTGTCACAGGTCGTGGCGAACAATCCCCATGGTACTACTTTGGAAAACAACTGGGAGATTTCCACGGAATTTATTTCTCAACCAACACCTAAAGCAGATTAACTGATCATTATCTCATTGGTGATATTAGCACATGAATGGATAATGTGTTTGCAAGACATTACTCAGTGCGCTATTTTATTGGGCATGTCGCAATGAATGGGGTTAATCGTCTGTGCTAAAATAATGGATGGAGGGCAGCGTAACAACGTTACATTTCCATAGCACCTTTATGTAGTAAAACGTTCCAAGATGTTCACAGGATCATTATCAAATAAAAAGAGGACAACAAACCACATGAGGGAATATTAGGACGTGTACTCGGACGAAGAGACAGGTTTTAAGGAGCATGTTAAGGGAGGAGGGAGATGCAGTCAGGCCTTGAAGTTTAGAGAGGGGAATCCTGGAACTTTGGGCCTAGGCAGAAAAGGCTGCCTAGTGGGAAAACAGTCATTTCCCTGTTATGGGGAAGATACTTGATTGAAGTGCCACGATGGCACAGTGGTTAACACTGCTGCCTCACAGCGCCAGGGACCCTGGTTCGATTCCGGCCAGTCTGTATGGAATTTGCACGTTCTCTCCATGTCTGCGTGGGTTTCCACCGGGTGCTCCTGTTTGTTCCCAAACTCCAAGGGTGCGTAGGTTAGGTGGATTGGCCATGCTAAATTGTCCCTTAGTGTCCAAAGATGTGCAGGTTAGGTGGATTGGCCATGCTAAATTGCCCCTTAGTGTCCAAAGATGTGCAGGTTAGGTGGAATGGCCATGCTAAATTGTCCCTTAGTGTCCAAAGATGTGTAGGTTAGGTGGATTGGCCATGCTAAGTTGCCCCTTCGTGTCCAAAGATGTGCAGGTTAGGTGGATTGGCCGTGCTAAATTGTCCCTTCGTGTCCAAAGATGTGCAGGTTAGGTGGATTGGCCGTGCTAAATTGCCCTTTGTGTCCAAAGATGTGTATGTTAGGTGGATTGGCCATGCTAAATTGCCCCTTGGTGTCCAAAGATGTGCAGGTTAGGTGGATTGGCCATGCTAAATTGCCCCTTAGTGTCCAAAGATGTGTAGGTTAGGTGGATTGGCCATGCTAAATTGCCCCTTAGTGTCCAAAGATGTGCAGGTTAGGTGGATTGACCATGCTAAATTGTCCCTTAGTGTCCAAAGATGTGTAGGTTAGGTGGATTGGCCGTGCTAAATTGCCCCTTCGTGTCCAAAGATGTGCAGGTTAGGTGGATTGGCCGTGCTAAATTGTCCCTTAGTGTCCAAAGATGTGTAGGTTAGGTGGATTGGCCATGCTAAATTGCCCCTTAGTGTCCAAAGATGTGCAGGTTAGGTGGATTGGCCGTGCTAAATTGTCCCCTAGTGTCCAAAGATGTGTAGGTTAGGTGGATTGGCCGTGCTAAATTGTCCCTTCGTGCCCAAAGATGTGCAGGTTAGGTGGATTGGCCGTGCTAAATTACCCCTTGGTGTCCAAAGGTGTGCAGGTTAGGTGGATTGGCAATGCTAAATTGTCCCTTAGTGTTCAAAGATGTGTCGGTTAGGTGGATTGGCCATGCTAAATTGCCCCTTGGTGTCCAAAGAGATGCAGGTTAGGTGGATTGGCCATGCTAAATTCTCCCTTCGTGTCCAAAGATGTGTAGGTTAGGGTGGATTGGTCATGCTAACTTGCCCCTTAGTGACAGGCAGATTAGCAGGGTAAATGCAGGGATAGAGCCTGGGTGCGATTGTTGTCAGGCTAGATGGGCTGAATGGCCTCCTTCTGCACTGTCGAGATTTGATGATTCCATGAAGCACTAAGATGCTTAATGGCCTGTACAAAGTGGATGCGGAAAACATGTTTCCTCTTTTGGGTGCATCCAGAATTGTGGGGAGGAGTGAAGGGGGGAGAGGGGGGAGGGGGGAGGAGTGGAGGGGGGAGAAGGGGGAGGGGAGAGGGGGGAGGGGGAAGAGAGGAGGGGGGAGGAGAGGAGGGGGGAGGAGGGGAGGGGGGAGTGGGGTGGGGTAGGGGGGAAGGGCATCGGGAGGGCAGTGGCATCACAATTTTGAAATTAGGTGTCACCCTTATGGGACAGAGATTTTATTTTTAATTTTTTTTTACCCCATCCCTAAAGTTACAAAGCCAATGCTCCGAGTAGACTGGGCAATCCCAAAACCATCTCCTTGCTTGCTCCAAAAACCATATTCAAAATCCAATTGAATCCAACTCATGGTCCCCACAAGAGAGACAAACAAGATCCAAGTTGACGAGATGAGGCATTCACCCGACCTTGGGCCTGATCTGACACTTGATCTTAGCCAAAAGGCCGAGAAGGAGAATTTCTCTCTCTCAGAGGGTTGTGCGGACCCTCTGCCTCAGGAGACGGGCAGGGGGGAGGGGGGTCACTGAATATTATTAAGTGGAGGAAGCTAGATTCTTGTTGGGCAATCCAATCAAATGTTATGGGAATGTATAACTCAACATAAACAGATCGCAGATCTTATTGAACAGAAGCATAGAAATATAGAAACTGGAAGCAGGAGGAGGCCATTCGGCCCCTCGAGCCTGTTCCGCCATTCATTTTGATCATGGCTGATCATTGAATTCAATATCCTGATTCCCCCTTCCCCCAATATCCCTTGATCCCTTTAGCCTCAAGAGCTATATCTAATTTCTTCTTGAAGTCACACATTTTGGCCTCAACTACATCCTGTGGTAGTGAATTCCACACATTCACCACCCTCTGGGTGAAGAAATTTCTCCTCACCTCAGTTCTAAAAGGTTTATCCTTATTCTCAAACTATGACCCCCTAGTTCTGGATGCCCTTCACCATCGAAAACGTTTTTTCTGAATCTATGCTGTCTAACCCTGTTAAAATTTAATCAGTGATGCGCGATTGATTCACACGGGAGGCTAGGACGTACCCGGGAATAAAGGCTTTTATTCACAACAAGATTGGAGCACACTACTTAACAATACTATCCCAGATTAAGGGCTACTAGGAAGTAGCAGTGACCTTTATACTCCTGTAAGAAGGCGGAGCCGAACGGAGTGTACCACATAAACAATAATAACAGGTGGAACACCCAAACTCTAACCCCAACAGTAACAAGAGTAACATATGTACAAGTACCCATAGTGGTAACCATCTATGGTTCACCACAATCAGTTTCTATGAAATCCCCTCTCACTCTTCTAAACTCCAATGATTGCTATTCTGACTTAGTCTCTCCTCATACGACAGACCTGCCATCCCAGGAATCAGCCTGGTAAACCTTTGCTGTTCTCCCTCTATAGCAAGGACATCCTTCCTCAGATAGGCACACCAACACTGCACACACGGGGCCGCACAGTAGTACAGTGGTTAGCACTGCTGCCTCACAGTGCCAGGGACCCAGGTTTGATTCCCAGCTCGGGTCACTGTCTGCGCTGAGTCTGCACATCCTCCCCGTGTCTGCATAGGTTTCCTCCGGGTGCTCCAGTTTCCTCCCACAGTCTAAAAGATGTGCTGGTTAGTTGCATTGGCCGTGCTAACTTCTCCCTCAGTGTACCCGAACAGGCGCCGGAGTGTGGTGACTAGAGGATTTTCACAGTAACTTCATTGTAGTGTTAATGTAAGCCTACTTGTGACACTAATAAATAAACTTTAAAACAATATTCCAGGTGTGGCCTCACCAACACCTTGTACAATTGCAGCAAAATATCCCTATTCCTATACTCAAATGCTGGCGCAGGCTTGAGGGGACAAATGGCTTATTTCAGTTCCTATCTGATATGTTTGTATACGTATTTGCATGTTTACCCTGCAGTTCCAACACTGTCCCAGTGATCTTCCCTTGAGTTGAGCGGTATTGTGGATTTAGGCATATCAGTGATAGGAATTTCCTTATATATTTACTTGATGGATCTTATATCTCAATCTCTTGTAGCCCTTAACACTCCACCCAATGGGATGTTGACCTATATCGCAAGGGGGATAGAATATAAAAGCAGAGATGTCTTGTTGCATCTGTACAGGGCATTGGTGAGGCCACAGCTGGAATACTGTGTGCAGTATTGGTCCCCTTATTTGTGGAAGGATATATTGGCCTTGGAGGGAGTGCAGAGAAGGTTCACCAGGTTGATACCAGAGATGAGGGGCGTTGATTATGAGGAGAGACTGAGCAGATTGGGTTTGTACTCGTTGGAATTTAGAAGGCTGAGGGGGGATCTTATAGAGACCTATAAGATAATGAAGGGGCTGGATAGGGTAGAGGTGGAGAGATTCTTTCCACTTAGAAAGGAAGCTAGAATTAGAGGGCACAGCCTCAAAATAAAGGGGGGCCAGTTTAGGACAGAGTTGAGGAGGAACTTCTTCTCTCAGAGGGTGGTGAATCTCTGGAATTCTCTGCCCACTGAAGTGGTGGAGGCTACCTCGTTGAATATGTTTAAATCACGGATAGATGGATTCCTGATTGGTAAGGGAATTAGGGGTTATAGGGATCAGGTGGGTAAGTGGAACTGATCCACTTCAGATCAGCCATGATCTTATTGAATGGCGGGGCAGGCTCGAGGGGCTAGATGGCCTACTCCTGCTCCTATTTCTTATGTTCTTATGTTCTTAATACTGATGAGTGGAATTGGCAGTATACGGGTGTTAATGAGCTCACTGTACACTAGATGTGCTGGCAGTATAGTGGAACTCTCGTGCTGTATTTTGATTTTCAGGAAGCTTTAATTAATGTGTCAATTGAAAGGCTCCTAATTACTCACAGGAACATTGGGTGAAAGAAGAGCTTGGATGTTTGGACTGAACTGGGAGGCAGTGACGTAGTGGTATTTTCTCTTGATTAGTCATCCAGAGATCCAGGGTCATGCTCTGGGGATCCCAGATTCAAATCCTACCACGCTAGATGGTGAAATTTGAATTCAATACAAAATCTGGAATCAAAAGTCTAATGATAACCATGAAACCATTGTCGATTGTCGTAAGACCCCATCTGGTTCACTAATGGGCAGCACAGTGGCACAGTGGTTAACACTGCTGCTTCACAGTGCCAGGGACATGGGTTCAATTCCAGCCTCAGGTGACTGTCTGTGTGGAGTTTGCACATTCTCCCCATGTCTGCGTGGGTTTCCTCCGGGTGCTCCCGTTTCCTCCCATAGTCCAAAGATGCGCAGGTTAGGTGGGATGACCATATCGAATTGCCCCTTAGTGTCCCAAGATGTGTAGGTTACGTGCATTGTCAGGCTAAATTGCCCCTCAGTGCCCAAAGATGTGTAGGTTAGGTGGATTGGCCATGCTAAATTGCCCCTTAGTACCCAAAGATGTGTAGGTTAGGTGGATTTGCCATGCTAAATTGCCCCTTAGTGTCCAAAGATGTGCAGGTTATCTGGATTGGCCATGCTAAATTGTCCCTTAGTGTCCAAAGATGTGTAAGTTAGGTGCATTGGTGGGCTAAATTGCCCCTTAGTGCCCAAAAATGTGCAGGTTAGGTGGATTAGCCATAGTAAATTGCCCCTTAGTGTCCAAAGATGTGCAGGTTAGGGTGGATTGTCCATGCTAAATTGCCCCTTAGTGCCCAAAGATGTGCAGGTTAGGGGGATTAGTGAGGTAAAGAGGTGGGGTTACAAGATAACGCCTGGGTGGGATGCTCTGTTGGAGAGTCGGTGAAGACTCTATGGGCTGAATGGCCTCATTCTGAATTGTAGGGATTCGATGATCGTATAACAGAAGGCTGACAGTCAAAGTACTGGAGAGGAAAATAGCTGATCCCAACTCTAAAGGGCCGAGAGATGAGTGAAGATGATATTTAAAATATAAATTCCATACATTACTGAATCCAGTATCTTCTGTCCTCAGGTAGCACGCTCGATAAGGGGTGTCGACCATGGGCATCCATGTTAATCTGGTGGCCTGGATCATTTTCGATGATGGTAAGTTCATCCAATTAGCGAGACTGTTTAGAAAGATCATTCTTTGCCCACCTCAATCTCTTTTACCGTCAATCTCTCATCTCAGCATCGGACATTCCAAATAATTTCTGGGTAATTAGTTCAAATTAAGCTGAGAATCAGAGGGTGTAAAATAGCTTCAAAGCAGGCGTGTGAAAGATCTTTATGACCTTCCACTCCATGCTGTGCATGGCTCAAGAGTGACAATGCAGTGGGGTCGAGTTCAAGGAGCAGGAGCAAGAGTTGCTGTCGACAGATTTTTATGCCATTCTTTAAATGGGATGGGCTGGAACATGGCAAGGCCAGCGTTTGTTGCCCATGCCTAGTTGTCTTTGAACTGAGTGGCTTCAGAGGGCAGTCAAGAGTCAACTTGGAGTGATTGATGGAGGCCGGACCAGATGTGACAGCACCTTTCATAGAATCCCTACAGTGCAGAGGGAGGCCATTCGGCCTACGGACCACATCCCACCCAGGCACTGTCCCCATAACCCCATGCATTTACCCTGGCTGGTCCCCCTGACACTTGGGGGAAATTTAGTGTGGCCAACCCACCTAACCCGTGCATCTTTTGACTGAACAAAGAACAAAGAACAGTACAGCACAGGAAACAGGCCCTTCGGCCCTCCAAGCCTGTGCCGCTCCTTGGTCCAACTAGGCCAATCGTTTGTATCCCTCCATTCCCAGGCTGCTCATGTGACTATCCAGGTAAGTCTTAAACGATGTCAGCGTGCCTGCCTCCACCACCCTACTTGGCAGCGCATTCCAGGCCCCCACCACCCTCTGTGTAAAAAACGTCCCTCTGATATCTGAGTTATACTTCACCCCTCTCAGCTTGAGCCCGTGACCCCTCGTGATCGTCACCTCCGACCTGGGAAAAAGCTTCCCACTGTTCACCCTATCTATACCCTTCATAATCTTGTATACCTCTATTAGATCTCCCCTCATTCTGCGTCTTTCCAAGGAGAACAACCCCAGTCTACCCAATCTCTCCTCATAGCTAAGACCCTCCATACCAGGCAACATCCTGGTAAACCTTCTCTGCACTCTCTCTAACACCTCCACGTCCTTCTGGTAGTGCGGCGACCAGGACTGGACGCAGTACTCCAAATGTGGCCTAACCAGCGTTCTATACAGCTGCATCATCAGACTCCAGCTTTTATACTCTATACCCGTCCTATAAAGGCAAGCATACCATATGCCTTCTTCACCACCTTCTCCACCTGTGTTGCCACCTTCAAGGATTTGTGGACTTGCACACCTAGGTCCCTCTGTGTTTCTATACTCCTGATGACTCTGCCATTTATTGTATAACTCCTCCCTACATTATTTCTTCCAAAATGCATCACTTCACATTTATCCGGATTAAACTCCATCTGCCACCTCTCCGCCCAATTTTCCAGCCTATCTATATCCTGCTGTATTGCCCGACAATGCTCTTCACTATCCGCAAGTCCAGCCATCTTCATGTCATCCGCAAACTTGCTGATTACACCAGTTACACCTTCTTCCAAATCATTTATGTATATCACAAATAGCAGAGGTCCCAGTACAGAGCTCTGCGGAACACCACTGGTCACAGACCTCCAGCCGGAAAAAGACCCTTCGACCACTACCCTCTGTCTCCTATGGCCAAGCACAGTAAGAAGTCTCACAACACCAGGTTAAAGTCCAACAGGTTTATTTGGTAGCAAATACCATAAGCTTTCGGCGCATTGCTCCGAAAGCTTATGGTATTTGCTACCAAATAAACCTGTTGGACTTTAACCTGGTGTTGTGAGACTTCTTACTGTGCTTACCCCAGTCCAACGCCGGCATCTCCACATCATGACTCCTATGGCCAAGCCAGTTCTCCACCCATCTAGCCACTTCTCCTTGTATCCCATGAGCCTTAACCTTCTTAACCAACCTGCCATGTGGGACTGTGGGAGGAAACCGGAGCACCTGGAGGAAACCCACGCAGACACGGGGAGAATGTTCAAAGTCCACACAGACAGTCACCCAAGCTGGGAATTGAACCCGGTACCCTGGCGCTGTGAGTCAGCAGTGCTAACCACTGTGCCATCCTTCTTTTCGCGAAAGAGCAGGATGGGTTTTCACGAAAATTTAACATAATTTGAGGTGGGATTTCCTGGCACAACCTGCTGCATATTTCATAGCTTCTCTATGATGTAGAAAGAGGCACGGCGGCACAGTGGTTAGCACTGCTGCCTCACAGCGCCAGCGATCCGGGTTCAATTCCGGCCTTGGGTCACTGTCTGGGCGGAGTTTGCACATTCTCCCCGTGTCTGCGTGGGCTTCCTCCGGGTGCTCCGGTTTCCTCCCACAGTCCAAAGATGTGCTGGTGAGGTTGATTGGCCATGCTAAATTGCCCCTTAGTGTCAGGGGAATTAGCAGGGTAAATACAGAGGGTTACGTGGATAGGGCCTGGATGGGATAGTTGTTGCTGCAGGCCTGATGGGCTGAATGGCCTCCTTCCATACTGTAGGGATTCTATGGACTCTATGATAAGAGGACATTCGGCCTATCGAGTCTGTGCTGACAACAATCCCACCCAGGCCCTATTCCATATATTTACCCGGCTCATCTCCCGGACACAAAGGGGCAATTTAGCATGGCCAATCCACCGAACCTGCACATCTTTGGATATATTTGATGGTGGTGGAGGCCGGCATGGGCTGGCGATGGGATCTCATGGTTCCACCGTTGTCAACGGGGTTCCCGGCCGAATGCAGCCCAGGCCGCCCGGAAACCCGTGGCACGGGTACGCTGTGTTACCGTCGGGTCAGGAAAATTCCATCAGCGTGAAAATCTGGAAAGTTCCAGCTGAAATTCTACTTTCACAAAAATATAATCCGGCTTTGTTAATGCAATTGAAATTCCACCAGATGCCTTGGGATTTGAACCCAGGGCCTCAGAGCATTATGCTTGGCCACTGGGTTATTAGTCCCAGGAAGTGACTACCATGCCAATATGGAGTGTTTGACTATTAACTCCTGAATGAGACAATAGGAAATACATCTAATCTCCCCTGGTTTTCAGAACAGAGTTTGAGTTGAGTGTATCAATGTATCATCATTCTGTGACCCAACTTGTGTTTAAAGACTGCAAAATAGATCAGTAAATTGAAATACATGAGGATTTTCCACTTCCTACAGTATGTTGCATTTTATGAGATTGTTATAATTACGAAGCTAAATCTTGTTATGTCCTGTCGCTGAAGATTTATAAGATTAGCCAACTGACCGAGGAAATGTTCCCAGAAATTAATCTGTGCTCATATCCCAGCCTTGGCAAACCTCAAATGGTCCTTGCCTCACCAGCCCCATTCGCATGTTCTCATAGAGTCATAGAATCCCTAGAGGAGGATGCCATTTGGCCCATCGGGCCTGCAGCGACAACGATCCCATCCAGGTCCTATCCCTGTAGCCCCAGGTAATTACCCTGCTTGTCCCCCCTGATACTAAGGTGCAATTTAGCGTGGCCGATCCACCTAACATGTATTTGGACCCTGGGAGGAAACGGGGGCATCCAGAGGAAACCCACGTAGACATGGGGAGAATGTGCAAACCCCAAACAGCCAGTCCCCTGAG
Source organism: Mustelus asterias (assembly GCF_964213995.1). Taxonomy (NCBI): domain Eukaryota; kingdom Metazoa; phylum Chordata; class Chondrichthyes; order Carcharhiniformes; family Triakidae; genus Mustelus; species Mustelus asterias. The sequence goes on from NC_135819.1 coordinate 21,351,969, forward strand.
GCCGGAATTGAACCCAGCAGTGGCACGTTAGCAGCAGGGCTAACCACTGTGCTGCTGTGCCGCCCATGTGTTGCCTCATTGTACCCTCCTGCTCCATTCTGTTATGTCCTGTTATTGGCCATAGTAAATTGCCCCTTAGTGTCCCAAGATGTGCAGGTTAGGTGGATTGGCCGTGCTAAATTGCCCCTTAATGTCCAAAGATGTGTAGGTTAGGTGGATTGGCCATGTTAAATTGCCCCTTAATGTCCAAAGATATGCCGGTTAGGTGGGTTGGCCATGTTAAATTGCCCCTTAATGTCCAAAGATGTGCAGCTTAGGTGAATTGGCTGTGGTAAATTGACCCTTAGTATCCAAAGATGTGCAGGTTAGGTGGATTGGCCATGGTAAATGTACGGGGTAACAGGGATTGTGCCTGGGTAAGATGCTCTTTCAGAGATTCGGTCGATGGGTCGAATGGTCTCCTGCACTGTAGGGTTTGCAAGTTTAAGAAAGGATTCACTTGCATTGGAGCGATGATTGGTTCACCGGATTGGTTCCAGGGATGAGAAGGTTGTCCTGTGATGAATACAAAGAACAAAGAACAATACAGCACAGGAACAGGCCCTTCGGCCCTCCAAGCCCGCGCCGCTCCCTGGTCCAAACTAGACCATTCTTTTGTATCCCTCCATTCCCACTCCGTTCATGTGGCTATCTAGATAAGTCTTAAACGTTCCCAGTGTGTCCGCCTCCACCACCTTGCCCGGCAGCGCATTCCAGGCCCCCACCACCCTCTGTGTAAAATACGTCCTTCTGATATCCGTGTTTAACCTCCCCCCCATCACCTTGAACCTATGACCCCTCGTGAACATCACCACCAACCTGGGAAAAAGCTTCCCACCATTCACCCTATCTATGCCTTTCATAATTTTATACACCTCTATTAGGTCTCCCCTCATCCTCCGTCTTTCCAGTGAGAACAACCCCAGTTTACCCAATGTCTCCTCATAACTAAGCCCTTCCATACCAGGCAACATCCTGGTAAACCTCCTCTGTACTCTCTCCAAAGCCTCCACGTCCTTCTGGTTAAGATTGGCTTCATACTCTGCGGTGTTTGGTAGAATGAGAGGCGATCTCATCAAGAATGTGAAGGGAGTTTGATAGTGTTGGCGCTGAGAGAGTGTTTCCCCTGGCTGGGGAATCTAGAACACTGGGGGGCGGTGGGGCAGCCTTGGGATAAGGGGGCTGAACATTTTGCACTGAGATGAGAAGTAATTACTTCACTCAAAGGATTGTGAATTTTTGGAATTCTCTACCCCAGAGAGTTAGGAATGCTCCATCGTTGAATCAATTTAAGGGCGGAATCGACAGGTTTTTGGTTTCTCGGGGAATTAAGGGATATGGGGAGACAGCGGGAAAATGGAGTTGAAGCCCAAGATTAGCCAAGATCGTATCGAATGGTGGAACAGGCCTGATGGGCAATTGTGGTGAGACTTCTGCTGTTTTGCTATCCATGCAGCAGATGCTAAGAATGTTGGCTAATAACTGATTTTAGCAAAGAAATATGTTAGTTTGTAGAGTTAACAAAAACAGAAAATGCTGGAAAATGTCCACAGCTCTGACAGCACCTGTGGGGAGAGAATAGAGCCAACGTTTCGAGTCTGGATAATCCTTCGTCAGAGCTGGTGGCACAGTGGTTAGCACTGCTGCCTCACAGCGCCAGGGACCCGGGTTCGATTCCCGGCTTGGGCCACTGTCTGTGCGTTCTCCCCATGTCTGCGTGGGTTTCTTCTGGGTTTCCTCCCACAGTCCAAAGATGTGCAGGTTAAGTGGATTGGCCTTGCTAAATTAGTGTCAGGGGGACTAGCTAGGGTAAATGTGTAGGGTTATGGGGATAAGGCCTGGGTGGGATTGTGGTTGGTGCAGACTCGATGGGCTGAATGGCCTCCTTCTGCACTGTAGGATTCTATGATTCAATGATTCACTGAGAACAAAGAACAGTACAGCACAGGAACAGGCCCTTCGGCCCTCCAAGCCTGCGCCGATCATGATGCCTGCCTAAACTAAAACCGTATACGGACTCCGTATCCTTCCATTCCCATCCTATTCATGTATTTGTCTAGTTGCCCCTTAAATGCCGCTATCGTACCTGCTCCCACCACCTCCCCGGCAGCGCGTTCCAGACATTCACCACCTTCTGTGTAAAAACCTTACCTCGCACATCTCCTCTAAACTTTTCCCCATGCACCTTAAATCCATGTCCCCGTGTACTTGACTTTTCTACCCTAGGAAACAACATCTGACTATCCACTCTGCCCATGCCACTCATAATCCTGTAAATCTCTATCAGGTCACCCCTCAACCTCCGTCGTTCCAGCGAGAACAAACCGAGTTTATCCAACCTCTCCTCATAGCTAATACCCTCCAGACCAGGCAACATCTTGGTAAATCTCTTCAGTACCCTCTCCAAAGCATCTCCATCCTTCTGGTAGTGTGGCGACCAGAATTGAACACTATATTCTAAAATAAGGCCTAACTAAGATTCTATAAAGCTGCAACATGACCTACCAATTTTTATACTCAATGCCCCGACCGATGAAAGAAAGCATGCCGTATACCTTCTTAACTAACTTATCCATATTTGATGCCTTATCGTATTGAACGTGGAACAGGCTCGATGGGCATTGTGATGAGACTAGTGCTATTTTGCAGTATTTTGTGTTGAAGGTGGGATTGCTTTAAGAGACAGTCTTGTTCCAAGAGTTGGTTTGTCTGGTAAACATGCAGCAGATGTTGAGAATGTCGGCTGATAACTGATTTTAGCAAAGAAATGTGTCAGTTTGTAGAGCTAACAAAAACAGAAAGTGCTGGAAAATCTCAGCAGGTCTGACAGCCTCTGTGGGGAGAGAATGGAGCCAACGTTTTGAGTCTGGATGACCCTTCATCAGAGCTAAGAGCAAAGAGAATCTGCAGAGATTTATACTGTTGGGGTCGGGGACAGAGGGGGTGGGGGGTGGAATGGGACAAAAGGAATGTAACTGAGGATACAGAAAGCTGCAAAAGGTGCTAAAAGTGTCCATTAAGTGATCAGAATGCGTGTGCACGCACATACACACACACGCATGCACACGCGCACACATAATGAGGGGCACAGATCAGCTCGATAGTCAATATCTTTTCCCAAAGGTAGGGGAGTCTAAAACTAGAGGGCATAGGTTTAAGGTGAGAGGGGAGAGATACAAAAGTGTCCAGAGGGGCAATTATTTCACACAGAGGGTGGTGAGTGTCTGGAACAAGCTGCCAGAGGTATTAGTAGAGGCGGGTACAATTTTGTCTTTTAAAAAGCGTTTAGATAGTTACATGGGTAAGATGGATATGGAGGGATATGGGCCAAATGTGGGCAATTGGGATTAGCTTTGGTGTTTAAAAAAGAGGGTGGCATGGACAAGTTGGGCCGAAGGGCCTGCTTCCATGCTGTAAATCTCTGTGACTCTATGACTCTATACACATGAACACACAAGCACACACATGCACATACGCATGTTCATGTACACGTATAGCTAATCATCAGCCCAATGAATGCTCTTGCCCTGACTGACATGTCCTGGCCTTGGACTCGAACCACAGTTTCCGGTCCAGAGGTAGGGGGCGTTACCGATTGTGCCAGATTCCCATTCCATCCTTACTGTACTGTCAACGTGAGAGAGGCAGCCCACCATTGGCCACCATGGGATCTTCCTCCAGTCTGAGGGCAGTTGAGAGTCAACCACATTGCTATGGCTCTGGAGTCACCTGTAGGCCAGACCGGGTAAGGACGGCAGATTTCCTTCCCTAAAGGAACATTAGTGAATCAGGTGGGTTTTTCTAACAATTGATTCATGGTCATCAGTAGATTCTTAATTCCAGATTTTTTTTATTGAATTCAAATTCCACCATCTGCCGTGGCGGGATTTGGACCCGGGTCCCCAGAACATTAACTCAGTTTCTGGATTTGTGGTGAACCATCGTCGGTTCACCACTGGGGTTTGTTACTATGTTACTGTTGGGCTAGGGTGTTGTTACTGTGGGGGTTGTACTATGTTGTTGGGTTAGGGTGTTTACCTGTTATAAGAGTTATCATGGCACATTCCAGTGGGGTCCCGCCTCCGGTGGCGAGGTATAAGACCCCCTGCTCCGGCAGGACCCCTTCAGTCTGAACTGGTGTATTCGTGTTAGTAGTTCCCTTGTTACTTTATTAAAGCCTTCAGTACCGAAGCCTTGGTTCCATGTGCTTATTGACGCGCATCAATTTAATAAAGTAAACAGAAAACTCACAACTGTACGACAAGAAAAAAAAACAGAGAGTATGGAACAGATTCTAAAACCGGATCGTCTGACACTGGACCCACGTGCGGTCGGTGCAGCTAACACATTCGACCATTGGTGGAAGTGCTTTGAGGACTACCTGGCAGCCTCGGTAGCTATCACTACAGACAGTGATAGACTCCAGGTCCTCCACGCAAGGGTAAGCGACACGATTTACCTAGCCATTCGTGCAGCTCCCACTTACCAGGGTGCCGTCGAGCTCCTAAAGAAAAGGTGTGGACTCCGGGTTCTCCCTGCCAAGCAGACAATTTCCATGGCATCACGGTCCCGGTCTGTACCGATCCAAGGACGATGTATGGTAACTCTTGAGGTACAGGGCACAATTTACGAGCAACACAGGCTCCTTGTGTTACCTCACCTTTGCGCGCCAATTCTCCTCGGACTAAACTTTATGGCCCACATGAGGAGTGTGATCCTACAGTACGGTGGGCCACTCCCTTCACTGGCAGTAGGGAATCAGCCGCAGCCTCCAAATTGCCCAAAGCGCCCCGCGTGCAATTTATCCACCCTGAAAATTACTACACCATCCCTTTTTAAAAATCTGGTTCCTGGCTGCAAGCCCATCGCTACTAAAAGTAGGCGTTACAGCGCTGAGGACCGGATCTTTATTAGATCTGAGGTTCAGCGGCTCCTCAAGGAAGGGATCATACAGGCCAGTGCTAGTCCGTGGAGAGCGCAGGTCGTGGTAGTCAAAAGCGGGAACAAACCTCGGATGGTCATCGACTATAGTCAGACCATTAATAGATACACGCAGCTGGATGCGTATCCTCTCCCGCGCATTTCTGATATGGTCAATCAGATTGCGCAGTACCGAGTGTTTTCTACCATAGACCTTAAGTCCGCCTACCATCAACTCCCCATCCGCCCAGAGGACCGACAATATACGGCTTTTGAGGCGGATGGTCGTCTATACCAATTCCTCAGTGTTCCATTTGGTGTCACCAATGGGGTCTCGGTCTTCCAGCGTGCTATGGACCGAATGGTGGACTAGAACGGGTTGCGGGCTACCTTCCCGTACCTGGATAACGTCACCATCTGCGGCCATGACCAGCAGGACCACGACACGAATCTCCAACACTTTCTGCGCTCTGCATCTCGCCTGAATCTGACCTATAACAGGGAGAAGTGCGTATTCCGTACGCGTAGGTTAGCCATCCTCGGATACGTGGTGGAAAACGGGGTCATTGGCCCTGATCCAGACCGTATGCGCCCACTCACTGAACTTCCCTTGCCCGCTAGCACGAAAGCACTGAGGAGATGCCTCGGGTTTTTTTCATATTATGCACAGTGGGTCCCCAACTACGCGGACAAAGCTCGTCCGCTCATTAAGTCCACGACCTTCCCACTTACGCCGGAGGCCCAATTGGCCTTCAAGGTTTTGAAGAGCGACATCTCGAAAGCCACGATGCACGCGGTGGATGAATCCATCCCTTTCCAGGTGGAGAGTGATGCATCTGACTTCGCCCTAGCCGCCACACTAAACCAGGCAGGCAGGCCCGTCGCGTTCTTTTCCCGCACCCTTCAAGGCCCAGAAATTCGGCACTCAGCGGTGGAAAAGGAGGCTCAGGCCATTGTGGAGGCAGTCAGACACTGGCGCCATTACCTGGCAGGTAAGCGGTTCACCCTGATCACGGATCAACGATCCGTGGCGTTTATGTTCAGTAACACGCAGAGGGGCAAGATCAAGAACGATAAGATCTTGCGGTGGAGAATTGAGCTCTCCACCTATAATTACGATATTATGTATCGTCCAGGGAAGCTCAATGAGCCCTCGGATGCCCTCTCGCGCGGAACATGCGCCATCATGCAGGAGGACCGCTTGAAGGCTCTCCACAATGATCTGTGTCATCCTGGAGTCACCAGACTCTACCACTTCATCAAAGCCCGCAACCTGTCCTACTCGGTGGAGGATGTCAGGTCGGTGACTAGAAGCTGTCGGATTTGCGCAGAATGCAAACCACACTTTTATCGACCAGACCGGGCACAATTGGTCAAGGCCACTCGCCCTTTTGAGAGGCTGAGTGTGGATTTTAAGGGCCCCCTTCCCTCAACGGACCGGAATGTCTATTTTCTCAATATAATAGACGAGTATTCCCGGTTTCCGTTTGTTTTCCCCTGTGCGGACACGTCAACTGCCACCGTCATTAAGGTTTTCAGTGAACTTTTTACCCTGTTCGGGTACCCCTGCTACATTCATAGCGACAGGGGCTCGTCGTTCATGAGCAACGACTTGAGGCAATTCCTGCTCTCATTCGGGATTGCCTCTAGTAGAACCACGAGCTACAACCCTAGGGGTAACGGACAGGTGGAAAGGGAGAATGCTACAGTCTGGAAGGCTGTCCTACTGGCACTGAAATCCAGGGGCCTTCCAGTCTCCCGTTGGCAGGAGGTCCTTCCAAATGCGCTCCATTCTATCTGCTCCCTCCTGTGTACGGCAACCAATGCTACTCCCCACGAGAGGATGTTCTCATTCCCTCGGAAGTCGTCCTCGGGGATCTCATTACCAGCCTGGTTGACGTACCCAGGACCCGTCCTTCTGCGGCGCCATGTGAGGGCTCGCAAGTCCGACCCCTTGGTCGAACCGGTCCAACTCCTCCACGCCAACCCTCAGTATGCCTATGTGGCATATCCTGACGGGCGAGAGGACACTGTCTCCATTAGAGACCTGGCGCCCGCAGGGGACGTAGCAACTCCTGTCGCTCCTATTCCCCCAGTCACGAATCCACTACTCCTCATTACTTCCCCAGACGTGGCGCGGTCAGCACCGGGACCAGTGCATAACACTTTTACTCCCATGTACAGCTTGCCTGAGACTCGGAGATCGGCGCCACCATCATCATCACCACCACCACTACCACCAAACGTTCCAGGATCCCCTGCACCATCGCCTCACCAGGGCCGGCCGGCCCGGGAGTCCTTGAGGGGACAGCCAGACGTTGCTTTGGAAAGAGCGCCACCACAAGCACCTGCTCCGGTTTCGCAACCGGTGTTGAAGAGATCGGCACCTGCTCCGGTTTCGCAACCGGTGTTGAGGAGATCGCAGCGTCGGTGCGGTCCTCCAGACCGTCTGGACTTGTGAATCCTGTGATTTTTCTGTTATTGTCTGTTTATATGGCCTGCTTTTCGTCCACCCCGCCACCTTTTGTTCTTAAAGGAGGGGTGAATGTGGTGAACCATCGTTGGTTCACCACTGGGGTTTGTTACTATGTTACTGTTGGGCTAGGGTGTTGTTACTGTGGGGGTTGTACTATGTTGTTGGGTTAGGGTGTTTACCTGTTATAAGAGTTATCATGGCACATTCCAGTGGGGTCCCGCCTCCGGTGGCGAGGTATAAGACCCCCTGCTCCGGCAGGACCCCTTCAGTCTGAACTGGTGTATTCGTGTTAGTAGTTCCCTTGTTACTTTATTAAAGCCTTCAATACCGAAGCCTTGGTTCCATGTGCTTATTGACGCGCATCAGGATTAATACTCTAGCGATAATTTAAAGTTAAAGTTTATTTCTTAGTAACAGGTAGGCTAACATTAACACTGTAATGAAGTTACTGTGTAATTCCCCTAGTCACCACCCTCTGGCACCTGTTCGGGTCAATGCACCTTAACCAGCACGTCTTTCAGACAGTGGGATTTGATTTGATTTATTATTGTCATATGTATTGGGATACAGTGAAAAGTATTGTTTCTTGCGCATTTTACAGACAAAGCATACCATTCATAGAGAAGGAAAGGAGAGAGTGCAGAATGTAGTGTTACAGTCATAGCTAGGGTGCAGAGAATGATCAACTTAATGCGAGGTAGGTCCATTCTAAAGTCTGACGGCAGCAGGGAAGAAGCTGTTCTTGAGTCGGTTGGTACGTGACCTCAGACTTTTGTATCTTTTCCCCAACGGAAGAAGGTGGAAGAGAGAATGTCCGGGCTGCGTGGGATCCTTAATTATGCTGACTGCATGAAACCGGAGCAGCCGGAGGAAAACCCGCGCAGACACAGGGAGAACGTGCAGACTCCGCACAGGCAGTGACCCGAGCCGGGAATCGAACCCGGGTCCCTGGCGCTGTGAGGCAGCAGTGCTAACCACTGTGCCATCGCCTCCCCCTTACTATGTGACGAAGCTGCCCTTGGCAACCATCGCTGGCTGCCTCTGATCTCAAATACATCATAGAACATAGAACATAGAACAGTACAGCACAGAACAGGCCCTTCGGCCCACGATGTTGTGCCGAGCTTTATCTGAAACCAAGATCAAGCTATCCCACTCCCTATCATCCTGGTGTGCTCCTTGTGCCTATCCAATAACCGCTTAAATGTTCCTAAAGTGTCTGACTCCACTATCACTGCAGGCAGTCCATTCCACACCCCAACCACTCTCTGCGTAAAGAACCTACCTCTGATATCCTTCCTGTATCTCCCACCATCCCACATCCGTGCTGACGTTCCAGCCAAAAAAAACCAAAGCCCAGTATCAAAAATATCAGCGGCTTAATGCAGACACTGAAAAAAAATAACGAAACAGCCATCATGGCAAATTCCTTCAGTGCCTTCTGTCAGTGGAATATCAACTTAAACTGCAGTTCCGGGCATTATTGTGAATTTAAATATTCCCAGTAGATGCTCTTGCAGAGCACTGTGTGGCAGAGTATTGTACAGATTCTGAAAGTCTTGTATTCATAGATTTGCAAACCATCCTGTTTGTCTGTGCCAAAATTTGAAATTTTGTCTGCCCAGATATTTATCTGCCTTCTGTAGATTGAAAAATAGCTCTCCTCACGCGCCTTCTACACAGAATTTGATAAAATTAGATCGGATGCGCAGGTCATTTGGTCCAATCTGTCTCTGGTGTTTCTGCGCTTACATAGGGGCGGCATCGTGGCACGGTGGTTAGCGCTGCTGCCTCACAGCGCCAGGGACCCAGGTTCGATTCCGAGCTCAGGTCACTGTCTGTGTGGAGTTTGCACGTGTCTGCGTGGCTTTCCTCCGGAGGCTCTGGTTTCCTCCCGTAAGTGGCGAGAGATATGAAAGGACCAATGGCGGAACTTTCCGGCCCCATTTTGGAAGGGGGTGGGGTTGTAAAAAGCAGCGGACTGTTCAAGAGCCCGTCGACTTTGACGGAATTGGGAAATCCCACCAGCAGCCGGGTGGTAAAATTCCTTTCCAAAGTTCATCAGATTGTCCTTCCATCTTGGGAGTCACATGATACAAGAGAACCAATGACCATCAAGCACTACTGATGAGTCTACAAGAGATCCGGACATTCCCTGAGGAAAAAATCCTCCATTTTGGGAACGACAGTTTCATAATCCTCCCAAACATGTCTTAGAAACTAGAAACTAGAAGCAGGAGGAGGCCATTCAGCCCTTTGAGCCTTCTCCGCTATTCATTATGATCATGGCTGATTATCAAATTCAATATCCTGATCCCCCTTTCCTCCATGTCCCCTGATCCCTTTAGCCTCAAGAGCTATATCTAATTTCTTCTTGAAATCACACAATGTTTTGGCCTCAACTACTTTCTGTGGTAGTGAATTCCACAGATTCACCACCCTCTGGGTGAAGAAATTTCTCCTCACCTCAGTCCTAAAAGGTTTGTCCCTTTTCCCCAATCTATGACCCCTAGTTCTGGACTCCCCCACCATTGGGAACATTCTTTCTGAATCTACCCTGCCTAACCCTGTTAGAATTTTATAAGTTTCTATGAGATCCCCTCTCACTCTTCTTAACTCCAGTGAATATAATCCTAACCGACTTAGTCTCTCCTCATATGACAGATCTGCCATCCCAGGAATCGGCCTGGTAAACCTTCGCTGCACTCCCTCTATAGCAAGCACATCCTTCCTCAGATAAGGACACCAAAAATGCCTTATCCAACACACACTAAATCTCAAATGATTCATGTAGCTGATCGTAAAATGATCATTTCTGAGAGTAAGGCTTCTAATTTACATTTAATGAATCAATACAGGCAGTTTCCATTATCTCCCCAGGGAGTTTGTTCTGTGAATTGAAGATTCACTCACTGATATGTTGTTTCCACACATCAGTTCCATTTTCTCAAGGAAAAAACTTAAGATGCTGGAAATCGGAAATAGAAGCAGGAACAGCTGGAATCCCACAGCTGGTCTGATATCATCTGCGGAGACAGAAAATCCTGGTGACCACTCATCAGACCATGTCCACCGCATGACCCCACCTTGGAATCGAAACCTCCATCCCCTGGAAAAGGTCCCCATTGCTCCCTTCAGATGTATTACGCTGCCTGAGGTAGGACACTCTAAATGTGGATAGGTGGATAGGGTGGATAGGGTCGTAAAGAGTGCCTTTGGTACATTGGCCTTTATAAATCGGAGTATCGAGTATAAAAGTTGGAGTGTTATGGTAAGGTTATATAAGGCATTGGTGAGGCCGAATTTGGAGTATTGTGTACAGTTTTGGTCACCTAGTTACAGGAAGGATGTAAATAAGATTGAAAGAGTGCAGAGAAGGTTCACAAGGATGTTGCCGGGACTTGAGAAGCTGAGTTACAGAGAGAGATTGAATAGGTTGGGACTTTATTCCCTGGAGCATAGAAGATTGAGGGGAGATTTGATAGAGGTGTATAAGATTTTGATGGGTATAGATAGAGTGAATGCAAGCAGGCTTTTTCCGCTGAGGCTAGGGGAGAAAAAAACCAGAGGGCATGGGTTAAGGGTGAAAGGAGAAAAGTTTAAAGGGAATATTAGGGGGGGGCCTCTTCACGCAGAGAGTGGTGGGAGTGTGGAATGAGCTGCCGGATAAAGTGGTAAATGCTTTTAACATTTAAGAAAAACTTGGACGGGTTCATGGATGAGAGGGGTGTGGAGGGATATGGTCCAAGTGCAGGTCAGTGGGACTAGGCATAAAATGGTTCAGCACAGACAAGAAGGGCCAAAAGGCCTGTTTCTGAGCTGTAATTTTCTATGGTTCTATGGTTCTGTGTCAATCCCAATGTCTTTCCACCGTCTACAAGGCACAAGTCAGGAGTGTGATGGAATACTCCCCACTTGCCTGGATGGGTGCAGCTCCAACAACACTCAAGAAGCTCGTCACCATCCAGGACAAAGCAGCCCCGCTTGATTGGCACCACATCCACAAACATTCACTCCCTCCACCACCGACGCTCAGTAGCAGCAGTGTGTACTATCTACAAGATGCACTGCAGCAACTCACCAACGATCCTTAGACAGCACCTTCCAAACCCACGGCCACTTCCATCTAGAAGGACAAGAGCAGCAGATATGTGGGAATATCACCATCTGGAGGTTCCCCTCCAAGCCACTCACCATCCTGACTTGGAAATATATCGCCGTTCCTTCGCAGTCGCTGGGTCAAAATCCTGGAATTCCCTCCCTAACGGCATTGTGGGTCAACCCACAGAACATGGACTGCAGCCATTCAAGAAGGCAGCTCACCCATCACCTTCTCAAGGGGCAACTAGGGATGGGTAATAAATGCTGGGCCCAGCCAGCGATGCCCGTGTCCCACAAATGACAGCGCCCTACATCTGAACAGATAAAAAAAACAACACGCTGGGTGTCACATGCTGGGTGTTTCAGGCTGGGTGTCTCAGGTTGGTGTCACAGGCTGGGTGTCACAGGCTGGGTGTTTCAGGCTGGGTGTCTCAGGTTCGGTGTCACAGGCTGGGTGTCACACGCTGGGTGTCACACACTGGGTGTCACAGGCTGGGTGTCACCCGCTGGGTGTCACACGCTGGGTGTCACAGGCTGGGTGTCACCCGCTGGGTGTCACACGCTGGGTGTCATCACTGGGTGTCACACGCTGGATGTCACCCATTGGATGTCACATGTGGGTGTCACAGGCTGGGTGTGATAGGCTTGGTGTCACCCGCTGGGTGTCACACGCTGGGTGTCACAGGCTGGGTGTCACCCGCTGGGTGTCACACGCTGGGTGTCATCACTGGGTGTCACACGCTGGGTGTCATCACTGGGTGTCACACGCTGGATGTCACCCATTGGATGTCACATGTGGGTGTCACAGGCTGGGTGTGATAGGCTGTGTGTCACACGCTGGGTGTCACAGGCTTGGTGTCTCAGGCTGAGTGTCACAGGCTGGGTGTCACAGGCTGGGTGTCACAGGCTGGGTGTCTCAGGTTGGGTGTCAGAGGCTGGGTGTCACAGGCTGGATGTCACAGGCTTGGTGTCTCAGGCTGGATGTCACCCACTGGGTGTCACAGCTGGGTGTCACAGGCTGGGTGTCACAGGCTTGGTGTCTCAGGCTGGGTGTCACCCACTAGGTGTCACAAGCTGGGTGTCACAGGCTGGGTGTCACAGGCTGGGTGTCACAGGCTGGGTGTCACAGGCTTGGTGTCTCAGGCTGGGTGTCACCCACTAGGTGTCACAAGCTGGGTGTCACAGGCTGGGTGTCACAGGCTGGGTGTCACAGGCTGGGTGTCACAGGCTTGGTGTCTCAGGCTGGGTGTCACCCACTAGGTGTCACAAGCTGGGTGTCACAGGCTGGGTGTCACAGGCTGGGTGTCACAGGCTGGGTGTCACAGGCTGGGTGCTGTAATCTATTTATGATACAGAACATTCCAAGAAAGATTCCATCAAACTGGGAGCGAGAGCAGAAAGAATTTCAATGATAGAGTCTGAAGGAGGCCATTCAGCCCTTTTAAGCCTGTCCCTTCGTAAATCAGCGATTGTGTCTGACCTGTGACCTCACTTCCTATGGCCAACTTGCCTCGTACCTCTTAGTAACCAGAATGGTAAAGCATCAACCCCAGTTTAGCCATGAGAAATATTATTAATTGCCAAACTGTGGAAGAGGCTTTCAAATTTTTACTCGCCTTTCAGTGAAGTTGTGTTTATGGACTTAACTGAGAAAAACAGGAATTATCCGGCTGTTCACCTGTGTGGGATCATCCGGTCCCACCGACCTTGCACCATGCCTCGGGTTACCCAGTGGCGAGGGGTGCGTGCAATGGGAACCTCATTTGACAACGGTGGGACCAGAGTATTCTGGTGCTGGGCAATGGCAGGCCACTCCGAGACATGGGGGGGTTGTGCACAACATACTGCCATAATATCCTGATTCCAACTCTTAGACTGTATGCCATAGACCTGGAATTTCAAGCTGCAACAACAGTTCCTCTCTGTATATCTACCTAATTTTGTCCATTATACTTTGAAAATATCCATCAAATTACTTCTTAATCTTTTAATTCTAGTGGCTATGACCCTGCTTTGTGTAATCTCTCCTTGTAATATATTTCTTGGAGCTCAGATACCTTTCTGGTAAATCTCCGCTGTCCAGAACTGCTCACAATGCTTACTGGAATTAATGGACTGTGACTTAATCGGAGACAACTTCACCTTATTCATTCTGCCAACCATGGTTCAGCAGTCTTGTGCCAGATGGAACTAGGGTCGTATCTCACTCCCGAGACTCGAGTGTGTTCCTGAGGCTGACATGGAAACATGGAAGATGGGAGCAAGAGGAGACCATTCGGCCCTTCGAGCCTGCTCCGCCATTCATCACGATCACGGCTGATCATCCAACTCAATAGCCTAATCCTAGGTTTCTCCCCATGACGTTTGATCCCATTCACCCCAAGTGCTATATCCAGCCGCCTCTTGAATACATTCAATGTTTTGGCATCAACTACTTCCTGTGATAATGAATTCCACAGCCTCATCACGCTCTGGGTGAAGAAATGTCTCCTCACCTCCGTCCTAAATGGTCTCCCCTGAATCCTCAGACTGTGACCCCTGGTTCTGGACTCCCCCACAATCGGGAACATCCTCCCTGCATCTACTCTGTCTAGCCCTGTTAGAATTAACTGACACATCGATACAGTGCTGACAGAGTGCTGCACTGCTGTTGTTCAATCAAAGAACAAAGAACAGGAACAGGCCCTTCGGCCCTCCAAGCCCATGCCGATCATGATGCCCGAACAAAACTGAAAAAAACATTCTGTCCTTACTCGGTTCATAGAAATCATAGAAATCATAGAAATCATAGAAACCCTACAGTGCAGAAGGAGGCCATTCGGCCCATCGAGTCTGCACCGACCACAATCCCACCCCACATATTTTACCCGCTAATCCCTCTAACCTACGCATCCCAGGACTCTAAGGGGCAATTTTTAACCTGGCCAATCAACCTAACCCTCAATATCCCTCTATTCCCTCCCTATTCATGCACCCATCCAGATGCCTCTTAAATGCTACTAATGTGCTTGCTTCCACCACCTCCTTGTTTTTGAGGAAGAGAAGGTGTTACAGGCTAATAGGCTGGAGGAAATAGATGTTCGGAGGGAGGATGTCTTGGCAGTTTTGAATAAACTGAAGGTCGATAAGTCCCCTGGGCCTGATGAAATGTATCCTAGGATTCTTTGGGAGGCAAGGGATGAGATTGCAGAGCCTTTGGCGTTGATCTTTGGGTCCTCGCTGTCCACGGGGATGGTGCCAGAGGACTGGAGAATGGCGAATGTTGTTCCTCTGTTTAAGAAAGGGAATAGAAATGACCCTGGTAATTATAGACCGGTTAGTCTTACTTCGGTGGTTGGTAAATTGATGGAAAGGGTCCTTAGGGATGGGATTTACGACCATTTAGAAAGATGCGGATTAATCCGAGATAGTCAGCACGGATTCGTGAAGGGCAAGTCGTGCCTCACAAATTTGATAGAATTTTTTGAGGAGGTAACTAAGTGTGTTGATGAAGGTAGGGCAGTTGATGTCATATACATGGATTTTAGTAAGGCGTTTGATAAGGTCCCCCATGGTCGGCTTATGATGAAAGTGAGGAGGTGTGGGATAGAGGGAAAGTTGGCCGATTGGATAGGCAACTGGCTGTCTGACTGAAGACAGAGGGTGGTGGTCGATGAAAAATTTTCGGATTGGAGGCAGGTTGCTAGCGGTGTGCCGCAGGGATCAGTGCTTGGTCCTCTGCTCTTTGTGATTTTTATTAATGACTTAGAGGAGGGGGCTGAAGGGTGGATCAGTAAATTTGCTGATGACACCAAGATTGGTGGAGTAGTGGATGAGGTGGAGGGCTGTTGTAGGCTGCAAAGAGACATAGATAGGATGCAAAGCTGGGCTGAAAAATGGCAAATGGAGTTTAACCCTGATAAATGTGAGGTGATTCATTTTGGTAGGACCAATTTAAATGTGGATTACAGGGTCAAAGGTAGGGTTCTGAAGACTGTGGAGGAACAGAGAGATCTTGGGGTCCATATCCACAGATCTCTAAAGGTTGCCACTCAAGTGGATAGAGCTGTGAAGAAGGCCTGTAGTGTGTTAGCTTTTATTAACAGGGGGTTGGAGTTTAAGAGCCGTGGGGTTATGCTGCAACTGTACAGGACCTTGGTGAGACCACATTTGGAATATTGTGTGCAGTTCTGGTCACCTCACTATAGGAAGGATGTGGAAGCGCTGGAAGGAGTGCAGAGGAGATTCACCAGGATGCTGCCTGGTTTGGAGGGTAGGTCATATGAGGAAAGGTTGAGGGAGCTAGGGCTATTCTCTCTGGAGCGGAGGAGGCTGAGGGGAGACTTGATAGAGGTGTATAAAATGATGAAGGGGATAGATAGAGTGAACGTTCAAAGACTATTTCCTCGGGTGGATGGAGCTATTACAAGGGGGCATAACTATAGGGTTCGTGGTGGGAGATACAGGACGGATATCAGAGGTAGGTTCTTTACGCAGAGAGTGGTTGGGGTGTGGAATGGACTGCCTGCAGTGATAGTGGAGTCAGACACTTTAGAAACATTTAAGCGGTTATTGGATAGGCACATGGAGCACACCAGGATGATAGGGAGTGGGATAGCTTGATCTTGGTTTCAGATAAAGCTCGGCACAACATCGTGGGCTGAAGGGCCTGTTCTGTGCTGTACTGTTCTATGTTCTATGTTCTATGTTCTACCTCCTCTGGCAGCGCGTTCCAGGCACCCACCACTCTCTGCGTGAGAAACATCCCCCGCACATCTCCCTTAAACTTTCCCCCTCTCACCTTGAACCTGTGCCCCCCTTGTAATTGACACTTCCACCCTAGGAAAAAGCACCTATCCACCCTGTCTATGCCTCTCATCATTTTGTAGACCTCTGTCAGGTCTACAAAAGTTTTTACAAGCATTCACAAACCTAAAACCTTCCAGACCAGGTAACAACCTGGTGAACCTTCTTTGAACTCTCTCCAAAGCTTCCACGTCCTTCTGGGAGTAGTGTGTCAGGTCATAGTTTTTTTTATTCATTCGTGGGACATGGGCGTCGCTGGGGCTGGGCCAGCATTTATTGCCCATCCCTAGTTGCCCTTGGAGTTGCAGTTGAGAGTCAACCACATTGCTGTGGCTCTGGAGTCACATGTAGGCCAGACCAGTTAAGGACGACAGATTTCCTTCCCTAAAGGACATTAGTGAACCAGATGGGTTTTTCCAACAATCGACAATGGTTTCATGGTCATCAGTAGATTCTTAATTCCAGATATTTTTTATTGAATTCAAATTCCATCATCTGCCATGGCGGGATTCGAACCCCGGGTCTCTGGATTACTAGTTGAGCAACAATACCGCGATGCCACTGCCTTCCCTTTATATTATTTTATATTTTATGGGCGGCGCGGTAGCGCAGTGGTTAGCACTGCTGCTTCACAGCTCCAGGGTCCCGGGTTCGATTCCCGGCTCGGGTCACTGTCTGTGTGGAGTTTGCACATTCTCCTCGTGTCTGCGTGGGTTTCCTCCGGGTGCTCCGGTTTCCTCCCACAGTCCAAAGATGTGCGGGTTAGGTTGATTGGCCAGGTTAAAAATTGCCCCTTAGAATCGTGAGATGCGTAGGTTAGAGGGATTAGCGGGTAAACATGTGGGGGTAGGGCCTGGGTGGGATTGTGGTCGGTGCAGACTCGATGGGCCGAATGGCCTCCTTCTGCACTGTAGGATTTCTATGATTTTCTATGATTATCTTATACAAACATCTGGAATTAAGAATCTGCTGATGACCATTGTCCATGACCAAGTTCTATCACTGACCCAGGCCTGTTGCTCCTTGTTTGCTTCTCTTGCTCTTGTGCCTTGGCCTATACCTGCCCTGCCCTTGCAGTGAACACTTGCCAGAGGCCCCCCTTTACCCACCTGGGTGGCATCGTGGCACAGTGGTTAGCACTGCTGCCTCACAGCGCCAGGGACCTGGGTTCGATTCCCGCTTGGGTCACTGTCTGTGTGGAGTCTGCACATTCTCCCCGTGTCTGTGTGGGTTTCCTCCGATTAAAGAATTTTAAAATTAAAGAATTTTAAAATTCTTTAAAGACAAATCATTGGTTTCCCAGTAAAAGTAACAGCTGGATTTTAGCTGTCCACAGGGTAGGATATGGTGGCTGCATTTGGTGGTGTGTGAGTGTGTGTGTGTGAGTGTGTGTGTGTGTGTGTGTGTGAGTGCGTGTGTGTGTGTGTGTGTGTGTGTGTGTGTGTGTGTGTGCGTGTGAGTGTGTGTGTGTGAGCGTGTGTGAGTGTGTGTGAGCGTGTGTGAGCGTGTGTGCACGTGAGTGTGTGTGTGAGCGTGTGTGAGTGTGAGTGTGTGAGTGTGTGTGTGTGAGCGTGTGTGAGTGTGTGTGAGTGTGTGTGTGTGAGCGAGTGTGTGTGTGTGTGTGTGAGCATGTGTGAGTGTGAGTGTGTGTGTGTGTGAGCGTGTGTGAGTGTGTGTGAGCGTGTGTGAGTGTGTGTGAGCGTGTGTGAGTGTGTGTGAGCGTGTGTGCACGTGTGTGCGTGCGTGTGTGTGTGTGTGTGTGTGTGTGTGAGCATGTGTGTGTGTGTGTGTGTGTGTGTGTGAGTGTGCGTGTGTGCGTGCGTATGTGTATGTGTTGGACGGATGTGAAAACTCGCTAAAGTCCCTTCAGGGAGGGAACCCGCAACCTGTGACTCCAGGATATGGCAGACCACTCAGAGCAGGGAGCTGAGCCATGGGGGGTAAAAACCCACTGATTCCCAAGAAATGATTATTTCCTAACCTAGGACGGCACCCAGTTTAAGTTAAAGTTTCTTTATTCATCACAAGTAGGCTTACATTAACACTGCAATGAAGTGAAAATCCCCTAGTCACCACACTCTGGCACCTGTTCGGGTACACTGAGGGAGAATTTAGCATGGCCAATTCACCTAACCAGCACGTCTTTGGGACTGTGGGAGGAAAGCGGAGCACCCGGAGGAAACCCACGCAGACACGGGGAGAATTTGCAAACTCCACCCAAACAGTGACCCGAGCCGGGAATCGAACCCGGGTCCCCGGCACTATGAGGCAGCAGTGCTAACCACTGTGTCATCGTGTTGCCTGATTTGAAATATCTAAGTCAGTGAGAGGCTTTAACGGGGTAGAGATGTGAAGGATGTTTTCCGGTTCTGGGGGAAAACTAAATGTAGAGGACATCATTTAAAAATAAGATCTCGCACGTTAAAGATGGAGATATTTCTAAGATGGAGCAAATTTATTTCTCTCATTTTGATGTGTGGAATTCTCTTCCTCAGAAAGGGGTGGAGGCTGGGTCATCGAATGTATTCAAGGCAGAGTTAGACTGATTTTTGATATTGACAATTGGGTCAAGGGTTATGCGGTCAGACAAGAAATTGGAGCTCAGACCACAATCAGATAAGCCATGATCATGTAGAATGGAGGAGCAGGCTCGAAGGGCCGAATGGCCTACTCCTTCACCAATTGCCAAGACAAAGGTAGAGAGTAACTTGCACTCGCAGTCTCCCCTGATCCTGATACAACCCAGAATCATCCCTCAATCTCCTAGCCTCCTCGCAACCCAATCCCGCTCCCCTCAACCCCTCAGGGAACTGAAGAGCGAAGCAACTATGGTGTAGTAAGTGCTGACAGTGGACTGAGATGCGTTTTACAATAAACAAAGGAGGAAACATTGGAATGAGCAGCGATCAGACAGAAAGGATCAAACTGCCTCAGTGAAGGATTCCAGATCACCAACAACCTGTCCTGATCCCCTCCATGCCGACTCCACAGTTAAAAAAGCCCACCAATGTCTCTACTTTTCCAGGAGGCTAAGGAAATTTGGCATGTCCCCTATGACTCTCACCAACTTTATTAGATGCACCATTCTTCCCAGATATATCACAGCTTGCTTTGGCACCTGCACTGACCAAGACTGCAAGAAACTACAAAGGACTGTAAATATAGTCCAGTCCATCACGCAAACAAGTCCTTCATCCAATGACTCCGTCTACACTTCCCGCTGCCCCGGAAAAACAGCCAGCATAATCATGGACCCCCACGCACCACAGACATACTTTCTTCCACCTTCTTCCATCGGGAAAAAGAGGCAAAAGTCTGAGGTCACGTACCAACCGACTCAAAAACAGTTTCTTCCCTGCTGCTGTCAGACTTTTGAATGGACCTACCTTATATTAAGCTGATCTTTCCCTCCCCCCGAACTAAGCCTGTAACACGGTATTCTGCACTCTCTCCTTTCCTTCACCCCTATGTACTCTATGAACGGTATGCTTTGTCTGCATAGCACGCAAGAAACTCTACTTTTCACTGTATCCCAATACTTGTGAGAATAATAAATCAAATCAAATCCGTTGCTGTGTTCTCTGTACTCAAAGCTGAACCTCATGAGGTGGGCTCCATTGCTTGGCAGAATCACACTGGGCACTGCAGCACTTACACAAGGTGTGAGGACACTTATTGCAAATGCAGCTCCATGGTGCCAGGTTGTTTAAAGTTTTCAAGTTTATTTATTAATATCTCAAGTTGGCTTACATTAACACTGCAATGAAGTTACTGTGAAAATCCCCTCGTCGCCACACTCCTGTTCGGGTACACTGAGGGAGAATTTCACACGGCCAATGCACCCTAACCAGCACATCTTTCGGAGGATTGTCTGGAGATTATCATGTTGTGCTTTGTGGGAGCTTACTGTGCACAAATTAGCTGCTGCCTGTGTTATATTACATCATCTCGCCCCACCAAGAAAGAACGTCATTGGCTGCAAAGCACCTGAGGACATAGAATCTTGCAGTGCAGAAGGAGGCCATTCAGCCCATCGGGTCTACACTTTCCACAATCCCACTCAGGCCCTATCCCCATAACCCCATGTATTTACCCTGCTCGTCCCCCTGACACCCAGTGATGACACCCAGCGTGTGACACCCAGCTGGGTGTCACCCGCTGGGTGTCACAGGCTGGGTGTCACCCGCCTGTGACACCCAGCGGGTGACACCCAGCTGGGTGTCACACGCTGGGTGTCATCACTGGGTGTCAGGGGGACACCCGCTGGGTGCCACAGGCTGGGTGTCACCTGCCTGTGACACCCAGCGGGTGACACCCAGCGGGTGACACCAAGCCTGTGACATCCAGCCTGTGACACCCAGCCTGTGACACCAACCTGAGACACCCAGCCTGAAACACCCAGCATGTGACACCCAGCCTGAGACACCCAGTGTGTGACATCCAGCCTGTGACACCCAGCCTGTGACACCAGCCTGAGACACCCAGCCTGAAACACCCAGCATGTGACACCCAGCGTGTTGTTTTTTTTATCTGTTCAGATGTCGGGCGCTGTCATTTGTGGGACATGGGCATCGCTGGCTGGGCCCAGCATTTATTACCCATCCCTAGTTGCCCCTTGAGAAGGTGGTGGGTGAGCTGCCTTCTTGAATGGCTGCAGTCCATGTTCTGTGGGTTGACCCACAATGCCGTTAGGGAGGGAATTCCAGGATTTTGACCCAGCGACTGCGAAGGAACGGCGATATATTTCCAAGTCAGGATGGTGAGTGGCTTGGAGGGGAACCTCCAGATGGTGATATTCCCACATATCTGCTGCTCTTGTCCTTCTAGATGGAAGTGGCCGTGGGTTTGGAAGGTGCTGTCTAAGGATCGTTGGTGAGTTGCTGCAGTGCATCTTGTAGATAGTACACACTGCTGCTACTGAGCGTCGGTGGTGGAGGGAGTGAATGTTTGTGGATGTGGTGCCAATCAAGCGGGGCTGCTTTGTCCTGGATGGTGACGAGCTTCTTGAGTGTTGTTGGAGCTGCACCCATCCAGGCAAGTGGGGAGTATTCCATCACACTCCTGACTTGTGCCTTGTAGACGGTGGAAAGACATTGGGATTGACATAGAACCATAGAACCATAGAAAATTACAGCTCAGAAACAGGCCTTTTGGCCCTTCTTGTCTGTGCTGAACCATTTTATGCCTAGTCCCACTGACCTGCACTTGGACCATATCCCTCCACACCCCTCTCATCCATGAACCCGTCCAAGTTTTTCTTAAATGTTAAAAGCATTTACCACTTTATCCGGCAGCTCATTCCACACTCCCACCACTCTCTGCGTGAAGAGGCCCCCCCCTAATATTCCCTTTAAACTTTTCTCCTTTCACCCTTAACCCATGCCCTCTGGTTTTTTTCTCCCCTAGCCTCAGCGGAAAAAGCCTGCTTGCATTCACTCTATCTATACCCATCAAAATCTTATACACCTCTATCAAATCTCCCCTCAATCTTCTATGCTCCAGGGAATAAAGTCCCAACCTATTCAATCTCTCTCTGTAACTCAGCTTCTCAAGTCCCGGCAACATCCTTGTGAACCTTCTCTGCACTCTTTCAATCTTATTTACATCCTTCCTGTAACTAGGTGACCAAAACTGTACACAATACTCCAGATTCGGCCTCACCAATGCCTTATATAACCTTACCATAACACTCCAACTTTTATACTCGATACTCCGATTTATAAAGGCCAATGTACCAAAGGCACTCTTTACGACCCTATCCACCTGTGACGTCACTTTTAGGGAATTCTGTACCTGTATTCCCAGATCCCTCTGTTCAACTGCACTCTTCAGAGTCCTACCATTTACCCTGTACGTTCTACTTTGGTTTGTCCTTCCAAAGTGCAATATCTCACACTTGTCTGCGTTAAATTCCATTTGTCATTTTTCAGCCCATTCTTCTAGTTGGTCCAAATCCCTCTGCAAGCTTTGAAAACCTTCCTCACTGTCCACTACACCTCCAATCTTTGTATCATCAGCAAACTTGCTGATCCAATTTACCACATTATCATCCAGATCATTGATACAGATGACAAACAACAATGGACCCAACACCGATCCCTGTGGCACACCACTAGTCACAGGCCTCCACTCAGAGAAGCAATCCTCCACAACCACTCTCTGGCTTCTTCCATTGAAAGAAGTTTAACAACACCAGGTTAAAGTCCAACAGGTTTATTTGGTAGCAAAAGCCACACAAGCTTTCGAGGCTCTGAGCCCCTTCTTCAGGTGAGTGGGAATTCTGTTCACAAACAGAACTTATAAAGACACAGACTCAATTTACATGAATAATGGTTGGAATGCGAATACTTACAACTAATCCAGTCTTTAAGAAACAAAACAATGGGAGTGGAGAGAGCATCAAGACAGGCTAAAAAGATGTGTATTGTCTCCAGACAAGACAGCCAGTGAAACTCTGCAGGTCCACGCAACTGTGGGAGTTACAAATAGTGTGACATAAACCCAATATCCCGGTTGAGGCCGTCCTTGTGTGTGCGGAACTTGGCTATCAGTTTCTGCTCAGCGACTCTGCGCTGTCGTGCGTCGCGAAGGCCGCCTTGGAGAACGCCTACCCGAATATCAGAGGCCGAATGCCCGTGACCGCTGAAGTGCTCCCCAACAGGAAGAGAACAGTCTTGTGGTGTTCATTCATCCGTTGTCGCAGCGTCTGCATAGTTTCCCCAATGTACCATGCCTCGGGACATCCTTTCTTGCAGCGTATCAGGTAGACAACGTTGGCCGAGTTGCAAGAGTATGTACCGTGTACCTGGTGGATGGTGTTCTCACGTGAGATGATGGCATCTGTGTCGATGATCCGGCACGTCTTGCAGAGGTTGCTGTGGCAGGGTTGTGTGGTATCTTGGTCACTGTTCTCCTGAAGGCTGGGTAGTTTGCTGCGGACAATGGTCTGTTTGAGGTTGTGCGGTTGTTTGAAGGCAAGAAGTGGGGGTGTGGGGATGGCCTTGGCGAGATGTTCGTCTTCATCAATGACATGTTGAAGGCTCCGGAGGAGATGCCGTAGCTTCTCCGCTCCGGGGAAGTACTGGACAACGAAGGGTACTCTGTCCACTGTGTCCCGTGTTTGTCTTCTGAGGAGGTCGGTGCGGTTTTTCGCTGTGGCGCGTTGGAACTGTTGATCAATGAGTCTAGCGCCATATCCTGTTCTTATGAGGGCATCTTTCAGCGTCTGGAGGTGTCTGTTGCGATCCTCCTCATCCGAGCAGATCCTGTGTATACGGAGGGCTTGTCCGTAGGGGATGGCTTCTTTAACGTGTTTAGGGTGGAAGCTGGAGAAGTGGAGCATCGTGAGGTTATCCGTGGGCTTGCGGTACAGTGAGGTGCTGAGGTGACCGTCCTTAATGGAGATGCGCGTGTCCAAGAATGCAACCGATTCCGGAGAGTAGTCCATGGTGAGTCTGATGGTGGGATGGAACTTGTTGATGTCATCATAGAGTTGTTTCAGTGATTGTTCACCATGAGTCCAAAGGAAGAAAATGTCATCGATGTATCTAGTGTATAGCATCGGTTGAAGGTCCCGTGCGGTGAAGAAGTCTTGTTCGAACCTGTGCATGAAGATGTTGGCATATTGAGGTGCAAATTTGGTCCCCATGGCTGTTCCGTGTGTCTGGATGAAGAACTGGTTGTTGAAGGTGAAGATATTGTGGTATTGAGTCTGTGTCTTTATAAGTTCTGTTTGTGAACAGAATTCCCACTCACCTGAAGAAGGGGCTCAGAGCCTCGAAAGCTTGTGTGGCTTTTGCTACCAAATAAACCTGTTGGACTTTAACCTGGTGTTGTTAAACTTCTTACTGTGTTTACCCCAGTCCAACGCCGGCATCTCCACATCATGACTACCATCGACATCGCAAACTGCCGGCTCCAAGTGGAGAGGATCGCCAAGAAGATCGCGCATATCGACACAGACATCAAGTTTCTACAAAGATGCAAGAAAGCAGACAAGATACCGAAAGGACTACAGATCACGAACCCACTCAGGTCAACCTATAACACAGACTACGCTGAGAGACTTTGCCGTCGCACCTCTCTCACCCTCCTCAACCACCTCATACACCAACTCTACAGCAAACGCCGCAGCCTGGAAACCAAGATCGAATCCATATTCTCAACTTGCGCTCAGGACGCAGACCAGCTGCGAAACTCTGCCAAGCAGACGAGACAAAGGAACTACACCATCTACATGCACACCAAGAACAGGAAACTTGAGAAACTCGGCATCACCACCAGCAGCAACCAAGCCTCCCCCGGTACCACAGTAGAAAACAGTACCACTGCAGGGAAGTCCATTGTCAACTTGTCCGACTACACACTTCAACCAGATGAAATCGAAGTTCTCAGCCGAGGGCTTAATTTTTGCCCCACCACCAAAATAGACCCCATCAGTCTCGCAGCAGACACAGAGGAATTCATCAGGCGAATGAGGCTGAGGGAGTTCTTCCACAAACCCCAAGAGGCCAACAACGAACACAATGAGACAGCCAATGAACCGGAACAGCCGACAGAGAGATCCGCAGTGCATCCGAAGAGGAAAGAGTCGAATTGGACTCCTCCGGAAGGCCGCTGCCCTCGACTTGACATGTATGCCCAAGCCGTCAGGAGGTGCGTCAACACCAAATTCATCAGCCGCACTCACAAGACAGCCCCGAACATCACCCAAGCACAACGTAACGCCATCCACGCTCTCAAGACCAACCGCAACATTGTCATCAAACCAGCAGACAAAGGAGGGGCCATCGTCATACTGAACAGAACGGATTACTGCAAAGAAGTGTACCGACAACTCAACAACGAGGAACACTACAGACAGTTACCTGCAGATCCGACCAAAGAACACACCCGTCAACTCAACACTCTGATCAAGACCTTTGATCCGGACCTTCAGAACACCCTCCGTGCTCTCATCCCACGTACTCCCCGCGTTGGAGATCTCTACTGCCTCCCGAAGATACATAAGGCAAACACACCTGGCCGTCCCATCGTATCGGGCAATGGGACCCTGTGCGAGAACCTCTCCGGCTATGTCGAGGGCATCCTGAAACCCATTGTACAAAGAACCCCCAGCTTTTGTCGCGACACGACGGACTTCCTACAGAAACTCGGCACACATGGAGCAGTTGAACCAGGAGCGCTCCTCGTCACAATGGATGTCTCAGCACTCTACACCAGCATCCCCCATGACGATGGCATTGCTGCAACGGCCTCAGTGCTCAGCGCCAACAACTGCCAGTTTCCAGATGCAATTTTACATCTCATCCGCTTCATCCTGGACCACAATATCTTCACCTTCAACAACCAGTTCTTCATCTAGACACACGGAACAGCCATGGGGACCAAATTTGCACCTCAATATGCCAACATCTTCATGCACAGGTTCGAACAAGACTTCTTCACCGCACGGGACCTTCAACCGATGCTATACACTAGATACATCGATGACATTTTCTTCCTTTGGACTCATGGTGAACAATCACTGAAACAACTCTATGATGACATCAACAAGTTCCATCCCACCATCAGACTCACCATGGACTACTCTCCGGAATCGGTTGCATTCTTGGACACGCGCATCTCCATTAAGGACGGTCACCTCAGCACCTCACTGTACCGCAAGCCCACGGATAACCTCACGATGCTCCACTTCTCCAGCTTCCACCCTAAACACGTTAAAGAAGCTATTCCCCTACGGACAAGCCCTCCGTATACACAGGATCTGCTCGGATGAGGAGGATCGCAACAGACACCTCCAGACGCTGAAAGATGCCCTCATAAGAACAGGATATGGCGCTAGACTCATTGATCAACAGTTCCAACGCGCCACAGCGAAAAACCGCACCGACCTCCTCAGAAGACAAACACGGGACACAGTGGACAGAGTACCCTTCGTTGTCCAGTACTTCCCCGGAGCGGAGAAGCTACGGCATCTCCTCCGGAGCCTTCAACATGTCATTGATGAAGACGAACATCTCGCCAAGGCCATCCCCACACCCCCACTTCTTGCCTTCAAACAACCGCACAACCTCAAACAGACCATTGTCTACAGCAAACTACCCAGCCTTCAGGAGAACAGTGACCAAGATACCACACAACCCTGCCACAGCAACCTCTGCAAGACGTGCCGGATCATCGACACAGATGCCATCATCTCACGTGAGAACACCATCCACCAGGTACACGGTACATACTCTTGCAACTCGGCCAACGTTGTCTACCTGATACGCTGCAAGAAAGGATGTCCCGAGGCATGGTACATTGGGGAAACTATGCAGACGCTGCGACAACGGATGAATGAACACCGCAAGACTGTTCTCTTCCTGTTGGGGAGCACTTCAGCGGTCATGGGCATTCGGCCTCTGATATTCGGGTAGGCGTTCTCCAAGGCGGCCTTCGCGACGCACGACAGCGCAGAGTCGCTGAGCAGAAACTGATAGCCAAGTTCCGCACACACAAGGACGGCCTCAACCGGGATATTGGGTTTATGTCACACTATTTGTAACTCCCACAGTTGCGTGGACCTGCAGAGTTTCACTGGCTGTCTTGTCTGGAGACAATACACATCTTTTTAGCCTGTCTTGATGCTCTCTCCACTCCCATTGTTTTGTTTCTTAAAGACTGGATTAGTTGTAAGTATTCGCATTCCAACCATTATTCATGTAAATTGAGTCTGTGTCTTTATAAGTTCTGTTTGTGAACAGAATTCCCACTCACCTGAAGAAGGGGCTCAGAGCCTCGAAAGCTTGTGTGGCTTTTGCTACCAAATAAACCTGTTGGACTTTAACCTGGTGTTGTTAAACTTCTTACTGTGTTTACCCCAGTCCAACGCCGGCATCTCCACATCATGACGTTCTTCCATTGAGCCAGTGTCTAATCCAATTTACAACCTCCCCATGTGTACCAAGCGACTGAACCTTCCTAACTAACCTCCCATGAGGGACCTTGTCAAAGGCCTTGCTGAAATCCAGGTAGACAACATCCACCGCCTTCCCTTCATCCACTTTCCTGGTAACCTCCTCGAAAAACTCTAATAGATTGGTCAAACATAACCTACCACGCACAAAGCCATGTTGACTCTCCCTAATAAGTCCCTGTCTATCCAAATATTTGTAGATCCTATCCCTTATCACACCTTCCAATAACTTGCCCACCACCAACGTCAAACTTACTGGCCTATAATTTCCCGGATTTCTTTTGGAACCTTTTTTAAACAATGGAACAACATGAGCCACCCTCCAATCATCCGGCACCTCCCCCGTGAATACTGACATTTTAAATATGTCTGCCAGGGCCCCTGCAAGTTCAACACTAGCTTCCCTCAAGGTCCATGGGAATACTCTGTCTGGTCCTGGGGATTTATCCACTCTGATTTGCCTCAAGACAGCGAGCACCTCCTCCCCTTTAATCTGTAAAGGTTCCATGACCTCCCTACCTGTTTGCCCTATTTCTGTAGACTCCATGCCCGTTTCCTCAGTAAATACGGATGCAAAAAAACCATTTAGTATCTCCCCCATCTCTTTTGGTTCCATACACAGTCTACCACTCTGGTCTTCAAGAGGACCAATTTTATCCCTCACTATCCTTTTGCTCCGGTTCATCCTGGACCACACCCTGGACCACAACATCTTCACCTTCAACAACCAGTTCTCCCACAATCACAGCTCCTTCCCCCAATTCCCCCGTCACATGCTCCCCACAATCACAGCCCCCCAATTCCCCCAACCACATACTCCCCACAATCACAGCCACCCCATTTCCCCCAACCACATACTCCCCACAATCACAGCCACCCCATTTCCCCCAACCACATACTCCCCACAATCACAGCCACCCCAATTCCCCTAGCCACATGCTCCCCACAATCACAGCCCCCCCAGTTCCCCCAACCACATGCTCCCCACAATCACAGCCACCCCAATTCCCCCAACCACATACTCCCCACAATCACAGCCGCCCCAATTCCCCCAGCCACATGCTCCCCACAATCACAGCCCCCCCAGTTCCCCCAGCCATATGCTCCCCACAATCACAGCCCCCCCAGTTCCCCCAGCCACATGCTCCCCACAATCACAGCTCCTTGCAAAGTTGAGAGGCTGCAGCAGTGCTATGTGCAAGGGCTTTGTGCCTATCCTTCAGCTGGAAGTGAGCTGAGTGCACTAGGACCCAGCAGCACCGCAAGACCCGAGGTCAGTGCTGAGACTCAGGTCCGTGCTGCAAATCGGACATCGGAGACCCTGCAGAGCAACAGCCCCCCCCGCCCCCCACACACACTCGCAGAGCCCCCACCGACTCGAGGCAGAAAATGTCCGCAACGAATAGCAGAGAGCTTTCGGGCGCTATACACTTACCTCCTCACTAACCCTCACTGATCGAGCGTCCGAATTGGACTTGTATGGAGCATGTCTGTTTCCTGCCGATTCCGGTTTGGCCAACGTGGTGGTAAAGGTTGGGTGTGCAGCCCATTAATTCAATTTAAATGCATTCATTGAATTCAAATTCCGCATCTGCCGTGGCGGGATTCGAACCTCGGGTCTCTGGATTACTAGTTGAGCAACAATACCGTTATGCCACAGCCTTCCCTTTATATTATTTTATATTATCTTATACATATATCTGGAATTAAGAATCTGCTGATGACCATTGTCCATGACCAAGTTCTATCACCTACCCAGGTCTGTTTGCCTCTGTTGCTCCTGTGCCTTGGCCTGTACCTGTCCTGCCCTTTCAGTGACTCACTAACCACAGGCTCCCCTTTACCCATCTGGGCAGCACGGTGGCACAGTGGTTGGCACTGCTGCCTCACAGCGCCAGGGACCCGGGTTCGATTCCCGGCTTGGGTCACTGTCTGTGTGGAGTCTGCACATTCTCCCCGTGTCTGCGTGGGTTTCCTCCGGGTGCTCCGGTTTCCTCCCACAGTCCAAAAGATATGCGGGTTAGATGCATTGGCTGTGCTAAATACTCCCTCAGTGTACCCGAACAGGCACCGGAGTGTGGCGACCAGGGGATTTTCACAGTAACTTCATTGCAGTGTTAATGTAAGCCCACTTGTGATGAATAAAGAAACTTTAACTTAAACTGGGTGCCGTCCTAGGTTTGGAAATAATCATTTCTTGGGTATGACTGGATTTTTACCCCCCATGGCTCAGCTCCCTGCTCTGAGTGGTCTGCCATATCCTGGAGTCACAGGTTCGTGGTTTCCCTCCCTGAAGGGACTTTAGCGAGTTTTCACATCCGTCCAACACATACACATACGCACGCACACACGCACACTCACACACACACACACACGCACACTCACACACACGCATGCACACACACACACGCACACACACGTGCACACACTCACACACACTCATATACACACGCACACACACACGGGCACACACACACACGCGCACACACACGGGCACACACACACATGCACACACGCACACTCACTCACATACACACACGCACACTCACACACGCATGTGCACACACGCACACACACACACACACGTGCACATGCACACATGCACAAATACACACGCACACGCACATGCCTGCATTATCCAGTCACTGATACCAATTTCAATTTCCAAGCAAATAAATGCTCAGTTTAAATTCTTGCCCTTCCCATGGGGGATTCGAACTCACAAACTCTGGATTCAGAAACATCACCAAGTGTAGCCACCATACCCTACCCTGTGGACAGCTAAAATCCGGCTGTTATCTTCACTGGGAAACCAGTGACTTGTCTTTAAAGAATTTAAAGATCTCCAATCCATTTTCGATCTATAAATAGCTTACATTCTTAAATGTTTTTTTCAAAAGACACAAAAATTGCTGATTTTTCGGGTGAAGGAAGGAGAGAGAAGGCAACTGGGACAGCAAGGGCCCCGAGGTGGTTAACAGAGGTACAACTAGTTGGATTTGATTTGATTTGATCTGATTTATTATTGTCACATGGATTGGGATACAGTGAAAAATATATTGTTTCTTACACATTATGCAGACAAAGCATATTGTTCATAGAGTACATAGGGGAGAAGGAAAGGAGGGAGTGCAGAATGTAGTGTTACAGTCATAGCTAGGGTGTAGAGAAAGATCAACTTAATATAAGGTAGGTCCATTCAAAAGTCTGATGGCAGCAGGGAAGAAGCTGTTTTTTTATTCATTCGTGGGACATGGGCGTCTCTGGCTGGCCAGCATTTATTGCTCATCCCTAGTTGCCCTTGAGAAGGTGGTATGAGCTGCCTTCTTGAATCGCTGCAGCCCACATCAGTCGGTACGTGACCTCAGGCTTTTGTGTCTTTTTCCTGACAGAATAAAGTGGAAGAGAGAATGTCCGGGGTGCGTGGGGTCCTTAATTATGCTGGCTGCTTTGCCGAGGCAGCGGGAAGTGTAGACAGAGTCAATGGATGGGAGGCTGGTTTGGTGATGGACTGGGCAACATTCACAACCTTTTGTAGTTTCTTGCAGTCTTGGTCAGAGCAGGAGCCATACCAAGCTGTGATACAACCAGAAAGGAGTGAGGGCAGAACTAGAATGAGAAGTGGCCTCGCAACAAGGGCAGGTAGACCTGAGGACGTGGCCTGTGCTGTCACTCCAACGTGGGGGTGAAGGGGTGTTGCACTTCTGCAGGCGTCTACTTTCGGACGAGATGCTGAACCCTGGCCCCACCCTCAGGTGGGTATAGGTGGGTCCAGGACATGCCCCCCTTGAAGAAGAGGAGTGGAGTTTGCCTCAGAGTCCTGTCCAATATTTATCCCTATATCAACATCACTTCCAAGCGGATTGTCTGGAGATTATCATGTTGTGCTTTGTGGGAGCTTACTGTGCACAAATTAGCTGCTGCCTGTGTTATATTACAACATCTCGCCCCACCAAGAAAGAACGTCATTGGCTGCAAAGCACCTTAGGACATAGAATCATAGAATCTTGCAGTGCAGAAGGAGGCCATTCAGCCCATCGGGTCTACACTTTCCACAATCCCACTCAGGCCCTATCCCCATAACCCCATGTATTTACCTGCTCGTCCCCCTGACACTAAGGAGCAATTTAGCACGGCCAATCAACCTAATCCGCGCATCTCTGGACTGTGGGAGGAAACCGGAGAACCCGGAGGAAACCCACGCAGACACGGGGAGAATGTGCAAACTCCACACAGACAGTGACCCGAATCTGGAATCGAACCCGGGTCCCTGGCGCTGTGATGCTGTGGAGATGCCGGCGTTGGACTGGGGTAAACACAGTAAGAAGTCTCACAACACCAGGTTAAAGTCCAACAGGTTTATTTGGTAGCAAAAGCCACACAAGCTTTCGAGGCTCTGAGCCCCTTCTTCAGGTGAGTGGGAATTCTGTTCACAAACAGAACTTATAAAGACACAGACTCAATTTACATGAATAATGGTTGGAATGCGAATACTTACAACTAATCCAGTCTTTAAGAAACAAAACAATGGGAGTGGAGAGAGCATCAAGACAGGCTAAAAAGATGTGTATTGTCTCCAGACAAGACAGCCAGTGAAACTCTGCAGGTCCACGCAACTGTGGGAGTTATAAATAGTGTGACATAAACCCAATATCCCGGTTGAGGCCGTCCTTGTGTGTGCGGAACTTGGCTATCAGTTTCTGCTCAGCGACTCTGCGCTGTCAGTTGCGTGGACCTGCAGAGTTTCACTGGCTGTCTTGTCTGGAGACAATACACATCTTTTTAGCCTGTCTTGATGCTCTCTCCACTCCCATTGTTTTGTTTCTTAAAGACTGGATTAGTTGTAAGTATTCGCATTCCAACCATTATTCATGTAAATTGAGTCTGTGTCTTTATAAGTTCTGTTTGTGAACAGAATTCCCACTCACCTGAAGAAGGGGCTCAGAGCCTCGAAAGCTTGTGTGGCTTTTGCTACCAAATAAACCTGTTGGACTTTAACCTGGTGTTGTGAGACTTCTTGCTGTGATGCTGCAGCGCTAACCACTGTGCCACCCTGCCACCCATGACAGATGACTTTCTAAGGTCATATGGTAGGCACCATGTGAATGCAAGTCTTTTCTTTTCAGTGACAGGCTGGGCGTCTGGGAGGTTAGATTCAATGTTTGAGATCATCTTGCCATTCCCGTCGATGGCGGCGCCAACCCTCCCCCCACCATTGTGGGACCCCCTGGTGGTGGAGGGTGCGTACAACGGGCAAACCAGTGGACAGTTCCAAATGGGCACTTTGGAATCTTCTGAACGCAACATTGAGTTCAACAAGTTTAGACTGTGAACTTTCCCCTCCACTTTGACCCTCCTTTATGGATGTGTCCTTGGCTCGTCCCAATCTACCAATGCCTCCCCCTTACTGGGCCCTCTGTCACTTGTTCTTTATTTTGCCTCCACTGATCACTGATCTATAAACACATCCTTCTTTCATACCATTGCCACAATTAGCAGCTGCTTTAGTCCTTAATGCTACCATTGACACTCCCTTTGTCTCGTGTCCATGACATCTTGGTCAATCTCTCCTTAGCTCTGACCTATCCCTGACCTTCTATTCTGCTCCACCCCCTCCACCCCAAGTCCAACTCTATGAGCCATCACATTTCTGTCTCTCTTCAGTTCTGAGGAAGGGTCATGTTGGACTCGAAACTTTAACTCTATTCTTTCACCATGGATGCTGCCAGACCTGCTGAGTTTATCCAGCATTTTCTGTTTTTTATCAGAATGAGAGATGGACATTCCCAGTGCTGTCCACATCCCAAGAAGGAAAAGCAGAGCGTGGATTTTTATCGAGGTGGGATTGAGAGACACTGGAGGGCTCCGAGGGGGTCATGTTTTGTGATGCAGCTCATGAATGATGTAAAGTTAGTATGCAGGTACAGCAAGTACTGAGAAAGGCAATTGGAGTATTGGTGTTTATTGCAAGGGAATGGAATATCATAGAATCATAGAATCCTCCAGTGAAGGAGGAGGCCATTCAGCCCATCAAGTCTGCACTGACACCAATCCGATCCAGGCCCTATCCCCATAACCCCACATATTTACCCTGCTAATCCCCCTAACCAATGCATCCTGGGACACTAAGGAACAATTAAGCATGGCCAATCAACCTAACCCACACATTTTTGGACTATAGGAGGAAACCAGGGCCCCTGGAGGAAACCCACACAGACACGGGGAGAATATGCAAACTCCACACAGACAAAAGTAAAAGTTAGAGTCTAATTATTAGTTACAAGTAAGGCTTACATTAACACAGCAATAAAGTAACAATAAAATTCCCCGAGTCACCACACTCTGGCACCTGTTTGGGTCAATGCACCCTAACCAGCACTTCTTTCGGACTGTGGGAGGAAACCGGAGCACCCGAAGGAAACCCACGCAGACACGGGGAGAACGTGCAAACTCCACACAGACAGTGATCCAAGCTGGGAATCGAACCCAGGTCCCTGGCGCTGAGAGGCAGCAGTGCTTACCACTGTGTCACCGTGCTGCCCGATTTGAAACATCTAAGTCAGTGAGAGGATTTAACGGGGTAGAGATGTGAAGGATGTTTTCCGGTTCTGGGGGAAGACTAAATGGAGAGGACATCATTTAAAAATAAGATCTCGCACGTTTAAGATGGAGATTTTTTAAAGATGGAGCAAATGTTTTTCTCTCAGCCGGTCATTGTGGAATTCTCTTCCTCAGAAAGGGGTGGAGGCTGGGTCATCGAATCTATTCAAGGCAGAGGTAGACAGATTTTTGATATTGACAATTGGGTCAAGGGTTATGCGGTCAGACAAGAAATTGGAGCTTAGACCACAATCAGATAAGCCATGATCATGTAGAATGGAGGAGCAGGCTCAAAGGGCCGAATGGCCTACTCCTTCACCAATTACCAAGACAAAGGTAGAGAGTAACTTGCCCTCGCAGTCTCCCCTGACCCTGATACAAGCCAGAATCATCCCTCAATCTCCTAGCCTCCTCTCGACCCAATCCCACTCCCGTCAACCCCTCAGGGAACTGAAGGGAGAAGCAGCTATGGTGTAGTAAGTGCTGACAGTGGACTGAGTTGTGTTTTACAATGGGATACCGCAAATAAACAAAGAAGGAAACATTGGAATGAGCAGTGATCGGACAGCAAGGCCCAAACTGCTTCAGTGAAGGATTCCAGATCACCAACAACCTGTCCTGGTCTCCCCATGCTGACACTATAGTTAAGAAAACCCACCAATGCCTCTGCTTTCTCAGGAGACGAAGGAAATTCAGCATGTCCACTATGACTCTCACCAACGTTTTCAGATGCACCATAGAGAGCATCCTTTCTGGTTGTATCACAGCTTGGTCTGGCTCCTGCTCTGCCAAAGACCACAAGAAACGACAGAAGGTCGTGAATGTAGCCCAATCCATCACGCAAACCAGCCTCAAATCCATTGACTCTGTCTACACTTTCCGCTGCCTCGGAAAAGCAGCCAGCATAATTAAGGACCCCACGCACCCCGGACATTCTCTCTTCCACCTTCTTCCATCGGGAAAATGATACAAAAGTCTGAGGTCACGTACCAACCGACTCAAGAACAGCTTCTTCCCTGCTGCTGTCAGACTTTTGAATGGGACCTACATTGTATTAAGTCGATCTTTCTCTACACCCTAGTTAGGCCTGAAAAACTATATTCTGCACTCTCTACTATCCTTTCCTTCTCCCCTTTGTACTCATAGAATCATAGAAACCCGACAGTGCAGAAGGAGGCCATTCGGCCCATCGAGTCTGCACCGACCACAATCCCACCCAGGCCCTACCCCCACATATTTACCTGCTAATCCCTCTAACCTATGCATCACAGGACTCTAAGGGGCAATTTTTAACCTGGCCAATCAACCTAACCTGCACATCTTTGGACTGTGGGAGGAAACCGGAGCACCCAGAGGAAACCCACGCAGACACGAGGAGAATGTGCAAACTCCACACAGACAGTGACCCGAGCCGGGAATCGAACCCCGGACCCTGGAGCTGTGAAGCAGCAGTGCTAACCACTGTGCTACCGTGCCGCCCGCTCTATGAACGGTATATTCTGTCTGTATAGCACGCAAGAAACAATACTTTTCACTGTATACTAATACATGTGACAATAATAAATCAAATCAAAAATCAAATCAAATCAAAATGTTCGCAGCACAGAGCAGGCCATTGGAATTTGTGGATAAAACAGACCAGGGAATCCCAACTAAACCTGAAAAGGAAGAGACAGGCTGTCACATTAATGCAATAAATTATGATTGAGGTTGCAATAGAACCTCCCACACTCTCAGGGTGTGCCCAAGTCAATGGAGTAATATCAGAATGTAATCAGCAAAGAAAACTCTCACAAAGAGCAGTGAGTGCTGAAGGGGCGGCACGGTAGCACAGTGGTTAGCACTGCTGCTTCACAGCTCCAGGGACCTGGGTTCGATTCCCGGCTTGGGTCACTGTCTGTGTGGAGTCTGCACATTCTCCCCGTGTCTGCGTGGGTTTCCTCCGGGTGCTCCGGTTTCCTCCCACAGTCCAAAAGATATGCGGGTTAGATGCATTGGCTGTGCTAAATACTCCCTCAGTGTACCCGAACAGGCACCGGAGTGTGGCGACCAGGGGATTTTCACAGTAACTTCATTGCAGTGTTAATGTAAGCCCACTTGTGATGAATAAAGAAACTTTAACTTAAACTGGGTGCCGTCCTAGGTTTGGAAATAATCATTTCTTGGGTATGACTGGATTTTTACCCCCCATGGCTCAGCTCCCTGCTCTGAGTGGTCTGCCATATCCTGGAGTCACAGGTTCGTGGTTTCCCTCCCTGAAGGGACTTTAGCGAGTTTTCACATCCGTCCAACACATACACATACGCACGCACACACGCACACTCACACACACACACACACGCACACTCACACACACGCATGCACACACACACACGCACACACACGTGCACACACTCACACACACTCATATACACACGCACACACACACGGGCACACACACACACGCGCACACACACGGGCACACACACACATGCACACACGCACACTCACTCACATACACACACGCACACTCACACACGCATGTGCACACACGCACACACACACACACACGTGCACATGCACACATGCACAAATACACACGCACACGCACATGCCTGCATTATCCAGTCACTGATACCAATTTCAATTTCCAAGCAAATAAATGCTCAGTTTAAATTCTTGCCCTTCCCATGGGGGATTCGAACTCACAAACTCTGGATTCAGAAACATCACCAAGTGTAGCCACCATACCCTACCCTGTGGACAGCTAAAATCCGGCTGTTATCTTCACTGGGAAACCAGTGACTTGTCTTTAAAGAATTTAAAGATCTCCAATCCATTTTCGATCTATAAATAGCTTACATTCTTAAATGTTTTTTTCAAAAGACACAAAAATTGCTGATTTTTCGGGTGAAGGAAGGAGAGAGAAGGCAACTGGGACAGCAAGGGCCCCGAGGTGGTTAACAGAGGTACAACTAGTTGGATTTGATTTGATTTGATCTGATTTATTATTGTCACATGGATTGGGATACAGTGAAAAATATATTGTTTCTTACACATTATGCAGACAAAGCATATTGTTCATAGAGTACATAGGGGAGAAGGAAAGGAGGGAGTGCAGAATGTAGTGTTACAGTCATAGCTAGGGTGTAGAGAAAGATCAACTTAATATAAGGTAGGTCCATTCAAAAGTCTGATGGCAGCAGGGAAGAAGCTGTTTTTTTATTCATTCGTGGGACATGGGCGTCTCTGGCTGGCCAGCATTTATTGCTCATCCCTAGTTGCCCTTGAGAAGGTGGTATGAGCTGCCTTCTTGAATCGCTGCAGCCCACATCAGTCGGTACGTGACCTCAGGCTTTTGTGTCTTTTTCCTGACAGAATAAAGTG
Organism: Mustelus asterias; assembly: GCF_964213995.1. Classification (NCBI taxonomy): domain Eukaryota; kingdom Metazoa; phylum Chordata; class Chondrichthyes; order Carcharhiniformes; family Triakidae; genus Mustelus; species Mustelus asterias. The sequence goes on from NC_135819.1 coordinate 21,389,216, forward strand.
GAAGAGAGAATGTCCGGGGTGCGTGGGGTCCTTAATTATGCTGGCTGCTTTGCCGAGGCAGCGGGAAGTGTAGACAGAGTCAATGGATGGGAGGCTGGTTTGGTGATGGACTGGGCAACATTCACAACCTTTTGTAGTTTCTTGCAGTCTTGGTCAGAGCAGGAGCCATACCAAGCTGTGATACAACCAGAAAGGAGTGAGGGCAGAACTAGAATGAGAAGTGGCCTCGCAACAAGGGCAGGTAGACCTGAGGACGTGGCCTGTGCTGTCACTCCAACGTGGGGGTGAAGGGGTGTTGCACTTCTGCAGGCGTCTACTTTCGGACGAGATGCTGAACCCTGGCCCCACCCTCAGGTGGGTATAGGTGGGTCCAGGACATGCCCCCCTTGAAGAAGAGGAGTGGAGTTTGCCTCAGAGTCCTGTCCAATATTTATCCCTATATCAACATCACTTCCAAGCGGATTGTCTGGAGATTATCATGTTGTGCTTTGTGGGAGCTTACTGTGCACAAATTAGCTGCTGCCTGTGTTATATTACAACATCTCGCCCCACCAAGAAAGAACGTCATTGGCTGCAAAGCACCTTAGGACATAGAATCATAGAATCTTGCAGTGCAGAAGGAGGCCATTCAGCCCATCGGGTCTACACTTTCCACAATCCCACTCAGGCCCTATCCCCATAACCCCATGTATTTACCTGCTCGTCCCCCTGACACTAAGGAGCAATTTAGCACGGCCAATCAACCTAATCCGCGCATCTCTGGACTGTGGGAGGAAACCGGAGAACCCGGAGGAAACCCACGCAGACACGGGGAGAATGTGCAAACTCCACACAGACAGTGACCCGAATCTGGAATCGAACCCGGGTCCCTGGCGCTGTGATGCTGTGGAGATGCCGGCGTTGGACTGGGGTAAACACAGTAAGAAGTCTCACAACACCAGGTTAAAGTCCAACAGGTTTATTTGGTAGCAAAAGCCACACAAGCTTTCGAGGCTCTGAGCCCCTTCTTCAGGTGAGTGGGAATTCTGTTCACAAACAGAACTTATAAAGACACAGACTCAATTTACATGAATAATGGTTGGAATGCGAATACTTACAACTAATCCAGTCTTTAAGAAACAAAACAATGGGAGTGGAGAGAGCATCAAGACAGGCTAAAAAGATGTGTATTGTCTCCAGACAAGACAGCCAGTGAAACTCTGCAGGTCCACGCAACTGTGGGAGTTATAAATAGTGTGACATAAACCCAATATCCCGGTTGAGGCCGTCCTTGTGTGTGCGGAACTTGGCTATCAGTTTCTGCTCAGCGACTCTGCGCTGTCAGTTGCGTGGACCTGCAGAGTTTCACTGGCTGTCTTGTCTGGAGACAATACACATCTTTTTAGCCTGTCTTGATGCTCTCTCCACTCCCATTGTTTTGTTTCTTAAAGACTGGATTAGTTGTAAGTATTCGCATTCCAACCATTATTCATGTAAATTGAGTCTGTGTCTTTATAAGTTCTGTTTGTGAACAGAATTCCCACTCACCTGAAGAAGGGGCTCAGAGCCTCGAAAGCTTGTGTGGCTTTTGCTACCAAATAAACCTGTTGGACTTTAACCTGGTGTTGTGAGACTTCTTGCTGTGATGCTGCAGCGCTAACCACTGTGCCACCCTGCCACCCATGACAGATGACTTTCTAAGGTCATATGGTAGGCACCATGTGAATGCAAGTCTTTTCTTTTCAGTGACAGGCTGGGCGTCTGGGAGGTTAGATTCAATGTTTGAGATCATCTTGCCATTCCCGTCGATGGCGGCGCCAACCCTCCCCCCACCATTGTGGGACCCCCTGGTGGTGGAGGGTGCGTACAACGGGCAAACCAGTGGACAGTTCCAAATGGGCACTTTGGAATCTTCTGAACGCAACATTGAGTTCAACAAGTTTAGACTGTGAACTTTCCCCTCCACTTTGACCCTCCTTTATGGATGTGTCCTTGGCTCGTCCCAATCTACCAATGCCTCCCCCTTACTGGGCCCTCTGTCACTTGTTCTTTATTTTGCCTCCACTGATCACTGATCTATAAACACATCCTTCTTTCATACCATTGCCACAATTAGCAGCTGCTTTAGTCCTTAATGCTACCATTGACACTCCCTTTGTCTCGTGTCCATGACATCTTGGTCAATCTCTCCTTAGCTCTGACCTATCCCTGACCTTCTATTCTGCTCCACCCCCTCCACCCCAAGTCCAACTCTATGAGCCATCACATTTCTGTCTCTCTTCAGTTCTGAGGAAGGGTCATGTTGGACTCGAAACTTTAACTCTATTCTTTCACCATGGATGCTGCCAGACCTGCTGAGTTTATCCAGCATTTTCTGTTTTTTATCAGAATGAGAGATGGACATTCCCAGTGCTGTCCACATCCCAAGAAGGAAAAGCAGAGCGTGGATTTTTATCGAGGTGGGATTGAGAGACACTGGAGGGCTCCGAGGGGGTCATGTTTTGTGATGCAGCTCATGAATGATGTAAAGTTAGTATGCAGGTACAGCAAGTACTGAGAAAGGCAATTGGAGTATTGGTGTTTATTGCAAGGGAATGGAATATCATAGAATCATAGAATCCTCCAGTGAAGGAGGAGGCCATTCAGCCCATCAAGTCTGCACTGACACCAATCCGATCCAGGCCCTATCCCCATAACCCCACATATTTACCCTGCTAATCCCCCTAACCAATGCATCCTGGGACACTAAGGAACAATTAAGCATGGCCAATCAACCTAACCCACACATTTTTGGACTATAGGAGGAAACCAGGGCCCCTGGAGGAAACCCACACAGACACGGGGAGAATATGCAAACTCCACACAGACAAAAGTAAAAGTTAGAGTCTAATTATTAGTTACAAGTAAGGCTTACATTAACACAGCAATAAAGTAACAATAAAATTCCCCGAGTCACCACACTCTGGCACCTGTTTGGGTCAATGCACCCTAACCAGCACTTCTTTCGGACTGTGGGAGGAAACCGGAGCACCCGAAGGAAACCCACGCAGACACGGGGAGAACGTGCAAACTCCACACAGACAGTGATCCAAGCTGGGAATCGAACCCAGGTCCCTGGCGCTGAGAGGCAGCAGTGCTTACCACTGTGTCACCGTGCTGCCCGATTTGAAACATCTAAGTCAGTGAGAGGATTTAACGGGGTAGAGATGTGAAGGATGTTTTCCGGTTCTGGGGGAAGACTAAATGGAGAGGACATCATTTAAAAATAAGATCTCGCACGTTTAAGATGGAGATTTTTTAAAGATGGAGCAAATGTTTTTCTCTCAGCCGGTCATTGTGGAATTCTCTTCCTCAGAAAGGGGTGGAGGCTGGGTCATCGAATCTATTCAAGGCAGAGGTAGACAGATTTTTGATATTGACAATTGGGTCAAGGGTTATGCGGTCAGACAAGAAATTGGAGCTTAGACCACAATCAGATAAGCCATGATCATGTAGAATGGAGGAGCAGGCTCAAAGGGCCGAATGGCCTACTCCTTCACCAATTACCAAGACAAAGGTAGAGAGTAACTTGCCCTCGCAGTCTCCCCTGACCCTGATACAAGCCAGAATCATCCCTCAATCTCCTAGCCTCCTCTCGACCCAATCCCACTCCCGTCAACCCCTCAGGGAACTGAAGGGAGAAGCAGCTATGGTGTAGTAAGTGCTGACAGTGGACTGAGTTGTGTTTTACAATGGGATACCGCAAATAAACAAAGAAGGAAACATTGGAATGAGCAGTGATCGGACAGCAAGGCCCAAACTGCTTCAGTGAAGGATTCCAGATCACCAACAACCTGTCCTGGTCTCCCCATGCTGACACTATAGTTAAGAAAACCCACCAATGCCTCTGCTTTCTCAGGAGACGAAGGAAATTCAGCATGTCCACTATGACTCTCACCAACGTTTTCAGATGCACCATAGAGAGCATCCTTTCTGGTTGTATCACAGCTTGGTCTGGCTCCTGCTCTGCCAAAGACCACAAGAAACGACAGAAGGTCGTGAATGTAGCCCAATCCATCACGCAAACCAGCCTCAAATCCATTGACTCTGTCTACACTTTCCGCTGCCTCGGAAAAGCAGCCAGCATAATTAAGGACCCCACGCACCCCGGACATTCTCTCTTCCACCTTCTTCCATCGGGAAAATGATACAAAAGTCTGAGGTCACGTACCAACCGACTCAAGAACAGCTTCTTCCCTGCTGCTGTCAGACTTTTGAATGGGACCTACATTGTATTAAGTCGATCTTTCTCTACACCCTAGTTAGGCCTGAAAAACTATATTCTGCACTCTCTACTATCCTTTCCTTCTCCCCTTTGTACTCATAGAATCATAGAAACCCGACAGTGCAGAAGGAGGCCATTCGGCCCATCGAGTCTGCACCGACCACAATCCCACCCAGGCCCTACCCCCACATATTTACCTGCTAATCCCTCTAACCTATGCATCACAGGACTCTAAGGGGCAATTTTTAACCTGGCCAATCAACCTAACCTGCACATCTTTGGACTGTGGGAGGAAACCGGAGCACCCAGAGGAAACCCACGCAGACACGAGGAGAATGTGCAAACTCCACACAGACAGTGACCCGAGCCGGGAATCGAACCCCGGACCCTGGAGCTGTGAAGCAGCAGTGCTAACCACTGTGCTACCGTGCCGCCCGCTCTATGAACGGTATATTCTGTCTGTATAGCACGCAAGAAACAATACTTTTCACTGTATACTAATACATGTGACAATAATAAATCAAATCAAAAATCAAATCAAATCAAAATGTTCGCAGCACAGAGCAGGCCATTGGAATTTGTGGATAAAACAGACCAGGGAATCCCAACTAAACCTGAAAAGGAAGAGACAGGCTGTCACATTAATGCAATAAATTATGATTGAGGTTGCAATAGAACCTCCCACACTCTCAGGGTGTGCCCAAGTCAATGGAGTAATATCAGAATGTAATCAGCAAAGAAAACTCTCACAAAGAGCAGTGAGTGCTGAAGGGGCGGCACGGTAGCACAGTGGTTAGCACTGCTGCTTCACAGCTCCAGGGACCTGGGTTCGATTCCCGGCTTGGGTCACTGTCTGCGTGGAGTTTGCACATTCTCCTCGTGTCTGCGTGGGTTTCCTCCGGGTGCTCCGGTTTCCTCCCACAGTCCAAAGATGTGCGGGTTAGGTTGATTGGTCATGCTAAAAATTGCCCTTAGTGTCCTGAGATGTGTAGGTTAGAGGGATTAGTAGGTAAATATATAGGGATATGGGTGTAGGGCCTGGGTGGGGTTGTGGTCGGTGCAGACTCGATGGGCCGAATGGCCTCTTTCTGTACTGTAGGGTTTCTATTTCTATTTCTATTACACTGACAGTGCGACACTCTCACAGTACTGACCCTCTGACAGTGCAGCACTCACTCAGTACTGACCCTCTGACAGTGCAGCACTCCCTCAGTACTGACCCTCTGACAGTGCAGCACTCCCTCAGTACTGACCCTCCGACAGTGCGACACTCCCTCAGCACTGACCCTCTGACAGTGCAGCACTCACTCAGTACTGACCCTCCGACAGTGCGACACTCCCTCAGTACTGACCCTCTGACAGTGCGGCACTCCCTCAGTACTGACCCTCTGACAGTGCGGTACTCCCTCAGTACTGACCCTCTGACAGTGCAGCACTCCCTCAGTACTGACTCTCTGACAGTGCAGCACTCCCTCAGTACTGACCCTCTGACAGTGCGGCACTCCCTCAGCACTGACCCTCTGACAATGTGGCACTCCATCAGTACTGACCCTCTGACAGTATGATACTCCCTCAGTACTGACCCTCTGACAGTGCAGCACTCCCTCAATACTGACTCTCTGGCAGTGCGGCACTCCCTCAGTACTGAGCCTCTGAAAGTGCAGCACTCCCTCAGCACTGACCCTCTGACAGTGCGGCACTCCCTCAGTACTGACACTCTGACAGTGTAGTGCTCACTCAGTACTGACCCACTGACAGTGCAGCACTCCCTCAGTACTGACACTCTTAACAGTGCTGCACACCCTCAGTACTGACCCTCTGACAGTACAGCACTCCCTCAGTACTGATCCTCTGACAGTGCAGCACTCCCTCTGTCCTGACCCTCTGACAGTGCAGCACTCCCTCAGTACTGACCCTCTGACAGTGCAGCACTCCCTCAGTACTGACCCTCTGACAGTGCAGCACTCCCTCAGTCCTGACCCTCTGACAGTGCAGCACTCCCTCAGTACTGACTCTCTGACAGTGCGGCACTCCCTCAGTACTGACCCTTTGACGGTGCAGCACTCCCTCAGTACTGACCCTCTGACAGTGCGGCACTCCCTCAGTACTGACCCTCTGACAGTGCGGCACTCCGTCAGTACTTTTGTTCTGACAGTGCGGCATTCTTCTGTAGTAGGGAAAATGCTTGAATCTATCATCAAGGAAGAAATAGCGAGACATCTGGATATAAATTGTCGCATTGGTAAGACTCAGCATGGGTTCATGAAGGGAAGGTCATGTTTGACTAATTTGGTGGAATTCTTTGAGAACATTACATGTGCAGTGGGCAATGGGAACCTGTGGATGTGGTGTATCTGGATTTCCAGAAGGCATTTGACAAGGTGCCGCACCAAAGGCTGCTACATAAGATAAAGGTGCACAGTGTTACAGGTAATGTATTCGCCTGGATAGCGGATTGGTTAATTAACAGAAAGCAAAGAGTGGGGGTAAATGGGTGTTTTTCTGGTTGGCGATCAGTGACTAGTGGTGTGCCTCAGGGATCAGTGTTGGGACCGCAATTGTTTACGATTTACATAGATGATTTGGAGTTGGGGACCAAGTGTAGTGTGTCAAAATTCGCAGATGACACTAAGATGGGTGGCAGAGCAAAGTGTGCAGAGGACGCTGAAAGTCTGCAAAGGGATATAGATAATCTAAGTGAGTGGGCGAGGATCTGGCAGATGGAGTACAATGTTGGTAAATGTGAGGTCATCCATTTTGGTGAGAATAGCAGCAAAATGGACTATTATTTAAATGTAAAAGATTGCAGCATGCTGCTGTGCAGAGGGACCTGGGTGTCCTTGTGCAGGAATCTCAAGGAGTTGGTTTGCAGGTGCACCAGGTAATTAAGAAGGCAAATGGAATTTTGTCCTTCATTGCTAGAGGGATGGAGTTTAAAAACAGTGAGGTTATGTTGCTGGTGAGGTGCTGGTGAGGCCACACCTGGAGTACTGTGTACAGTTTTGGTCTCCTTACTTGAGAAAGGATATCCAGGCACTGGAGGGGGTGCAGAGGAGATTCACGAGGTTGATTCCGGAGTTGAGAGGATTGGTTTATGAAGAGAGACTGAGTAGACTGGGGCAAAACTCATTGGAATTCAGAAGAATGAGGGGAGATCTTATCGAAACATATAAGATTATGAAGGGAATAGATAAGATAGAAGCAGGTAAGTTGTTTCCACTGGCGGGTGAAACTAGAACTAGGGGGCATGGCCTCAAAATAAGGGGAGGCAGATTTAGGACTGAGTTGAGGAGGAACTTCTTCACACAAAGGGTTGTGAATCTGTGGAATTCCCTGCCCAGTGAAGCAGTTGAGGCTACCGCATTGAATGTTTTTAAGGCAAGGATAGACAAATTTTTGAACAGTAAAGGAATTGAGGGTTATGGTGAGCGGGCGGGTAAGTGGAGCTGAGTCCACAAAAAGATCAGCCATGATCTTATTGAATGGCAGAGCAGGCTCCAGGAGCCAGATGGCCTACTCCTGCTCCTAGTTCTTATGTTCTTATGTTCTTATTCCCTCAGTACTGACCCTCTGACAATGCAGCACTCCCTCAGTAATGACCCTCTGACAGTGCAGCAATTCCTCAGTACTGACCCTCTGACAGTGCAGCACTCCCTCAGTACTGACCCTCTGACAGTGCGGCACTCCCTCAGTACTGATCCTCTGACAGTGCGGCACTCCCTCAATACTGACCCTCTGACAGTGCGGCACTCCCTCAGTACTGATCCTCTGACAGTACAGCACTCCTTCAGTCCTGATCTTCTGACAGTGCAGCACTCCCTCAGTACTGTCGCTCTGACAGTGCAGCACTCCCTCAGTACTGACCCTCTGACAGTGTGGCACTCTCTCCGTACTGACCCTCTGACAGTGCGGCACTCCTTCAGTACTGACCCTCTGACAGTTCAGCGCTCCCTCAGCACTGACCCTCTGACAGTGCGGCACTCCCTCAGTACTGACCCTCTGACAGTGCGGCACTCCAGTAAGAAGTCTAACAACACCAGGCTAAGGTCCAACAGGTTTATTTGGTCGCAAAAGCCACTAGCTTTCGGAACAGGCTGTCCCTTCATCAGGTGGGTGGGAGTTCTGATTACAAACAGGGCACAAAGACACAAACTTAATTTATATGAATAATGATTAGAATGTGAGCCTTTACAGCTAATCAAGTCTTAAAGGTACAGACAATGTGAGTGGAGGGAGCATTAAGCACAGGTTAAAGAGATGTGTATTGTCGCCAGACAGGACAGCCAGTGAGATTTTGCACATCCAGGCAGGTTGTGGGGGTTACAGATAGTGTGACATGAACCCAAGATCCCGGTTGAGGCCGTCCTCATGTGTGCGGAACCTGGCTATCAGTCTCTGCTCAGAGGCATTCAGCCTCTGATCTTCGGGTAAGCGTTCTCCAAGGCGGCCTTCACGACACACGACAGCGCAGAGTCGCTGAGCAGAGACTGATAGCCAAGTTCCGCACACATGAGGACGGCCTCAACCGGGATCTTGGGTTCATGTCACACTATCTGTAACCCCCACAACCTGCCTGGACGTGCAAAATCTCACTGGCTGTCCTGTCTGGAGACAATACACATCTCTTTAACCTGTGCTTAACCCTCTCTCCACTCACATTGTCTGTACCTTTAAGACTTGATTAGCTGTAAAGGCTCACATTCCAATCATTATTCATGTAAATTAAGTTTGTGTCTTTGTGCCCTGTTTGTGATCAAACTCCCACCCACATGACGAAGGGACAGCCTGTTCCGAAAGCTAGTGGCTTTTGCTACCAAATAAACCTGTTGGACTTTAACCTGGTGTTGTTAGACTTCTTACTGTGTTTACCCCAGTCCAACGCCGGCATCTCCACATCAGTGTTGCACTTCCTCAGTACTGACCCTTTTGACAGTGCAGTGCTCCCTCAGTACTGTCGCTCTGACAGTACAGCACTCCCTCAGTACCGACCCTCTGACAGTGCTGCATTCCCTCGGTACTGATGCTTTGACAATGCAGCCCTCCCTCAGTCCTGACCCTCCAACAGTGTAGCATTCCCTCCATAATTAACCCGTGTTATACTTATCCTGGGAGTGTTTGATGGGGACAGTGTAGAGGGAGCTCTACTCTGTGTCTAACCCCATGCTGTACCTGCCCTGATAGTGTTTGATGGGGACAGTGTAGAGGGAGCTTTACTCTGTGTCTAACCCCATGCTGTACCTGCCCTGATAGTGTTTGATGGGGACAGTGTAGAGGGAGCTTTACTCTGTATCTAATCCCGTGCTGTACCTGTCCAGGGAGTGTTTGATGGTCACAGTGTAGAGGGACCTTTGCTGTGCCTGTTACAGAGTAAAGTGCCATCTGCACTGACCCCATCAAACACTGTAAGAGTTTTAACAACACCAGGTTAAAGTCCAACAGGTTTATTAGGTAGCAAATGCCATTACCTTTCGGAGCGCTGCTCCTTCGTCAGATGGAGTGGATATCTGCTCTCAAGCAGGGCATGATGTGCAGGGCTCCGAAAGCGAATGTCATTTGCTACCAATTAACCTGTTGGACTTTAACCTGGTGTTGTTAAAACTCTTACTGTCTTACAAACAGGGCATACAGAGACACAAAATCAAGTTACAGAATACTGATTAGAATGCGAATCTTTACAGCTACATTTAAAGATACAGACAATGTGAGTGGAGGGAGCATTAAGCACAGGTTAAAGAAATGTGTATTGTCTCCAGACAGGACAGCCAGTGAGATTCTGCAAGTCCAGGAGTCAAGCTGTGGGGGTTACAGATAGTGTGACATGAACCCAACATCCCGGTTTAGACCGTCCTCATGTGTGCGGAACTTGGCTATCAGTTTCTGCTCAGCGACTCTGCACTGTCGTGTGTCGTGAAGGCTGCCTTGGAGAACGCTTACCTGAAGATCAGAGGCTGAATGCCCACGACCGCTGAAGTGTTCCCCCACAGGAAGAGAACAGTCTTGCCTGGTGATTGTCGAGCGGTGTTCATTCATCTGTTGTCGTAGCGTCTGCATGGTTTCCCCAATGTACCATGCCTCAGGACATCCTTTCCTGCAGCGTATCAGGTAGACAACGTTGGCTGAGTTGCAAGAGTAGGTACCGTGTACCTGGTGGATGGTGTTCTCACGTGAGATGATGGCATCGGTGTCGATGATCCGGCACGTCTTGCAGAGGTTGCTGTGGCAGGGTTGTGTGGTGTTGTGGTCACTGTTCTCCTGAAGGCTGGGTAGTTTGCTGTAGACAATGGTCTGTTTGAGGTTGTGCGGTTGTTTGAAGACAAGAAGTGGGGGTGTGGGGATGGCCTTGGCGAGATGTTCGTCTTCATCAATGACATGTTGAAGGCTCCGGAGGAGATGCCGTAGCTTCTCCGCTCCGGGGAAGTACTGGACGACGAAGGGTACTCTGTCCACCGTGTCCTGTGTTTGTCTTCTGAGGGGGTCAGTGCGGTTTTTCGCTGTGGCGCGTCGGAACTGTCGATCGATGAGTCGAGCGCCATATCCTGTTCTTATGAGGGCATCTTTCAGCGTCTGGAGGTGTCTGTTGCGATCCTCCTCATCCGAGCAGATCCTGTGTATTCGGAGGGCTTGTCCGTAGGGGATGGCTTCTTTAACGTGTTTAGGGTGGAAGCTGGAGAAGTGGAGCATCGTGAGGCTATCCGTGGGCTTGCGGTACAGTGAGGTGCTGAGGTGACCGTCCTTAATGGAGATGCGTGTGTCCAAGAATGCAACTGATTCCGGAGAGTAGTCCATGGTGAGTCTGATGGTGGGATGGAACTTGTTGATGTCATCATATAGTTGTTTCAGTGATTGCTCACCATGACTCCAAAGGAAGAAAATGTCATCGATGTATCTAGTGTATAGCACCGGTTGAAGGTCCCGTGCGGTGAAGAAGTCTTGTTCGAACCTGTGCATGAAGATGTTGGCATATTGAGGTGTGAATCTGGTCCCCATGGCTGTTCCGTGTGTCTGGATGAAGAACTGGTTGTTGAAGGTGAAGATATTGTGGTCCAGGATGAAGCGGATGAGTTGTAAAATTGCATCTGGAAACTGGCAGTTGCCGGCGTTGAGCACTGAGGCCGTTGCAGCAATGCCATCATCGTGGGGGATGTTGGTGTAGAGTGCCGAGACATCCATTGTGACGAGGAGTGCTCCTGGTTCAACTGCTCCATGTGTGTTGAGTTTCTGTAGGAAGTCTGTAGTGTCGCGACAAAAGCTGGGGGTTCTTTGTACAATGGGTTTCAGGATGCCCTCGACATAGCCGGAGAGGTTCTCGCACAGGGTCCCATTGCCCGATACGCTGGGACGGCCAGGTGTGTTTGCCTTGTGTATCTTCGGGAGGCAGTAGAGATCTCCAATGCGGGGAGGACGTGGGATGAGAGCACGGAGGGTGCTCTGAAGGTCCGGATCAAGGGTCTTGATCAGAGTGTTGAGTTGACGGGTGTGTTCTCATGCACACCTTCAACAACCAGTTCTTCATCCAGACACACGGAACCGCCATGGGGACCAAATTCACACCTCTATATGCCAACATCTTCATGCACAGGTTCGATCAAGACTTCTTCACTGCACAGGACCTTCAACCGATGCTATGACAATCTTTTCTGTACCCTCTCCAAAGCCTCCACATCCTTCTGGTAGTGTGGCGACCAGAATTGAACACTATATTCCAAGTGCCGCCGAGCTAAGGTTCTATAAAGCTGCAACATGACTTACCAATTTTTAAACTCAATACCCTGGCTAATGAAGCTAAGCATGCCGTATGCTTTCTTGACTACCTTCTCCACCTGCATTGCCACTTTCAGTGACCTGTGTACCTGTACACCCAGATCCCTTTGCCTATCAATACCCTTAAGGGTTCTGCCATTTACTGTATATTTCCTATCTGTATTAGACCTTCCAAAATGCATTAACTCACATTTGTCTGGATTAAACTCCATCTGCCATCTCTCCGCCCAATCTATATCCTGCTGTATCCTCTGATGGTCCTCATCGCTATCTGCAAATCCACCAATCTTTGTGTCGTCCGCAAACTTACTAATCAAACCAGTTACATTTTCCTCCAAATCATTTATATATATATATTACAAACAGCAAAGGTTCCAGCACTGATCCCTGAGGAACACCACTTGTCACCCTCCATTCAGAAACACACCCTTCCACTGCTACCTTCTGTCTTCTATGACCGAGCCAGTTTTGTATCCACCTTGCCAGCTCACCTCTGATCCCATGCGACTTCACCTTCTGCACCAGTCTGCCATGAGGGACCTTGTCAAAAGCCTTACTGAAGTCCATGTAGACAACATCCACTGCCCTACCCTTATCTTTATTACTTCCTTGAAAAACTCAATGAAGTTAGTGAGACACGACCTCCCCTTCACAACATGAGACACGGGGAGAACATACAGACTTCACACAGACAGTGACCCAAGCTGGGAATTGAACCTGGATCCCTGGTGCTGTGAAGCAGCAGTGTTAACCACTGTGCCACCGTGCCGTCACATAACATTGAGGTTTTAGCAAGGGTGCAGAAAAGATTTACAGGAACTCAAAAGGAAAAAACAGTTTTGGACCAGTATTCCCATTTCCCTTTTCTACTGGTGTTCCATTTTAAAGTGTACAAGACCAGTTCAGACCAGTATTCCCATTTCCCCGTTTTTACTGGTTCTTTCTTCTGGGAACAGTTCCACAGGGATGAGGAGCTTTCACATTGATTGGGTAAACTGGAGAGGCTGGGGTTCTCCTTTGAGAAGAGAGGGTTGAGAGGAGATTTATTGGACGCATCCAACACCATGTAGGGTCTGAATGGAACAGAAAGAAAGAAAAAGTTGCATTCGCGTGGCGCTTTTCCTGATGGCGGGACAGCTCCAGAGGTTGCAGCCAATCAATCAGTCTCTGAAGTGTAATCATGTCGTGAAGAAAGGGTTCACAGCAACCAATCTGCACACAGCAAGATCCCAAGAAACAGCAATGTGATTGTGACCAGATCGTTACTTTGGCGATGTTCATAGAATCATAGAAACCCTACAGTGCAGAAGGAGACCATTCGGCCCATCGAGTCTGCACCGACCACAATCCCACCCAGGCCCTACCCCTATATCCCTACATATTTTACCCGTTAATCCCTCTAACCTACGCATCTTAGGACACTAAGGGGCAATTTTAGCATGGCCAATCGACCTAACCCGCACATCTTTGGACTGTGGGAGGAAACCGGAGCACCCGGAGGAAACCCACGCAGACACGAGGAGAATGTGCAAACTCCACACACAGTGACCCAAGCTGGGAATCGAACCCAGGTCCCTGGAGCTGTGAAGCAACAGTGCTAACCACTGTGCTACCGTGCCGCCCTGTTTATCAAGACTTTCCTTTTCCCACTCGTTGCCCGTGTCACTTCCTCCCCCTCACTCCATCCCTCTCACCTCTGCCCTCTCCCAACTGTGAGGGTGGCACAGTGGTTAGCACTGGTGCCTCACAGCGCCAGGAACACGGGTTCGATTCCTGGCTTGAGTCACTGTCTGTGTAGAATTTGCACGTTCTCCCCGTGTCTGCGTGGGTTTCCTCCGGGTGCTCTGGTTTCCTCCTACAATCCGAAAGATGTATCAGTTAGGTATTGGCTGTGCTAAATTCTCCCCCAGTGTACCCGGAGTGTGGCGACAAGGGGATGTTTACAGTAACTTCATTGCACTGTTAATGTAAGCCTACTTGGAACAATAAATAAATTTCATTTTACTGTCTCACTCTCTCCAGCTCACCATCCCTCAAGGCGGTGAGGAGCATGCAATGAATAGATTTGATTTATTATTAGTATCACATGTATTAGCACACAGTGAAAAGTATTCTTCATTGTGCGCTACACAGACAAAGTACTCTGAGTCCCTCTGTCTCTGATTACCAACACATTACATCCTGTTTCCATTCAGAGAGTGTGGGCTCGCCTCATTACAGTGAGATTCTGAAATTGTAGCTATGATTACAGCTTGTTTCTCTGGCAGTGAGTACCTTCCAGTGGCATGCAATAATACACAAAAAAAACAACTTCAGAAAGTAACGGTTGAATGATTAGAATGATTGAATGGCAAGATGTTGGAAAAAATTATAAGGGATAGGATTTATAGTTATTTGGAGAGTAATGAATTGATAGGTGATAGTCAGCATGGTTTTGTGGCAGGTAGGTCGTGCCTTACTAACCTTATTGAGTTTTTTGAGAAAGTGACCAAGGAGGTGGATGGGGGCAAGGCAGTGGACGTGGTATATATGGATTTTAGTAAGGCGTTTGATAAGGTTCACCATGGTAGGCTTCTGCAGAAAATGCAGATGTATGGGATTGGGGGTGATCTAGGAAATTGGATCAGGAATTGGCTAGCGGATAGGAAACAGAGGGTGGTGGTTGATAGTAAATATTCATCATGGAGTGCGGTTACAAGTGGTGTACCTCAGGGATCTGTTTTGGGGCCACTGCTGTTTGTAATATTTATTAATGATCTGGATGAGGGTATAGTTGGGTGGATTAGCAAATTTGCTGATGACACCAAAGTCGGTGGTGTGGTAGACAGTGAGGAAGGGTGTCGTAGTTTGCAGGAAGACTTAGACAGGTTGCAAAGTTGGGCCGAGAGGTGGCGGATGGAGTTTAATGCGGAGAAGTGTGAGGTAATTCACTTTGGTAGGAATAACAGATGTGTTGAGTATAGGGCTAACGGGAGGACTTTGAATAGTGTGGAGGAGCAGAGGGATCTAGGTGTATGTGTGCATAGATCCCTGAAAGTTGGGAATCAAGTAGATAAGGTTGTTAAGAAGGCATATGGTGTCTTGGCGTTTATTGGTAGGGGGATTGAATTTAGGAGTCGTAGCGTTATGTTGCAACTGTACACAACTCTGGTGCGGCCGCACTTGGAGTACTGTGTGCAGTTCTGGTCCCCACATTACAGGAAGGATGTGGAGGCTTTGGAGAGGGTGCAGAGGAGGTTTACCAGGATGTTGCCTGGTATGGAGGGGAGATCCTATGAGGAGAGGCTGAGGGATTTGGGATTGTTTTCGCTGGAAAGGCGGCGGCTAAGAGGGGATCTCATTGAAACATATAAGATGATTAGAGGTTTAGATAGGGTGGATAGTGATAGCCTTTTTCCTCTGATGGAGAAATCCAGCACGAGGGGGCATGGCTTTAAATTGAGGGGGGGTAGTTATAGAACCGATGTCAGGGGTAGGTTCTTTACCCAGAGGGTGGTGAGGGATTGGAATGCCCTGCCAGCATCAGTTGTAAATGCGCCTAGTTTGGGGGCGTTTAAGAGATCCGTAGATAGGTTCATGGACGAAAAGAAATTGGTTTAGGTTGGAGGGTCACAGTTTTTTGTTTTTTTTTTAACTGGTCGGTGCAACATCGTGGGCCGAAGGGCCTGTTCTGCGCTGTAATGTTCTATGTTCTATGTTCTATGAAGATCCTTCATTAGACAACCACCTGGCTCACATCCAGGGCCACAAGTGCTCCCCTCCACCTTCTTCATCTTGCTTCCTGTATTTCGACCGGGTCAGCGACCGGACCATCACATATTGCCATTGGTTACACTGCAACCGAGCTAAGGGGAGAGGAGATGTCATCTGAAATTCGAAAAGAAGGAAGGCTGACTGGTGGTGATTCTGACCTGAGGATCATCCCCATGTACTAATCCTTCCTTTGACCATTCTAAAGCTTTTCCACACTATTTTCCTTCTCCACCTCTCATAGAAAATAGAAGCAGGGGCAGGACACTCGACCCTTTGAGCCTGCTCTGCCATTTAGAAACATAGAAAAAAACTACAGCACAATACAGGCCCTTCAGCCCACAAAGTTGTGCCGAACATGTCCCTACCTTAGCGATTACTAGGCTTACCTATAACCCTCTATCTTACTAAGTTCCATGTACTTATATAAAAGTCTCTTAAAAGACCCTATCGAATCCGCCTCCACCACCGTTGCTGGCAGCCCATTCCACACACCCACCATCCTCTGAGTGAAAAACTTACCCCTGACATCTCCTCTGTACCTACTCCCCAGCACCTTAAACCTGTGTCCTCTTGTGGCAACCATTTCAGCCCTGAGAAAAAGCCTCTGACTATCCACTCGATCAATACCTCTCAACATCTTATACACCTCTATCAGGTCACCCCTCATCCTTCGTCTCTCCAAGGAGAAAAGGCCGAGCTCACTCAACCTATCCTCATAAGGCATGCTCCCCAACCCAGGCAACATCCTTGTAAATCTCATCAAATTCCATATCCTGATTCCATGAAAGGATGTCAGTTTGCTCAGTTTGCACACCGCAAGCTTTTGATTTTGATTTGATTTGATTTGTTATTGTCACATGTATGTGCATACAGTGAAAAGTATTGTTTCTTGTGCATTATACAGACAAAGCATACCGTTCATAGAGAAGGAAAGGAGAGAGTGCAGAATGTAGTGTTACAGTCATAGCTGGGGTGTAGAGAAAGATCAACTTAATGCGAGGTAGGTCCATTCAAAAGTCTGACGGCAGCAGCAGGGAAGAAGCTGTTCTTGAGTCGGTTGGTACCTGACCTCAGACTTTTGTATCGTTTTCCTGACGGAAAAAGGTGGAAGAGAGAATGTCTCTGTTCCAATTCAGTTCCAAATAAGCAACATTCTCTTGCTGACCTCAAATTCTACTTTAAGTACAATTAGTCGCCAGAAATAAACTTCCTTTTAGAGGCGTAAGTCAGTCTTGAACCTTTCAGAGAGAGGTTTTGAGTTTCAGCTTTCAGTTCTGACTGGGGTTTGTTGCAAGCTGGCTGTTTTGTCGAGGCAGCGGGAAGTGTAGGCAGAGTCAATGGATGGGAGGCTGGTTTGCATGAGCGAATCAGGAAGGGCGGGTGAGTGGAGTGGCAGTGTCTTTACTTAAAAGAAAACTGAACAGGAGCAGTTGATACCTTAGCCTATACACAGTGTGATTATAGCATGTAAATGATATATATATATTATATCATTTTTTTATTGTTTAAGGGGTATGTTTTAAAATTCAGTTTTCTTCTGCAGGCAGTTGGTATGTCTGGTAGGAATGCAGCTCAGATGCTCAGAGAGCAGGATGATTGCTCATTTTAGCCATATAGTATCTACTTCAGATAGAGCTAATAGACTTTTATTGATAGAGATTTCCCCTGGGGTTTTGATTAGGTTGATTGCCAGGGTCATGTGATAATGGGAGGAGCTAAGTTGGTATGGTTAGCAGAGAAAAACAGCTTTCAGTTCTGACTGGGGTTTGTTGCAAGCTGCTCTGAAACTCAGATCCTCTCTCTGAAAGGTTCAAGACTGACTACACCCCTCATAGGAAGTTGATTTCTGGTGGCTAATTCTACTTAAAGTAGAATTTGACGTCAATAAGAGAATGTTGCTTATTTGGAACTGAAAGAGTGATGAGTTAGATGATAAAGTTGTTTCTTTTTCTTTTTTTTAACAATTGTCCAATTGTTAAGAGTTAAGTGCTTCACTTTGCACGGGTTATAACTTAAACTGTGTTATTAAACTATAATATCAAATCAAAATCAAAAATTACACTGAATAATAGAATCCCTACAGTGCAGAAAGAGGCCAGTTGGCCCATCAAGACTACTGACAATAATCCCACCCAAGGCCTATCCCCATAACCCTGTGTATTTACCCTGCTAATCCCCTTGACACTAAGGATCAATTTAGCATGGCCAATCCACCTAACCTATTGGCATGGTGGCACAGTGGTTAGCACTGCTGCCTCACAGCACCAGGGGTCCGGGTTTGATTCCAGCCTTGGGTCACTGTGTGGAGTTTGCATGTGGATTTGGAAATGAAGGGGCAATTTAGCATAGCCAATCCACTTAACTTACACATCTTGCGGGAGGAAGCAGGAGCACCCAGAGGAAATCCACGCAGACATGGGGAGAACGTGCAGAGTCCACACAGACAGTCACCCCAGGCTGTAATTGAACCCGGATCCCTAGCGTTGTGAGGCATCAGTGCTAACCATTGTGCCACCGCACCAATGTACTTTGGGGTTCTGGTCCAGGGCTCTAACAATGTAGCTGAAACCAAAATGGGGTCAGTGCTATTCGGGTAAGTCCAGTTATTTACAAACCTTGCTACAATGAAAAAATGATTTAAACAGAGAATACCTGTACTATACTGAGGTGTCAGCTGTGGTCTCTGGTCCCTCAAGCCCAGGAGTGGGACTTGAATTCAGAATCTCGTAACATTCTGTGACGAACTGAGAAAGAGAGGAACTGTTTCCTTTAGCAGAGAGGTCATGAACCAAAACATCCAAGGCCTGAGAGTGTGGTGGAGACAGGTGTAATCGAGGCTTTCCAAAGACAATGGATCAGCTCCTGAGTGGAAAATAACTGCAGGGCTATGGGGAAATGGAACAATCTGAATAGCCCCGGTGGAGAGCTAGTATGGACTCAATAGGCCCAATGGCCTCCTTCTGAGCTGTAACCAATTTCAGATCCTTTAGCAAGGGCATTGTGACTAAATGCTTCCCCCTTCCCCCACACATTGACATGCCCACTCCCAGCCCAGCCCACTCCTCACCCCCAGTCCCACCCACTCCTCACCTCCAGCCACACCCACTCCTCACCCCCAGTCCCACCCACTCCTCACCCCCAGTCCCACCCACTCCTCACCTCCAGCCACACCCACTCCTCACCTTGCCCCGCCCACTCTTCACCACCAGCCCCGCCCACTCCTCACTTCCAGCCACACCCATTTCTCGCCCCTCCTGACCTGCCCATTCCTCACCCCCAGGCCCGTCCACTCCTCACCTCCAGCCCCGCCCACTCTTCGCCCCCAGCCCCACCAACTCCTCACCCCCAGCCCCGCCCACTCCTCACCCCCAGTCCCACCCACTCCTCACCCCCAGTCCCACCCACTCCTCACCCCCAGTCCCACCCACTCCTCACCTTGCCCCGCCCACTCTTCACCTCCAGCCCCACCCACTCTTCACCCCCAGCCCTGCCCAGTCTTCACCCCAGACCCACCCACTCCTCACCCCCAGTCCCACCCACTCCTCACCCCCAGTCCCACCCACTCCTCACCTCCAGCCACACCCACTCCTCACCTTGCCCCGCCCACTCTTCACCCCCAGCCCTGCCCACTCACCACCAGCCCCTCCCACTCCTCAACCCCCAGCCCCACCAACTCCTCACCCGAGCCCTGCCTACTCCTCACCCCAGCCCTGCCTACTCCGCACCCAAGCCCCTCCCACTCCTCAATCCAGCCCCTCCCACTCCTCACCTCAGCCAATCCTCACCACCAGCCATGCCCACTCCTCACCCCAGCCCCACCCACTCCTCACCCCAGCCCCGCCCACTCCTCACTCCACCCCACCCACTCATTATCCCCACAGCCCCGCCTGCTCCGCAACCCACAGCCCCTCCCACTCCTCACCCCCCAGCCCCACCAACGCTTCACCCCAGTCCCTCCCAGTCCTCACGCCAGCCCCACCCACTCCTCACCCCAGCCACGCCAATCCTCATCACCAGCCCCACCCACTCCTCACTGCAGCCCCACCCACTCCTCACCGCAGACCCACCCACTTCTCACTCCTCACCTCAGCCCCACCCACTCCTCACTCCTCACCTCAGCCCCACCCACTCCTCACTTCAGCCCCACCCACTCCTCACCTCAGCCCCACCCACTCCTCACTTCAGCCCCACCCACTCCTCACTCCTCACCTCAGCCCCACCCACTCCTCACCCCAGCCCCACCCACTCTTCACCCCAGTCCCGCCCATTCCTCACCCCAGCCCCTCCCACTCCTCACCCCAGCCCCGCCCACTACTCACTCCTCACCCCAGCCCCACCCACTCCGCCCATTCCTCACCCCAGCCCCAAGGGAAGTGGAAAATGCTGGAAAATACTCAGCAGGTCAGGCAGCAACTGGGGAGAGAGAAGGATGGTTCAGAAAGTCAACCAACGTGTCTACTTTCTCTGGAGGCTAAGGAACTTTAGCATGGCCGACGCACCTAACCGGCACGTCTTTCAGACTGTGGGAGGAAACCGGAGCACCTGGAGGAAACCCACGCAGACACGGGGAGAACGTGCAGACTCCACACAGTAACCCAAGCCGGGAATTGAACCCGGATCCCTTACACTGCGAAGCAGCGGTGCTAACCACGGTGCCACCGTGCCACTCAAAGTTCATGAAGTCCAATTATTTCAGGCAAAATACCGCGGGTGTTGGAATCTGAAACAAAAACAGAAAAATTAGACATGCTGAGGTTTTCCCGCATTTTCTGTGTTTCTGTTTCCAATTATTTCACCCTTTGGGTGATCGACAAGTTGGTGATAATTGTTCCTATTGCACATATTTTAGATTGTGTTCCAAATATTGATTATTAAGAGAAGGGGATTGGCAGTTGAAGAATATTGATTTTGTGGAATGATTTCAGTGTGTGATGACAATTGATTATAATGTTGAAAGAATCATCTGTTTACGAGGCATTAATTATTGTAAATGGGATTGCGAGTTTTTTATGTCTTGATCATTATCTAAAAGGAATTTATTGATAATTGTTTGCCCAGGATGAATTGTCTGTTTATCTGCTAAGCATTTATTGTTATGTAGAAGCGACTAGCTTTTGAGTGAACATTACTTATGATGTACAATTGAGTGTTTACTGTAATGTTTAAAAGGGTTTAGGTCAAATGGTTGGATGAATTAAAATGGGAGGCGACTTGTGTTGGGGCGGTGGTGACGTAGTGGTATTGTCATTGGGCGAGCAATCCAGACACCCAGGGTAAAGCTCCCAATGCAATTCAGGAGAGGTTCACCAGATTCATTCCGGGGATGAAAGGGTTCATAGAATCGCTTACAGAGCGATCCGGAGAACATTCGGCCCATCGCGCCTCCACCAACAACAATACTAACCCAGCCCCTATCCCGGTGACCCAGTGTAGGCCACACTGGGTAAGGACGGCAGGTTTCCTTCCTTGAAGGACATTAGTGAACCAGCTGGGTTTTTCTGGCAATCAACATATCCTGCAAATCCCCCGACACTAAGGGTCAATTTTAGCACGGCCAATCAACCTAACACACACATGTTTGGATTGTGGGAGGAAACCGGAGCACCAGGAGGAAACCCACGCAGACACGGGGAGAAAGTGCAAACTCCACACAGACACAGTGACCGAGGCCGGAATCGAACCCGGGACCCTGATGCTGTGAGGCAGCAGTGCTAACCACTCTGCCGGTTGAAGTATGAGGGGGGATTAAACAGTTTGGGCTTATACTCGTTGGAATTTTGAAGGAGGAGGCGATGGCCTAGTGGTATCATCACAAACTATTAATCGAGAAATTCAGCTAATATTCTGAGGACACGAGTTTGAATCCCGCCACGGCAGATGGTGGAATTTGAATTCCATGAAAATATATCTGGAATTAAGAATCTACTGATGACCATTGTCGATTGTCAGAAAAACCCATCTGGTTCACTAATGTCCTTTAGGGAAGGAAATCTGCCGTCCTTACCTGATCTGGCCTACATGTGACTCCAGAGTCACAGCAATGATAAAAAGAAACGGATTAAAGGGATATGGGGAAGAGGTGGGGAGGTGGATTTGAGACCAGGGAGAGATCAGCCATGATCTGATTGAATAGCGGAGCAGGCTCGAAGGGCTGAATTTGCCTATTTCTTCTCCCGGACCCTATGCTCGAATCCCACAATGGCCGGTAGTGAAATTTGAATAGAATTTTTAAAAATCTGGAATTAAAAAGTCTGTGATGACTGTAAAATTATTGTTGTTAAAAACCCTATGTCTTTAGGGAAGGAAATCTGCCGTCCTTACCTGGCCTGGTTTACATGTGACTCCAGAGTCACAGCAATGTGGTTGACTCTTCAATGCCTCTGAGATGACCTCTCAACTCAAGGGCAATTAGAGATGAACAAGAAATGTTGGTCTTGCCAGCGACACCCATATCCCTTGAATGAATTAAAAACAATGACATGGACGGTTTTTTTTCCCGTAACTTAAGTTTCGTCTAATTGTTATGGAGAAGGGAATTCCTGCAGGTCAGGTAGCAACCGTAATGTAAATCAGTTTACGGATAGGGATGTTTTGCTGCAATTGTGATGTGGAGATGCTGGCGTTGGACTGGGGTAAACACAGTAAGAAGTCTCACAACACCAGGTTCAAGTCCAACAGGTTTATTTGGTAGCTCAAGCTTTCGGAGCGCTGCCCCCTCATCAGGTGAGTGGGATTTCAGTTCACAAACTCCGGAGCAGGTCTCCGGAGCCTTCAACATGTCATTGATGAAGACGAACATCTCGCCAAGGCCAGCCCCACACCCTCACTTCTTGCCTTCAAACAACCGCACAACCTCAAACAGACCATTGTCCGCAGCAAACTACCCAGCCTTCAGGAGAACAGTGACCATGACACCACACAACCCTGTCACAGCAACCTCTGCAAGACGTGCCGGATCATCGACACGGATGCCATCATCTCACGTGAGAACACCATCCACCAGGTACACGGTACATGCACTTGCAACTTGGCCAATGTTGTCGACCTGATACGCTGCAGGAAAGGATGTCCCGAGGCATGGTACATTGGGGAAACCATGCAGATGCTACGACAACAGATGAATGAACACCACTCGACAATCACCAGGCAAGACTGTTCTCTTCCTGTTGGGGAACACTTCAGCGGTCACGGGCATTCGGCCTGTGATCTTCGGGTAAGCGTTCTCCAAGACGGCCTTCACGACACACGACAATGCAGTCGCTGAGCAGAGACTGATAGCCAAGTTCCGCACAAATGAGGACGGCCTCAACCGGGATCTTGGGTTCATGTCACACTATCTGTAACCCCCACGACTTGCCTGGGCTTGCAAAATCTCACTAACTGTCCTGTCTGGAGACAATACACATCTATTTAATCTGTGCTTAACCCTCTCTCTACTCACATTGTCTGTATCTTTAAGACTTGATTACCTGTAAAGATTCACATTCCAACCATTATTTTATAAATTGAGTTTGTGGCTTTATATGCCCTGTTTGTGAACAGAACTCCCACTTACCTGACGAAGGAGCAGCACTCTGAAAGCTAGTGGCTTTTGCTACCAAATAAACCTGTTGGACTTTAACTTGGTGTTGTGAGGCTTCTTGCCGCAATTGTACAGGGCGTTGCTGAGGCCACACCTGGAGTATTGTGTGCAGTTTTGGTGTCCATATCTGAGGAAGGATGTCCTTGCTATCGAGGGAGCACAGTGAAGGTTTACCAGGCTGATTCCTGGGATGGCAGGCCTGTCATATGAGGAGAGACTAAGTCAGTTAAGATTATATTCACTGGAGTTTAGAAGAGTGAGGGGATCTCATAGAAACATAGAACATAGAACATTACAGCACAGAACAGGCCCTTCGGCCCACGATGTTGTGCCGACCTTCATCTGAAACCAAGATCAAGCTATCCCACTCCCTACCATCCTGGTGTGTTCCATGTGCCTATCCAATAACCGCTTAAATGTTCCTAAAGTGTCTGACTCCACTATCACTGCAGGCAGTCCATTCCACACCCCAACCACTCTCTGCGTGAAGAACCTACCTCTGATATCCTTCCTATATCTCCCACCATGAACCCTATAGTTATGCCCCCTTGTAATAGCTCCATCCACCCGAGGAAATAGTCTTTGAACGTTCACTCGATCTATCCCCTTCATCATTTTATAAACCTCTATTAAGTCTCCCCTCAATCTCCTCCGCTCCAGAGAGAACAGCCCCAGCTCCCTCAACCTTTCCTCATAAGACCGACACTCCAAACCAGGCAGCATCCTGGTAAATCTCCTCTGCACTCTTTCCAGCGCTTCCACATCCTTCTTATAGTGAGGTGACCAGAACTGCACGCAATATTCCAAATGCGGTCTCACCAAGGTCCTGTACAGTTGCAGCATAACCCCACGGCTCTTAAACTCCAACCCCCTGTTAATAAAAGCTAACACACTATATGCCTTCTTCACAGCTCTATCCACTTGAGTGGCAACCTTTAGAGATCTGTGGATATGGACCCCAAGATCTCTCTGTTCCTCCACAGTCTTCAGAACCCTACCTTTGACCCTGTAATCCACATTTAAATTAGTCCTACCAAAATGAATCACCTCACATTTATCATATAAAATTCTAATGGGGTTAAACCGGGTAGATTCAGAAAGAATGTTCCTGATGGTGGGGGAGTCCAGAACTAGGGGTCATAGTTTGAGGATAAGGGTAAACCTTTTAAAAAGTTTATTTATTAGGTTTGGAATCGAAGGGGAATCTATCTAATGGATATGAATAGGTAAGGTTTAAAGTTTATTTATTAGTATCACATTGCAATGTAGTTACTGTGAAAATTCCCTAGTCCCCACACTCCGGCCCCTGTTCGGGTACACTGAGGGAGAATTTAGCATGGTCAATCCACCGAACCTGCACATTTCTTTTTCGGATTGTGGGAGGAAACCGGAGCACCTGGAGAAAACCCACGCAGACACGGGGAGAATGTACAGACTTCACACAGACAGTGACCCAAGCCGGGAATTGAACCCGGGTCCCCAGCGCTGTGAGGCAGCAGTGCTAACCACTGTGCCATCGTGCCGCCCCAACTGGGGCGAGGAGAAATTTCTTCACCCAGAGGATGGTGAATGTGTGGAATTCACTCCCACAGAATGTAGTTGATGCCAAAACATTTAATTTCAAGAAGAAATTAGATATAGCTCTTGGGGCTAAAGGGATCAAGGGATATGGGAGGAAGTGGGGGAAATCAGGATATTGAATTTGATGATCAGCCATGATCAAAATGAATGTCGGAGCAGGCTCGAAGGGCCGAATGGCCTCCTCCTGCTTCTAGTTTCTATGTTTCTGTGTTTCAGATTCAACAACAGGTCTTTCAGCCCTGCATTTAACTTTTGACAAAGTTATTTTTGCTGAATAAAGGGCTTTCATTTTTCAGAGGTTACTGAGTGGCTGGATATTGACAATGATCCAACAGGGATTGGTTGATTATTAATTATTATGTAAAAGAGCTTGGATCTGCATTGATTTTTACATCTAGTGAAAAATTTGACTCTGTATTAACTTGAAATGAGGCACAACATGTCCAAGACAGAGTTCGCCAGATTTGGAGATATTTAAGATATCAAGACATACGGGGATACTGGCGATGAGATACAGAAACAGCCATGATCTGGGATGGCACAGTAGTTAGCATTGCTGCCTCACAGTGCCAGGGACCCGGGTTCAATTCCAGCCTCAGGTCACTGCCTCTGCAGAGTTTGCACCTTCTCCCCGTGTCTGCGTGGGTTTCCTCCAGGTGCTCCAGTTTCGTCCCACACTTCAAAGATGTGCAGGTTAGGTGGATTGGCCATGTTAAATTGCTCCTTTGTGTCCAAAGATGTGCAGGTTAGGTGGATTGGCCATGTCAAATTGCTCCTTCGTGTCTAAAGATGTGCAGGTTAGGTGGATTGGCCATGCTAAATTGTCTCTTAGTGTCAGAGGGACTAGCTAGGGTAAATGCATGGGGTTACGGGTATTAGGCCTGGGTGGGATTGTTATCAGTGCAGACTCAATGGGCCAAATAGCCTCCTTTCTGCACTGTAGGGATTCTAGGATTCAGATCCCACAGTAATGTGGTTGACTCTTAACTCAGGAATGCCCCAACAAGCCACAAGGTTCCGAAGGTCATTCAGGTTGTGCCAGTGGCTTTCACGCCCCATGAAAGAATAAAGAAAACCGACCCTTCAAGCCTGTTCCGCCATTCAGCCAGATCATGGAATCCGGATATAATGCAGAAGAGGCCATTCAGCCCATTGTTTCTGCACCAACTCTCCGACAGAGTATCTGACCCAGGTTCTCTCCCCCACCCTATCCCTATAAGCCCACACATTTAGCATCTACTCAACCTACACATCTTTGGACACTGAGGGGCAATTTAGCATGGCCAATCCACCTAACCTGCACATCTGTGGACACTAAGGGGCACTTTAGCATGGACAATCCACCTAACCTGTACATCTGTGGACACTAAGGGGCAATTTAGCATGGCCAATCCACCTAACCTGCACATCTGTGGACACTAAGGGGCACTTTAGCATGGACAATCCACCTAACCTGTACATCTGTGGACACTAAGGGGCAATTTAGCATGGCCAATCCACCTAACCTGCACATCTTTGGACACTAAGGGGCAATTTAGCATGGCCAATCCACCTAACCTGCACATCTGTGGACACTAAGGGGCACTTTAGCATGGACAATCCACCTAACCTGTACATCTGTGGACACTAAGGGGCAATTTAGCATGGCCAATCCACCTAACCTGCACATCTGTGGACACTAAGGGGCAATTTAGCATGGCCAATCCACCTAACCTGCACATCTTTGGACTGTGGGAGGAACCTGGAGCACCCGGAGGAAACCCACGTACACACGGGGAGAACGTGCAAACTCCGCACAGATAGTGACCTGAGGCCAGGAATCAAACCCGGGTCCCTGGTGTTGTGAGGCAGCATTGCTAATCTGTGTCTGCATGGGTTTCCTCCGGGGGCTCCGGTTTCCTCCCACAATCTGAAAGACATGCAGGTTAGGTGTATTGGCCGTGCTAAATCCTCCCTCAGTGTGCCCGAACAGGCGCTGGAGTGTGGCGACTTGGGGATTTTCACAGTAACTTCATTGCGGTGTTAATAGAAACATAGAAACCCTACAGTGCAGAAGGAGGCCATTCGGCCCATCGAGTCTGCACCAACCACCAGGCCCTACCCCCACATATTTTACCCGCTAATCCCTCTAACCTACGCATCCCAGGACTCCAAGGGACAATTTTTAACCTGGCCAATCAACCTAACCCGCACATCTTTGGACTGTGGGAGGAAACCGGAGCACCCGGAGGAAACCCACGCAGACATGAGGAGAATGTGCAAACTCCACACAGACAGTGACCCGAGCCGGGAATCGAACCCGGGACCCTGGAGCTGTGAAGAAGCAGTGCTAACCACTGTGCTACCGTGCCACCCTACTTGTGACACTAATAAATAAACTTTACATTACTTTTAGCCACTGTGCCACCGTGCCACCCGAAGGGGGAAAACGTGGCATGGATATGGAGGGGGAAGTGGGATCAACTGGCTTTCTCTTCAAAAGGGCTGTCCTTTACTCGATGGGCTGAACTGGCCTTCATTTGTTCTGTATTATTTGCTTCTTTGATCATAGAAACATAGAAACTAGAAGCAGGAGGAGGCCATTCGGCCCTTCGAGCCTGCT
Source organism: Mustelus asterias (assembly GCF_964213995.1). Classification (NCBI taxonomy): domain Eukaryota; kingdom Metazoa; phylum Chordata; class Chondrichthyes; order Carcharhiniformes; family Triakidae; genus Mustelus; species Mustelus asterias. Next base: position 21,416,738 of record NC_135819.1, read on the forward strand.
CCGCCATTCATTTTGATAATTGAATTCAATATCCTGATTTCCCCTTCCCACCCCCCCCACCACCCATTCATCGTAGTCATAATTACAGCCATCACCTGCGTTGTAATAATCAGCGCTCAATCTATATTTTCCTCCCTTGAGGGTGTGGTGGCTTGGAGACATTGGTGTTGCGGTCTTGGCACTGTGCTAGTAATCCAGAGGCCCAGTGAAGGTTCGGGGAACCAGGTGTTTGGATGCGGCAATTTAAATTCGATTCCTCCAATCTGGAATTGCAAACTAGCCTCGGTAATGATGATTGGTCCCCCCCGCGTCTGCGTGGGTTTCCTCCGGGTGTTCCGGTTTCCTCCCGCACTCCAAAGATGTGCGGGTTAGGTGAAATTGGCCATGCTAAATCGCCCCTTAATGTCAGCGGGTAAAATAATTGGGGTTACGGGGATGGGGTGGGAATGTTGTCGGTGCAGACTCGATGGGCCGAATGGCCTCTTCCTGCACTGTCGGGATCCTATGATTCGTCCCCGATTTATCAATTCTCTTTGAAATCTGCGATTGAATTCCACCTCTGTGAAATGCGTTCCAATTCCTAACCGCTGTGTAAAAAAAGAGATGTCCCCCTCTGGCACTTTTGCAAGTCACCTCAAATTGACTGTGTGTTGCCGATCGACCATCATGTAGAAAGATATGCTTGCGTCTTGTTTATTTATTTAGCTTTTGTTCTTGGTGAAGAAGGGATGAAATGTATATTTATTATTTCTGTGGAAGGACTGAGTATTGATTCATATACCTATACAGAGTATTCCTCAGTATGGAAATTGATTGCCAGTGCATTGATTCATATGTGGAATGAAGTGTCGCTTTATTGACAAAGAGTGTTATATATTGCAGCTAAATGCTATGGAATAGCTCCCTCCATTGTCAGGAAGTGTTCCACTTTGTTCAGGATTAACAGACACTAAATAACTGGGCTATAAATCCTGGTTACCACGACATTTAATGAATCCTTCAGAGATTATATTGAATTATACTGAACACAAACACTGGACATTAACCTGAAACTCCATAAATTGATACGAGGTCATCCTGCAACTGTTTCCCAGTGACCTTTGACGGCGAATTGAACATCTGGGTTTGAGTTGACATGAATGCCCCGAATATTGCACTGCCCGGGCACCTTAATCGCAACACAGCCACAGATGAGTTAACATTTCAATTTGAGTTTGAGTTGAGTCGGCTTCCAGTTGAGAATTTCCTCAGTGAACAGATGTCAGATTTTTCTAAAGTCCAGAGGAGTCTGTCTGAATTGAGGGGGATGGAATTTTTTTTTTTAAATTTTATAATCCATTCTTAAAGTGACAAAGCCAGACTCAGAGTGCACCGGGCAAAACCAAATCCATTACCCGCTTGCTCCAAACACCAAATTTAGATTCCAATTGAATCCAATTCAAGGGGATTTCCACAGTAACTTCATTGCAGTGTTAATGTAAGCCTACTCGTCACACTAATAAATAAACTAAGCTAGAAATTCATGGTCCCCCGCATCCTTTCCGGATGTATCGCAGCTTGCTATGACTCCTGCTCTGACCAAGACTGCAAGGAATTACAAAAGGTTGTTAACGTAGCCCAATCCATCACGCAAACCAGCCTCCCATCCATTGAGTCCGTTTACACTTCCCGCTGCCTCGGCAAAGCAGCCAGCATAATTAAGGACCCCACGCACACCGGACATTCTCTCTTCCACCTTCTCCCGTCAGGAAAAAGAGACAAAAGTCAGAGATCATGTACCAACCGACTCAAAAACAGCCTCTTCCCTACTGCCATCAGACTTTTTTGAATGGACCTACCTCGCATTAACTTGATCTTCCTCTACACCCGAGCTATGGCTGCAACACTACATTCTGCACTCTCTCCTTTCTTTCTCTATGAGCGGTATGCTTTGTCTGTATAGCACGCAAGAAACAATACTTTTCACTGTATACTAATATATGTGACAATAATAAATTGAAGCAAATCAAACCACAAGATGGATGAACAAGATCCAAGCTGACAAGATAAGGCATTACACTCTTTCGTGGGCTTGATCTGATCACAGAATCATAGAACCTCTGCAGTGCAGAATGTGGCCATTCGGCCCATTAAGCCTCACCAACAACGATCCCACCCAGGCCTTATCCTGATAACCCCACATATTTAAGCTGCTAATCTCCCAGACACTAAGGGGAAATTTAGCACAGCCAACCCACCTAACCTGCACATCTTTGGACTGCAGGAGGAAACCGGGAGCACCCGGAGGAAACCCACGCAGACACGGGGAGAGCGTGCAAACACCACAAGGCCGGAATTGAACCTGGGTCGCTGGCGCTGTGAGACAGTAGTGTTAACCACTGTCCCTGAGACGGCCGAGGTGTGATGTGCTGCATTGGATCTTGTTTGCAGTATTTGTCCATCTTGAATGTAAGGAGTGGCTCTTTCGGAAAGTGGGTGCAGATGCAATGGGCCGAATGGCCTCTTTCTCCACTGTAGGGATTCAATGGATGCTATTCCAAGGAAAAGTCAAAGGTTTATTTATTAGTCACAAGTAAGCCTTACATTAACGCTGCAATGAAGTTACTGTGAAATTCCCCTAGTTGCCACACTCCGGCGCCTTTTCAGGTCAATGCACCCTAACCAGCACGTCTTTCAGACTGTGGTAAGAAAGCGGAACACCCGGAGGAAACCCACGCAGACACGGGGGAGAATGTGCAAACTCCACACAGACAGTGACCCAAGCCGGGAATCGAACCCGGGTCCCTGGCGCTGTGAGGCAGCAGTGCTCACCACTGTGCCGCCGTGCTACCTATATGAAGGACTTGTACATTAAGGGGGTTTTCAATTCTGTGTGCCGGGAATGGATGATTCACTACAATTCCGGGCAGTGACTGAATGGAAAAATAATTGTTTTTTTTTCCTCATTAACTGAAAGGAGGTGGTGGCATAGTGGGAATGTCATTCGACCAGAAATCCAGGCTGATGCTCCAGGGACACCGGTTCAAATCCCTCTGTGCCAGCTGATGAAATTTGCATTTAATTAATAAACCAGGAATACATATCTAGCCCCAGCAATGGTAACTCAGAGAACTGGCATCAAAAATGTATCTGGTTCATGGGTAGCATTGCCCCTTTAAGGAGTGCATCTTCATGGGTCACAGGATCCTTCTGGGCCTATCAGGGGGAAGCGTCTGCATTGGCACCTCTCTGCTGTAAGGGCACGGGGGGGGGGGGGGGGGGGGGGGACCTTCACTGTGAGACCTGGAACTCGACCTGTACCTGGATCGAGCTTCAGAGAATCATAGAATCCCCACAGTGCAGAAAGAGGCCATTCAGCCCATTGGGTGGGATTTCCAGACACGCTCGCCACAAGGTTGGAAAGTCCCGCCCAAGGCCAACGGACATTTGCATGGTCCTCGCCGCTACGTGGCAGGCAGGACGGGAAACCTCTGCTCATTGAGTCTGCACCAACTCTCCAACAGAACATCTCATCCAGGTCCAACCCCCACTCTATTCCTGGAACACCCAACTTGCACACCTTTTGACACTAAGGGGCAATTTACCATGGCCAATCCACCCAACCTGCACACCTTTTGGCACTAAGGGGGCAATTTAGCATGGCTAATCCAACTAACCTGCACACCTTTAGACACTAAGGGGCAATTTAGCATGGCTAATCCACCGAATCTGCACATCTTTAGACACTAAGGGGCAATTTAGCATGGCTAATCCACCGAATCTGCACATCTTTAGACACTAAGGGGCAATTTAGCATGGCTAACCCAACTAACTTGCACACCTTTAGACACTAAGGGGCAATTTGCCATTGCTAATCCACCTATCATACACATCTTGAGACACTAAGGAGCAAATTAGCATGGCCATTCCACCTAACCTGCACTACTTTGGACACTAAGGTTCAATTTAGCATGGCCATTCCACCTAACCTGCACTTCTTTAGACAGTGGGAGGAAACTGGAGTATATAGTATTGTCTTCCCCTCAATAAATCACTGTTGTGATTCAAGGTTTCCTCGCTGTGATACCTCGTGCGTCAACATTTCAATAATGCCCTTTTAGGAAATCCGCCATCCTTACCTGGTCTGGCCTACATGTGGCTCCAGAGCCACAGCAATGTGGTTCACTCTTAATTGCCCCTGAAATGGCCGAGTGAGCCAATTAGCGACAGGCAGCAAATGTTGGCCCAGTCAGTGATGCCCGCATCCCACGAAAGAATAAAAATTAGTCAGGGTTGTATTCACTGAGATCGTGGTAGAGATTCTCCGACCTCACCCATGGCTGGCAGGGATTCTCCTGTCCTGCTGCAGAGAATGGAGTGCTGGCTGAGCGCCAAATTCTCCATCCTCGCCGGCAACGGTGGCGGGACGAGCGAGATCGGGGAATCCCGACCCTGGATGCCACCAATGCCAGGTTTAGTCGTTTGGAATTGTGGACAGGAATAAGGTGGGTCTCTTGTTCATGCAATGGAAGTCATTGGGTTTAGTCCATTGGGAAAGCGATGTAATGGAAGCTAACAAAGCTAAAAAGGTCCGTTGGGATGTCAAACAGATGGAACGAATGGGAAGTACTGGTCCCTGTGGAATTCTGCGGAATGGAAGTTGATGAGAAGCAACTGGATTTCAACAGACACAATTGAACTTGGTGGTTTGGAATCAAAGGGGAAGCCATTGGAATTACATATAAAGGATAGGAATAGGTAGAGCTTAAAGTTTATTTATTAATGTCACAAGTAGGCTTACATTAACACTGCAATGAAGTTACTGTGAAAATCCCCTAGTCACTACATTCTGGCGACTGTTTGGGTACACTGAGGGAGAATTTAGCACGGCCAATGCACCCAACCAGCATGTCTTTCAGACTGTGGGAGGAAACCGGAGCACCCGGAGGAAACCCACTTCAGTTCCAAGACCTTTGGAGCTGATTGGCCTTGTTAGTGACAGACAGCATGGTTTTGTACGAGGGAGGTCATGTCTCACTAATTTAATTGAGTTTTTTCAGGAGGTGACAAAAATGATTGACGAGGGAAGGGCTGCGGATGTTGTCTACATGGACTTTAATGAGGCATTTGACAAGGTCCCTCATGGCAGGCTGGTGCAAAAGATTAAATCACACAGGATCAGGGATGAACTAGCTAGATGGATTCAGAACTGACTTGGCAATAGAAGACAGAGGGTAGCGGTGGAAGGGTGTTTTTCTGAATGGAGGTCAGAAAAACCGCAGAGATTAGTGCTGGGACCTCGGCTGTTTATAATAAATATAAATGACTTGGAAGAAAATGTAGCTGGTCTGATTAACAAGTTTGCGGATGATACTAAGATTGCTGGAGTTGCGGATAGTGATGAAGATTGTCAGAGAATATTGCGGGATATAGATAGGCTGGAAAATTGGGCAGAGAAATGGCGGATGGAATTTAATCCGGATGCATTTTAGTCGGTCCAATTCAGGTGGGAGCTATAAAATTAATGGCAGAACCATCAGGAACATAGACACACAGAGAGATCTGGGAGTAGAGGTCCACAGATTCTAAAAGTGGCAGCACAGGTGGAAAAGGTGGTGAAGAAAGCATGAGGCATGCTTGCCTTCATCGGCCGGGCCATCGAGTATAAAAATTGACAAATTATGTTACAGTTGTATAAAACATTAGTTAGGCCACATTTGGAATACTGCGTCCCATTCTGGTCACTACCAGAAGGATATGGAGGCTTTGGACAGAGTAAAGAAAAGGTTTGCCAGGATGTTGACAGAGGGCATGGGATCCAAGGGGCTGCTGCCCTGTGGATCCAGAACTGGCTTGCCCAAAGGAGGCAGAGAGTGGGTATAGATGGGTCTTTTTCTAAATGGAGGTCGGTCACCAGTGGTGTGCCCCAGGGATCTGTTCTGGGACCCTTGCTGTTCGTCATTTTCCTAAATGACCTGGATGAGGAAGTAGAGGGATGGGTTGGTAAGTTTGCCAACGACACGAAGGTTGGTGGGGTTGTGGATAGTCTGGAGGGATGTCAGAAGTTACAGAGGGACATAGATAGGATGCAAGACTGGACGGAGAAGTGGCAGATGGACTTCAATCCAGATAAATGCGTCGTGGTCCATTTTGGCAGGTCAAATGGGATGAAGGAGTACAATATAAAGGGAAAGACACTTAGTACTGGAGAGGATCAGAAGGACCTTGGGGTCCGGATCCATAGGACTCTAAAATCGGCCCCGCGGGTGGAGGAGGTGGTTAAGAAGGCGTATGGTGTGCTGGCCTTTATCAATCGAGGGATTGAGTTTAGGAGTCCGGGGATAATGATGCAGCTATATAAGACCCTCATCAGACCCCACTTGGAGTACTGTGCTCAGTTCTGGTCGCCTCATTACAGGAAGGATGTGGAAAAGATTGAAAGGGTGCAGAGGAGATTTACAAGGATGTTGCCTGGATTGAATGGCATGCCTTATGAGGATAGGCTGAGGGAGCTCGGTCTTTTCTTCTTGGAGAGACGTAGGATGAGAGGAGACCTAATAGAGGTGTATAAGATGTTGAGAGGCATAGATCGGGTGGACTCTCGGAGGCTTTTTCCCAGGGTGGAAATGTCTGCTACGAGAGGACACAGGTTTAAGGTGCTGGGGGGTAGGTACAGGGGAGATGTTAGGGGTAAGTTTTTCACACAGAGGGTGGTGGGCGAGTGGAATCGGCTGCCGTCAGTGGTGGTGGAGGCAAACTCAATAGGGTCTTTTAAGAGACTCCTGGATGAGTACATGGGACTTAATAGGATGGAGGGGTATAGGCAGGCCTAAAAGGTAGGGATATGTTCGGCACAACTTGTGGGGTCGAAGGGCCTGTTTTGTGCTGTAGTTTTTCGATGTTTCTATGTTTCTACGTATGCAGGGTATTAGCTATGAGGAGAGATTGAATAAACTGGGATTGTTCTCCCTGGAAAGACGGAGGCTGAGGGGGAAACCTGATAGAAGTTTATAAAATTATGAGGGGTGTGGATAGGGTGAACAGTTGGAAGCTTTTTCCCAGGGCAGAAATGACAATTACAAGGGGGCACAAGTTCAAGATAAGGGGGGAAAGGTTCAGTGGAGACGGGCGGGGGAAGTGTTTTACACAGAGGGTGGTGGGGGCCTGGAATGCACTGCTGAGTGAGGTGGTTGAGGCAGTTACGTTAGTGACATTTAAAACTTACCTTGATAGGCATATGAACAAATGGAGAATAGAAGGATATAAGCGGTTGGTTTAGATAGGTAAACATGATCGTCACAGGCCTGGAGGGCCGAAGGGCCTGTTCATGTGCTGTACTGCTCTTTGCACGGTGTAGCCTCCGCACAGATAGTGACCCAAGCCGGGAATCGAACCTGGGTCCCTGGCGCTGTGAGGCAGCAGTGCTAACCACTGTGCCACCGTGCAGCTTGATTGATAGGGATTGCAATGAATAAGCCCATTGCAGATCGATGTAACGGGACTAGATTGTCAGCTAGGTCTGGCTATATTTATGTTTCTACCTCACTCTCTTTCCCCTCAGTGATCTAATGACAGAAGGCACATTCTAGAAATGTACAAAAAAGAACACAGCCCAGAGGTTTACATTAGTCAGGAGATGTGCCATTCATCCTGATTTTTACTCTTTATCGCTCTGTACTCCTCTTGTTTGTTTGACTTCATCTCTTTAACTCCACAAAATTAAAGGCTGCACATTGATCTGAAAGATTGAGGCAGATTTTACCTTCACATCACTTAATTGACCTTTTTGGCAGTTGTTGAAAAGTGGCCTGACAAAAGCTCTTGTCTTGAGTTGTCAAGCTGTCTCTCCCACAGTATTTCAGGGGTTCAATTCGAATGCAATTTCCTCTGCTTTTAAGAGGTTTGATAGTTGCAGAATTTAATTAAGTTGTTTATCTCGGCGTGTCTGCGTGTTTCCTTTTTTTTTTGCCTCGTCCTCCCCGGCTGCACAGCTGCCACACAGCGCCAGGGACCCGGGTTCGATTCCCGGCTCGGGTCACTGTCTGTGCGGGGGTTCTGCACCTTCTCCCCGTGCCTGCGTGGGTTTCCTCCGGGTTCTCTGGGTTACGGTGGCACAGTGGGTTAGCACTGCTGCCTCACAGCTCCGGGGACCTGGGTTTGGATCCCAGCTCGGGTCACTCTCTGTGCGGAGGTTGCACATTCTCCCCGTGTCTGCGTGTGTCTCCTCCGGATGCTCCGGTTTTCTCTTCGAATAACGTGCTGGCAAGGTGCATTGGCCGTGCTAAATCCTCCCTCATTGTACTTGAACAGATGCTAGAGTGTGGCGACTGGGGGATTTCCACTTCATTGCAGTGTTAATGTACTCATGCCACGAATAATAAATAAACATTAAACTGGCACCCAGTCTGATTCCCTCTCCCTCCTAATGGAAGTCCGACCGTTCAAATTCCATCTTCCAATTCACCCCACCCTCCCTCCCCCCGCCTCTCTCTAACCCTAATCCTCCCCCAAAAAAAAATCAATCACACTTCCAGTGAAAAGTAGCAGAGGGAACTTGTTCAAATACATTTCTTTTCCTCTGTGGTCTGAGAGAGCACTTACTGTCATTGACAATGCTGGTTAGTCTGCAGAGCCTGGTCTAGCAAGCTCTGAGAAACCAGGCAGTGATTAGATCAGGTTTACACCGAGATAGAGTAAAACCCATCAATGTGGCTGCCGCTTCATTAACCTTTTGATTCCTGAGATGCCTCTGCCACCGCCCACCCCCCCCACCACCTCCCCCTCCTCCCTCCCTCCCCCTACACTCTGTCCAACCCTCAACCCAATGTGTGCGAGCGAATGCTTACTGCAGCTCCGAGCCGATGAGCCGATGTCAAAGGGGGAGCGAGGGTGGAAAAAAAAAGAACGATATACCTTACAGAGTTGTGGTTAAGAATCGGTCGTGCTTCGCAGGGGAGTGTCCCTCCGAGGAACACTCCCCTGGCCAGAGCTCACAGGACTACAAGTCGTAACCTCAGGCCCAGGGAGGTCAGTCATTTAGGCTTGAATAATTGAATCAGAGAATCCCTACAGAGCAGAAGGAGGCCATTCAGTCCATTGAGTTTGCACCAAAAACAATCCCACTCAGGCCCTATCCCCTTAATGCCACATATTTACCTGCTAATCCCCCCAACACTAAGGGACAATTTAGCATGGCCAATCCACCTAACCTGCACATTTTTGGACACGAAGGGGCAATTTAGCATGTCCAATCCACCTAACCTGCACATCTTTGGACACTAAGGGGCAATTTAGCATGTCCAATCCACCTAACCTGCACATCTTTGGACACTAAGGGGCAATTTAGCATGGCCAATCCACCTAACCTGCACATTTTTGGACACTAAGGGGCAATTTAGCATGTCCAATCCACCTAACCTGCACATCTTTGGACACTAAGGGGCAATTTAGCATGGCCAATCCACCTAACCTGCACATCATGGGATACTAAGGCGCAATTTAGCATGGCCAATCCACCTAACCTGCACATCTTTGGACACTAAGGGGCAATTTAGCATGGCCAATCCACCTAACCTGCACATCTTTGGACACTAAGGGGCAATTTAGCATGGCCAATCCACCTAACCTGCACATCTTTGGACACTAAGGGGCAATTTAGCATGGCCAATCCACCTAACCCGTAAAGCTTTGGACACTAAGGGGCAGTTTAGCATGGCCAATCCACCTAACCTACACATCTTTGGACACTAAGGGGCAATTTAGCATGGCCAATCCACCTAACCCGTAAAGCTTTGGACACTAAGGAGAAATTTAGCATGGCCAATCCACCTAACCTGCACATCTTTGGACACTAAGGGGCAATTTAGCATGGCCAATCCATCTAACCCGTAAAGCTTTGGACACTAAGGGGCAATTTAGCATGGCCAATCCACCCAACCTGCACATCTTTGACACTAAGGGGCAATTTAGCATGGCCAATCCACCTAACCTGCACATTTTTGGACACTAAGGCACAATTTAGCATGGCCAATCCACCTAAACCGTAAAAGTTTGGACACTAAGGGGCAATTTAGCATGGCCAATCCACCTAACCTGCACATCTTTGGACTGTGGGAAGAAACCAGAGTACCCGAAGGAAACCCATGCATTAGAGTGCGGTACAAAGATGTGAAAACGTACCATTTTTATACTTATCTTATATGGTTCCCTGAATAATCACAGTCCAAGTGTGAAAATACCTGAACCGTTTTCTCTGCATTGTTCTGGCACCCAACTCAATGTATAAAAATGGATTAATCTTCTGATATTTTTTAAGGTGAGGGGGTGTCCTGACTTGTCTCCATTGCTCGGGGTGTTGTGATGATATAATTTTTGCGGAAAAACCAGTGACCGCTTTCTCACTGGGATTGATTCCCAATGAGAAAGTTCCTGAAACGGGTCCGGAGATAGGAATCATGCTGAAACTGTGTTTGTGGATCACTCAGTGATAGCCCCTTGCTTGACAAGCTCCCACTCGTACCGGAGAGGCAGGAGAAAGCTCGGTGTAAGATATGTATCTGACACAAGCTGACAGTGATGCTTCCGAGTTTGACAGGATATTATGAGAGGATAGTGTGTAGATAGAAATATTTGCAAATTAAAGAAATACATTTTCAAAGCCTGAGGCAGATAATTCACTCTTACGCCCGACACTCTTCAAAGACCAGCACGCAATATTCTTGATCACAAGGTTATGTTTACATGCTGACTGTGATGCCTGTCACAGCACGGTGGGCTGTTGTGGGCTGCCAGTTAGAATATCCTGTCTCTCATTTCCAGATAACTTGTCAGAATGTTCTCGTGACGAATAAAACTTTGCTTGGACGCTTAACAATAGGATTCTGGTTTCCCTTGCCATCAAAGGAGGGAAGGTCTTACCACGGCGGCACAGTGGTTAGCACTGCTGCCTCACAGCGCCAGGGACGCGGGTTCAATCCCGGCCTCGGGTCACTGCCTGTGCAGAGTCTGCACGTTCTCCCCGTGTCTGCGTGGGTTTCCTCCGGGTGCTCCCATTCCCTCCCACAGTCCAAAGATGTGCGGGTTCGGTTGATTGGCCGTGCTAAATTGACCCTAGTGTCAGGGGGATTAGCAGTGTAAATATGTGGGGTTGTGGGGATAGGGCCAGGGTGGGATTGTGGCCAGTGCAGACCCGATGGGCCGAATGGCCTCCTTCTGCACTTTCGGGATTCTATGATTCTATTCGATGATCGATGAAGCTAATAAGATATAGGAGCAGAATTAGACCATTCGGCCAATCCAGTTCGCTCCGCCATGCGATCATGGCTGATATGCTCCTCATCCCCATTTTCCTGCCTTCTCCCCATAACCCTTCAACCCATTCCCAATTAAAAATCACACAAACCAGCCTCCCATCCATTGACTCTGTCTACACTTCCTGCTGCCTCGGCAAAGCAGCCAGCATAATTACTTTGCAGCAGTGGCCTCATTGGCTGTGAGGCCTAGTAAACCAGGATAGGCGCTATATGAATGTAAGGGTCGGGGGGGCTATTCTCCCCCGGACATTCTCTCTTCAACCTTCTTCCATCGGGAAAAAGATACAAAAGTCTGAGGTCACGTACCAACCGACTCAAGAACAGCTTCTTCCCTGCTGCCATCAGACTTTTGAATGGACCTACCTTGCATTAAGCTGATCTTTCTCTACACCCTCGCTATGACTGTAACACTACATTCTGCACTCTCTCCTTTCCTTCTCTATGAACGGTATGCTTTGTCTGTATAGCCCGCAAGAAACAATACTTTTCACTGTATACTAATACATGTGACAAGAATAAATCAAATCAAATCAAATCATGTTTGGGTGCCAGCGATCATGCTGTGGGTCCTGGGAGGGCAAGCGATTGGGGGTCGTTGGGCTGGCCAGCGATTGGGAGGTTGGCAGTGCGGGGTTACTGTGCATGGACCGATCTCTGTGCTGACAGACCGGCACATGCCCAGTGACGCACTCAGCGCTATGCTGCCAGACTCTCCAGCGGGAATAGACCCCGCCCTTTGACTTTTGGACTGATTTTTTTACACAAATTCAACACTTCAAATTTTTTTGGGAGAATTGCCCCCCCCACCTCGCCCCCCCCCCCCCCCCCCCGCACCCCCCCCCCCCCCCCCGCCCCTGCCCCCCATCCTTGCATTCATATAGTGCCTTTCCTGGCATTCAGGAACTCGCAGCCAATGAGGCCATCGCTGCTAAGTAAGCAATGCGGCAGCTGTCTGTGCACAGCAAGATCCCACAGATAGCAGTGTGACAATGACCAAGTGCCCGGCTTTCTACTCAGCTACAGTGGTTGAAAGATTTTTTAAAAAGTTTATTTACGGGGTGGCACGGTAGCACAGTGGTTAGCACTGCTGCCTCACAGCTCCAGGGACCTGGGTTCGATTCCCGGCTTGGGTCACTGTCTGTGTGGAGTTTGCACATTCTCCTCGTGTCTGCGTGAGTTTCCTCCGGGTGCTCCGGTTTCCTCCCACAGTCCAAAGATGTGCGGGTTAGGTTGATTGGCCATGCTAAAATTGCCCCTTAGTGTCCTGGGATGTGTAGGTTAGAGGGATTAGCGGGTAAAATATGTGGGGATATGGGGGTAGGGCCTGGGTGGGATTGTGGTCGGTGCAGACTCGATGGGCCAAATGGCCTCTTTCTGCACTGTAGGGTTTCTATGGTTTCTATGGTTCTATTGTCACAAGTAGGCTTACATTAACACTGCAATGAAGTTCCCGTGAAAATCCCCTAGTCGCCACACTCCACCACCTGTTCAGATAAACTGAGGGAGAATTTAGCATAGCCAATGCACCTAACTGGAATGGCCTCCTTCTGCACTGTAAGGATTCTATGATTGTATGAAAACTGCGCAGAGACGCCACTCACCATCTGAGCAGAAACTGTCTTCATTCAATTTCTCCTCAGCTACCATTGTGTTTGAATGATGGGAATTTGTAACGAGCTTTATTGGTTCGAGATGTTCTCTGTAACCTCATTAACCTGGCTGTTCGAGTACAGTCCTTGCAGGGGGCCACGTGGTTGGTGACGGTTGTTGCTACAGCATTAGGAGGAGTACGGAACATGTAGGCACCATTGCTCATCCACTCTCCGTCGCTTCCCCCTAATATTGTTTCACCCTGCCCCCTGCCAACAGCTCACCTTCCATAATTCAATCACACACCTTCCCCCAGAACGTTCCCTTCCATTTATTACAGATCAGGACGTTCTGTGACCGACACAAAACCTCAGCAGATCTGATCACTTTTCCTCAACTGGAGTGGAAGAAGTTAACTGCTCTTTGCAACGTTTCAGAGCTCTTACTTTCACTTGGTTTCACTGAATCATAGCCTTACAGAATCCCTACAGTGCAGGAGGAAGCCATTCGGCCCATCGGCACTGACACTCCAACAGAGCATACTACCCAGACTCTATCCCCGTAACCCCATGTATTTCTCCCGGTAATCCCACTAACCTACACATCTTGCGACACTCCGGGGGAATTTATAGAACATAGAACAGTACAGCACAGAACAGGCCCTTCGGCCCACGATGTTGTGCCGACCTTCATCTGAAACCAAGATCAAGCTATCCCACTCCCTACCATCCTGGTGTGCTCCTTGTGCCTATCCAATAACCGCTTAAATGTTCCTAAAGTGTCTGACTCCACTATCACTGCAGGCAGTCCATTCCACACACCAACCACTCTCTGCGTGAAGAACCTACCTCTGATATCCTTCCTATATCTCCCACCATGAACCCTATAGTTATGCCCCCTTGTAATAGCTCCATCCACCCGAGGAAATAGTCTTTGAACGTTCATGGCTAATCCCTCTAATCTACACATTTAGTTCCAGCCTCGGGTGACTGGCTGTGTGGAACCTGCACGTTCTCCCTGTGTCTGTGTGGGTTTCCTCCGGGCGTTCCAGTTTCCTCACACTCCCCAAATGTGTGCGGGTTAGATGGATTGGCCATGCTAAATTACCCTTTAGTTTCAAAGCTGTGTATGTTAGGTGGATTAGCCATGCTAAATTGCCCTTTAGTGTTCAAGGCTGTGTAGGTTAGGTGGATTGGCCATGCTAGATTGCCCCTTCCTTTATTATTTATTTATTTATTAGTGTCACAGGTAGGCTTGCATTAACACGGCAATGAAGTTACTGTGAAAATCCCCTTGTTCCACACTCCGGCGCCTGTTCGGGTCAATGCACCCTAACCAGCACGTCTTTCGGACTGTGGGAGGAAACTGGAGCTCCCGGAGGAAACCCACGCAGACACGGGCAGAATGTGCAAACTCGACACACACAGTGACCCAAGCCGGGAATCGAACCCGGGTCCCTGATGCTGTGAGGCAGCAGTGTTAACCACTGTGCCACCATGCTGCCCCAAAGTGTCCAAAGATGTGTAGCTTAGGTGGATTGGTCATGGTCAACTGCCCCTTAGTGTCCAAAGATAGGCAGGTTAGGTGGATTGGCCATGCTAAATTGTCCCTTAGTGTCCAAAGTTGTGCAGGTTAGGTAGCTTAGCGTCGAAAGATGTGCAGGTTAGTGGGGTAAATAGATGCGGTTACGGGGGTATGGCCTGGGTAAGATACTCTGTTGGAGAGGTGGTGCAGGTACGATGGGCCAAATAGCCTCTTCCTGCACTGTTGGGATTCTATGTCTCAGTCCTTTTGAAGTTCAAGGCTCCCCTCATCAGAGTGGACAGGGAGATGACACGAGGAGCTGCCAGCAGAAAGGCAGTAATCTTCGCAGCCAGTGGGACTGGGAGATAACTGGTGCAGAAGTGAACGTGCCCCTCACAAATTCACCGGTGCTCTCCATCAATCAGTCTCACTGCTACTGTGACCACTGGTTGGCCTCACTCTGCTTCTTGGGTCACGCTAAGGTGGCTGTCTCTCTTCATTGGCTGTCTTTTATTGGATCCTGCAGAGGAGGACAGCTGGACTTGCGGATAGCGAAGAGCATTGTCGGGCAATACAGCAGGATATAGATAGGCTGGAAAATTGGGCGGAGAGGTGGCAGATGGAGTTTAATCCGGATAAATGCGAAGTGATGCATTTTGGAAGAAATAACGTAGGGAGGAGTTATACAATAAATGGCAGAGTCATCAGGAGTATAGAAACACAGAGGGACCTAGGTGTGCAAGTCCACAAATCCTTGAAGGTGGCAACACAGGTGGAGAAGGTGGTGAAGAAGGCATATGGTATGCTTGCCTTTATAGGACGGGTATAGAGTATAAAAGCTGGAGTCTGATGATGCAGCTGTATAGAATGCTGGTTAGGCCACATTTGGAGTACTGCGTCCAGTTCTGGTCGCCGCACTACCAGAAGGACGTGGAGGCATTAAAGAGAGTGCAGAGAAGGTTTACCAGGATGTTGCCTGGTATGGAGGGTCTTAGCTATGAGGAGAGATTGGGTAAACTGGGGTTGTTCTCCCTGGAAAGACGGAGAATGAGGGGAGATCTAATAGAGGTGTACAAGATTATGAAGGGGATAGATAGGGTGAATAGTGGGAAGCTTTTTCCCAGATCAGAAGTGACGTTCACGAGGGGTCACGGGCTCAAGGTGAGAGGGGCGAAGTATCACTCAGATATTAGAGGGATGTTTTTTACACAGAGGGTGGTGGGGGCCTGGAATGCGCTGCCAAGTAGGGTGGTGGAGGCAGGCATGCTGACATCGTTTAAGACTTACCTGGATAGTCACATGAGCAGCCTGGGAATGGAGGGATACAAACGATTGGTCTAGTTGGACCAAGGAGCGGCACAGGCTTGGAGGGCCGAAGGGCCTGTTTCCTGTGCTGTACTGTTCTTTGTTCTTTGTTCTTGGAAGAGTTGGAGCAGATCGCAAGTGAGCCATTGATTGAGTGAACCTGGTGTTTGATGTTTTTTGCCTGCACTCTGAAGATGGGTGACCTGTTTCTTGTGAGGTGAGCTTTTATTTATTCATCCGTGGGAGATGGGCATCGCTGGCTGGGCCAGCATTTAATTGTCCATCCCTGATTGCCCTTGAACTGAATGTCTCACTCGGCCATTTCACAGGGCAGTCAAGAGTCAACCACATTTCTGTGGCTTTGGAGTCACATGTAGGCCAGACCGGGTAAGGATGGCAGATTTCCTTCCCTAAAGGGACATTAGTGAACCAGATGGGTTTTTCCAACAATGGTTTCATGGTCATCAGTAGATTCTTAATTCCAGATTTTGTTTTATTGAATTCAAATTCCACCACCGGCCGTGGCGAGATTCGAACCCAGGTCCCCAGAACATTAGTTGAGTTTCTGGATTAATAGTCTAGTAATAATACCACTGGGCCATCGCCTCCCCCAGCTCAGAGCCATTGAAAAATTACAGCACAGTCAGAGGCCATTCAGTCCATCTTGTCCATGCCAGCCCAAGGATACTTACGTATCTTACGCAGCATGGATTCATGAGGGGAAAGTCGTGCTTGACGAACATGTTGGATTTTTATGAAGATGTGACTAGGGCGGTTGATGGAGGAGAATCGGTGGATGCGGTGTTTTTGGATTTCCAAAAGGCGTTTGATAAGGTGCCCCAAAAAGGCTGCTGAAGAAGATTAGGGCACACAGAGTTGGGGGTAGTGTGTTAAAGTGGATTGGGGACTGGCTATCCGACAGGAAGCAAAGAGTCGGAATAAATGCGTGTTTTTCCGGTTGGAGGAAGGTAACTAGTGGCGTGCCGCAGGGATCGGTACTCGGGCTGCAACTATTTACCATTTATATAGATGATCTGGAGGAGGGGACGGAGTGTAGGGTAACGAAGTTTGCAGACGACACAAAGATAAGTGGAAAAGTGAATCGTGTGGAGGACGGAGAAGATCTGCAGAGAGATTTGGACAGGCTGAGTGAGTGGGCGAGGATATGGCAAATGGAGTATACCGTTGATAAATGCGAGGTTATACACTTTGGAGGAAATAATAACAAATGGGATTACTATCTCAATGGAAACAAATTAAAACATGCTACCGTGCAAAGGGACCTGGGGGTCCTTGTGCATGAGACGCAAAAGCCCAGTCTGCAGGTACAACAGGTGATCAAGAAGGCAAATGGGATGTTGGCCTATATTGCGAGGGGGATAGAATATAAAAGCAGGGATGTCTTGATGCACCTGTACAGGGCATTGGTGAGGCCGCAGCTGGAATACTGTGTGCAGTATTGGTCCCCTTATATGAGGAAGGATATATTGGCATTGGAGGGAGTGCAGAGAAGGTTCACCAGGTTGATACCGGAGATGAGGGGTTTGGATTATGAGGAGAGGCTGAGGAGATTGGGTTTGTACTCGTTGGAGTTTAGAAGGATGAGGGGGGATCTTATGGAGACTTATAAGATAATGCGGGGGCTGGATAGGGTGGAGGCGGAGAGATTCTTTCCACTTAGTAAGGAAGTTAAAACTAGAGGACACAGCCTCAAAATAAAGGGGGGTCAGTTTAAGACAGAGTTGAGGAGGAACTTCTTCTCCCAGAGGGTGGTGAATCTCTGGAATTCTCTGCCCACTGAGGTGGTGGAGGCTACCTCGCTGAATATGTTTAAAGCGCGGATGGATGGATTCCTGATCGGTAAGGGAATTAAGGGTTATGGGGATCAGGTGGGCAAGTGGTACTGATCCACGTCAGATCAGCCATGATCTTATTGAATGGCGGGGCAGGCTTGAGGGGCTAGATGGCCTACTCCTGCTCCTATTTCTTATGTTCTTATGTTCTTATGTTCTTTCTAATTCCACCTTCCTGCATAAGGCTTGTTGGAAGGGTTGGCGGGGGGGGGGGGGGAGAGCTTGGTGGTGGGGGAAGTGTCTCACAGTGAGGCTGTTAGGTCCATCAAGTCAAACTTAACAGCTTGTTGGGGATACATGAAAATGAATTGCCCTTGTGGCGAAATAGGCTGAATAGTCTCACTTGCCAAGAGTCACGCAAAGTAGGCGATGCTGTCAAACATCACAACATCTATTGATGCCTTATCATCACCAACTTTCACAGATGCACCAAAGAAAGCATTCTTTCTGGTTGTACCACAGCTCGGTATGGGCTCCTGCTCTGCCCAAGACCACAAGAAACTACGAAAGGCCATGAATGTAGCCCAATCCATCACGCAAACCAGCCTCCCATCCATTGACTCTGTCTACACTTCCTGCTGCCTCGGCAAAGCAGCCAGCATAATCAAGGACACCAAACACCCCGGACATTCTCTCTTCCACCTTCTTCCATCGGGAAAAAGATACAAAAGTCTGAGGTCACGTACCAACCGACTCAAGAACAGCTTCTTCCCTGCTGCTGTCAGACTTTTGAATGGACCTACCGTGCATTAAGTTGATCTTTCTCTACACCCTAGCTATGGCTGTAACACTACATTCTGCACTGTCTCGTTTCCTTCTCTATGAACGGTGTGCTTTGTCTGTGTAGCGCGCAAGAAACAATACTTTTCACTGTATACTAATACATGTGACAATAATAAATCAAATCAAATCATCGGCCAGTAGTGCAGCACTGAGGGAGGACAATGAAGGACAAAAATATTGAAGAGTGAAAGTAAAGATAATAAAACTGCAAGAGAGAGAGAGAGATAGGTTAGGGATGAATGTAACAAATGGGAATAGACATCACACTGAAGAAAGGTTTCTGCAATTATTAACAGATTTTGAAGGCTTTATTTTATTAGCTCGATGTTAATGTGACAGTAATAATGTTGCCCGAGTGACTGTACTGAGACACTGAAATCTTGCATTTATATTTCATCCTTCCTCATGTTCAGAATCGGATAATGAAGCACTCTTTGAAGCACAGTCATTGCTGTAATGTGGGGACCAGAGCAGTCACCTTGTAAGCAGCAGGGACTCACAAAGAAGTGAGGTTTGTTGTATGTTCAGGGCTGAATGTTGGCCAAGGCACTGGTGGGGGGAGGAGCGGTGGGGTGGGTGGGGGTGGGGGTGGCAGTGATCCCTTCTCCAAGTGGGACCTCCAGGCTGGAATTTTACGGCCCCACCCACCAAGGGACTCGGAGCGGGCGAGGGGAGGACAATGGGAAGGTCCGCTGACATTGGGCCGGCTTTTACACTTTGAGCGAGGTGTAAAGTCCAGCCTCTTATCTCTACAATCACAGAATCCGTACAGTGCAGAGGGAGGCCATTCGGTCCAATCGAGCCTGCACCAATCACAATCCCACCCAGGACCTATCCCCGTAACCCCACACATTTACCCTGCTAATCCCCTGACACTAAGGGGCAATTTAGCATGGCCAATCCATCTAACCCGCACGTCTTTCGGACTGTGGGAGGAAACCGGAGCACTCAGAGGAAACCCACGCAGACACGGGGAGAACATGCAAACTCCACACAGACAGTGACCCAAGCCGGGAATCGAACCCGGGTCCCTGGCGCTGTGAGGCAGCTGGGCTAGCCACCATAGAGGGGAGGGGGGAGAGAGAAGAGAGGAGGGGAGAGCAGGAGGGGCAGGGGAACGGGGGAGTGGGGAGAGCAGGAGGAGTGGGGAGGAGGAGTGGGGAGAGTGCGGGGGGGAAGGGGGATTGGGGAGAGTGGGAGGGGCAGGGGAAGGCGGAGTGGGGAGAGTGGGAGGGGAGAGCGGGAATGGTGGAGAGGGGGAGGGGCAGGGAGGGGGAGTGGGGAGAGCGGGGAAGGGGAATGGGGAGAATGGGAAGGGAGAGCGGGAGGGGAGAGCGGAAGGGGCAGGGGAGGGGGAGTGGGGAGAGTGGGAGGGGCAGGGGAAGGGGGAGTGGGGAGAGAGGGAGGGGCGGGGAAGGGGGAGTGGGGAGAGTGGGAGGGGCAGGGGAAGGGGGTATGGGGAGATTGGGAAGGGGGAGTTGGAGAGGTAGGGAGGGGGAATAGGGAGAGCAGGAGGGGCGGGGAGGGGGAGTGGGAAGAGTGGGAGGGGCAAGGGAAGGGGGAGTGGGGAGAGCGGGAAGGGAGAGCGGGAGGGGTAGAGCGGGAGGGGCAGGGGAGGGGAAGTGGGGAGAGTGGGAGGGGCAAGGGAAGGGGAGTGGGGAGAGTGGGAAGGGAGAGTTGGAGCGGTAGGGAGGGGGAATAGGGAGAGTGGGAGGGGCGAGCGGGAGGGGCAGGGGAGGGGAAGGTGGAGGGGGGAGCGGAGCTGGGGGAGGAGGAGGGGGTAGGTGGGAGGGAGGGAGAGGCGGGGGGGGTGGTGGTTTTCCAGTCTGGTGGTGGGCAGAATCGGAAAATCCTGGGCACAGGGACAGTCAAAAGTGAAAGTAAAAGGAAAGCAAAGCACGGTCTGAGGCTTGTAAGAGAGTTCTCCACAGGAGAGTTCTCCACAGTCCAAAGATGTGCGGGTTAGGTTGATTGGCCAGGTTAAAAATTGCCCCTTAGAGTCCTGGGATGCGTAGGTTAGAGGGATTAGTGGGTAAATATGTGGGGATCGGGCCTGGGTGGGATTGTGGTCGGTGCAGACTCGATGGGTCGAATGGCCTCCTTCTGCACTGTAGGGTTTCTATGATTTCTATGATGATTTCTATGATCTGCCAATGTGGTAAATTAAATGTTGTAATTTTTGTCACGAGCTGTCTTCAGGAACCATTGACAGTACTTGAGCTAGAATACTGTAGAAAATATCTTCGATTGTCGGAAAAATCCATCTGGTTCACCAATGTCCTTCAAGGTAGGAAATCTGCCGTCTTTACCCGGTCTGGCCTACAGGTGACTGCAGAGCCACAGCAATGTGGTTGCCGAGGGATGGGCCATAAGTGCTGACCCAGCCAGCTACCCCATCTCCTGTGCAAGAATGAAGGAAAAGTTAAATATAATTTACCGCAAGCCATACGGGTGAGGAGCCAAACAGATTCCAAGCTACCCTCATCGAAAATGGCTGACAGGTGGGCCGGGGGAGAGTGGGGGCGGGGGATGGTTGGGGGTGGGGGGGGTGGGTGGGGACATCAAGATGATGGTTTGGGGACTGGAGGAAATAAATCACGCACACCCACCCGCTCCCCACCCCCACCCTATCACGGCTCCGAACCCAACCGAAAATCCCAATCCTCACCTGATAAACGGTGCCTCAGACAGTGCACGGCATGGTAGCACAGTGGTTAGCACTGCTGCTTCACAGCTCCAGGGTCCCGGGTTTGATTCCCGGCTCGGGTCACTGTCTGTGTGGAGTTTGCACATTCTCCTCGTGTCTGCGTGGGTTTCCTCCGGGTGCTCCGGTTTCCTCCCACAGTCCAAAGATGTGCGGGTTAGGTTGATTGGCCAGGTTAAAAATTGCCCCTTAGAGTCCTGGGATGCGTAGGTTAGAGGGATTAGTGGGTAAATATGTGGGGGTAGGGCCTGGGTGGGATTGTGGTCGGTGCAGACTCGATGGGCCGAATGGCCCCCTTCTGCACTGTAGGGTTTCTATGATTCCTATGATTTCTATGAGTGCACCACTCCCTCAGCACTGCCCAGTAGAATCAGCTTCGAGGATGCACCCGGGTGCTGGGGTTGGGCTCAAACCCAGAGGCATTACTGGTAGTGCGGTGGCTCCCCATTGAGCCAGGACGCGACCCGCTCCCCCTCCACCCTCCCATTCCCCCCCGCCCCGCCCCACTTCAGGCTGGGCTTGTGCCTACACCGGTTACTGAATTGTGTCAATAATATCCTGTCAAGTTGATTGGGGCTCCCAGCAGCTTGCCGTTTGACTATCCATCGCAATTTCAAAAATGTCACATCCGGAAATGATGAGCAATGCCTGGATTCGAAGCAAGCAGCAGCCAATGGAATGTTGGCGCCAAACCCCAAAATAGCAAGTGGCACAATGGTTAGCACTGCTGCCTCACAGCGTCAGGGACCCGGGTTCAATTCCAGACTCGGTCACTGTCTGGAGTTTGCACATTTTTCCCATGTCTGCGTGGGTTTCCTTCGGGTACTCCGGTTTCCTCCCACAGTCCAAAAGACGTGCTGGTTAGGAGCATTGGCCGTGCTAAATTCTCCCTCTGTGTACCCAAACAGGTGCCGGGGTGAGACGATTGGGGAATTTTCACAGTAACTTCATTGCAGTAAGCCTACTTGTGACTAATAATTCAACTTTAACTTAAGAGAAAGCAGAGTTAATGTTTGAAGTCCTTTGACTTGGTTAGGTGGATTGGCCATGCTAAATTGCCTCTTAGTGTCCAAAGATGTGCAGGTTAGGTCAATGCTAAATTGCCCCTTAGTGTCAAAGATACTTAAAAATTGCCCCTTAGAGTCCTGAGGTGCGTAGGTTAGAGGGATTAGTGGGTAAATATGTAGGGATATGGGGGTAGGGCCTGGGTGGGATTGTGGTCGGTGCAGACTCGATGGGCCAAATGGCCTCTTTCTGCACTGTAGGGTTTCTATGATTCTATGATTCTATGATATGTACGTTAGGCCAATTGGCCATGCTAAATTGCCCCTTTGTGTCCAAAGATGTGCAGGTTAGGTGGATTGGCCATGCTAAATTGCCCCTTTGTGTCCAAAGATGTGCAGGTTAGGTGGATTGGCCATGCTAAATTGCCCCTTTGTGTCCAAAGATGTGCAGGTTAGGAGGATTGGCCATGCTAAATTGCCCCTTAGTGTTCATGGATGTGCAGGTTAGGTGGATTGGCCATGCTAAATTGCCCCTTTGTGTCCAAAGATGTGTAGGTTAGGTGGATTGGCCATGCTAAATTGCCCCCTAGTGTCCAAAGATGTGCTGGTTAGGTGGATTGGCCATGCTAAATTGCCCCTTAGTGTCCAAAGATGTGCAGGTTAGGTGGATTGGCCATGCTAAATTGCCCCTTTGTGTCCAAAGATGTGCAGGTTAGGAGGATTGGCCATGCTAAATTGCCCCTTAGTGTCCATGGATGTGCAGGTTAGGTGGATTGGCCATGCTAAATTGCCCCTTTGCGTCCAAAGATGTGTAGGTTAGGTGGATTGGCCATGCTAAATTGCCCCCTAGTGTCCAAAGATGTGCTGGTTAGGTGGATTGGCCATGCTAAATTGCCCCTTAGTGTCCAAAGATGTGCAGGTTAGGTGGATTGGCCATGCTAAATTGCCCCTTAGTGTCCATGGATGTGCAGGTTAGGTGGATTGGCTATGCTAAATTGCCCCTTTGTGTCCAAAGATGTGCCGGTTCGGTCGATAGGCCATTCTAAATTGCCCCTTAGTGTCAAAGATGTGTAGGTTAGATGGATTGGCCATGCTAAATTGCCCCTTAGTGTCCAAAGTTGTGCAGGTTAGGTAGCTTAGCGTCGAAAGATGTGCAGGTTAGTGGGGTAAATAGATGCGGTTACGGGGGTATGGCCTGGGTAAGATACTCTGTTGGAGAGGTGGTGCAGGTACGATGGGCCAAATAGCCTCTTCCTGCACTGTTGGGATTCTATGTCTCAGTCCTTTTGAAGTTCAAGGCTCCCCTCATCAGAGTGGACAGGGAGATGACACGAGGAGCTGCCAGCAGAAAGGCAGTAATCTTCGCAGCCAGTGGGACTGGGAGATAACTGGTGCAGAAGTGAACGTGCCCCTCACAAATTCACCGGTGCTCTCCATCAATCAGTCTCACTGCTACTGTGACCACTGGTTGGCCTCACTCTGCTTCTTGGGTCACGCTAAGGTGGCTGTCTCTCTTCATTGGCTGTCTTTTATTGGATCCTGCAGAGGAGGACAGCTTGGAAGAGTGGGAGCAGATCGCAAGTGAGCCATTGATTGAGTGAACCTGGTGTTTGATGTTTTTTGCCTGCACTCTGAAGATGGGTGACCTGTTTCTTGTGAGGTGAGCTTTTATTTACTCATCCGTGGGAGATGGGCATCGCTGGCTGGGCCAGCATTTAATTGTCCATCCCTGATTGCCCTTGAACTGAATGTCTCACTCGGCCATTTCACAGGGCAGTTAAGAGTCAACCACATTGCTGTGGCTCTGGAGTCACATGTAGGCCAGACCGGGTAAGGACGGCAGATTTCCTTCCCTAAAGGACATTAGTGAAGCAGATGGGTTTTTCCAACAATGGTTTCATTGTCATCAGTAGATTCTTAATTCCAGATTTTGTTTTATTGAATTCAAATTCCACCAGCTGCCGTGACGGGATTCGAACCCGGGTCCCCAGAACATTAGTTGAGTTTCTGGATTAATAGTCTAGCAATAATACCACTGGGCCATCGCCTCCCCCAGCTCAGAGCCATTGAAAAATTACAGCACAGTCAGAGGCCATTCAGTCCATCTTGTCCATGCCAGCCCAAGGATACTTACGTGCCCTTTCTAATTCCACCTTCCTGCATAAGGCTTGTTGGAAGGGTGGGGGGGTGGGGAGGGAGTGTTGGTGGTGGGGGAAGTGTCTCAGAGAGAGGCTGTTTGGTCCATCAAGTCAAACTTAACAGCTTGTTAGGGATACACGAAAATGAATTCTTCGTCGGAGGCTCAGTGGGCTGAATGGCCTCCACCTGCATTGTAAAGTTTCTAGCATTTATTTATTTATTATTTATTAGTCACAAGTAAGGCTTACATTAACACTGCAGTGAAGTTACTGTGAAATTCCCTTAGTCGTCACACTTTAGCGCCTGTTCGGGTACACTGAGGGAGAATTTAGCACGGCCAATGCATCCTAACCAGCACGTCTTTCAAACCATGGGAGGAAACCGGAGCACCTGGAGGAAACCCACGCAGACACGGGGAGAATGTGCAAACTCCATCCTGTCAGTGACCCAAGCCGGGAATCGAACCCGGGGTCCTGGCGCTGTGAGGCAGCGGTGCTAACCCACTGTGCCACCGTGATAACAGCAGCGTTTGTGCCACAAAATGTGCAAACTTTGTTACAAGCTCGACACAAACTCAACACCAGGTTAAAGTCCAACAGGTATATTTGGAATCACGAGCTTGCGGAGTGACTCTCCCGATGAAGGAGCAGCGCTCCGAAAGCTCGTGATTCCAAACAAACCTGTTGGACTTTAACCCAGTCGGGTGAGACTTCTTACTGTGTCCACCCCAGCCCAACGCCGGCATCTCCACATCACAAGCTGGATAGTCAGAATGCGTAGGGTTCCCTCAGGCTCCTGGCAACCTAAGGGTTACACCTTTCTAATTCTTTTCGGAAGGAGGAATGAATTAGAGCTTATTTTTAGTCTTTTTCACAAAAACGAGCTGTCGAAGGGCTACCTACTGTATGTGTCAGATAAGAGTGTGGACACCAAGGAAGGGTTAGCCAGGTTAATCCTGATATTTAAGGAATTACCGAGGCCACAGTGCTCAAGCGATGCTGGAACAATAATATGTTTGAGGCATCAAGGTGTGTAATTATATGTGCACCACTCACATTGGAACGAAACTGAAACTTAAGTTTAATTGCAATACTTTTTCGGTTGGTTTATTCATTTATTAATGCCAAGTTAAAGTTTATTTATTCGTTACAAGTACATTAACACTGCAATGAAGTTATCGTGAAATTCCCCTAGTCGCCACACTCCGACGCCTGTTCGGGTCAGCGCACCCTAACCAGCACGTCTTTCGGACTGTGGGAGGAAACCGGAGCACCCGGAGGAAACCCACGCAGACACGGGGAGAACGTGCAAACTCCGCACAGACGGTGGCCCAAGCCGGGAATTGAACCTGGTTCCCTGGCGCTGTGAGGCAGCAACGCTAATCACTGTGCTACCGTGCCGCCCCGTGTCACGAGTAGGCTTCCATTAACACTGCAATGGAGTTACTATGAAAATCCCCTTGAATTGGATTCAGGTTTGTTTATTTTATTAGTGTCACAAGTAGACCTACATTAATACGACAATGAAGTTACTGTGAAAATCCCCTCGTATTTAAGTTTAAGTTTGTTTATTGGTGTCACAAGTTAACACTGCAATGAAGTTGCTGTGAAAATCCCCGAGTTGCCACACTCCGGCGCCTGTTCGGGTACACTGAGGGAGAATTTAGCACGGCCAATGCACCCTAACCAGCACGTCTTTCAGACAGTGGGAGGAAACCAGAGCACCCGGAGGAAACCCTTGAAGACACAAGGGGAGAACATGCAGACTCCGCACAGACAGTGACCCAAGCCGGGAATCGAACCCTGGTCCCTGGCGCTGTGAGGCAGCAGTGCTAACCACTGTGCTACCGTGCCGCCCCAAACAAGGTTGACAAGGTTGCAAATGGGAAAAGCTGACTGTGGTAAACTTGAACTCGGGAGAAGTTGGCCAACATATACTCCCACTTTCCCACGGCGTGTCAGGTTCCTGGGCTTTTGTTGTGTTACAACACAGAGGTTAATCCCCTTTACCTTGTGTCGTAATCTGCTTAATTATCTGGGAAGGTGTTACCTGTCCTTTATTAACGTTTCGAGATTCGTTAACATAAAGGCCTGGCACTTGTTTTAAGTGAAGAATTAACCAGGTAGGATATTTAAATAACCGGGAACTTTAACTAAATGGGTAACGCATTGACTGAGGTACAATTTAACTGAAATGCTGTTCGAATAACACAAGGGACATTCATGACTCAAAGCGGAAATAATGGAATTCAAGTAACTCAAAGAAATGATACAACCAGACTTGATGGAATTCGGAATCTTTCTGGCGTTCTTCTATCGTTGTCCAATGTCCGTTAGCGCTGCTGGAAATTTTTACCTTTCGCTGTTTGGAGGTTGAATTATTTTTAAGACCTATGTGAAGCTGGTAGAGTTGAGAATGAACTGCTCGAGCTAATCTAACTGCCCTTAAGTGCCTTTGACGGCTTCAGGTTTTCTGGCCCTGCTTCTGGTTGAGCTTCTGGCCCAACCCCTGGTGGAACTTCTGGTTCAACGCACACCGTGTTGCCCGCCTTTGCAAGGCAGTTGTGTTCCTCTTTTATAGTCCTCATGACCTATTAACATTCCTTATTCAGCTTGGATTGAGAGTGACAACAATGGTAAATTCAAATTTGATAGGTCTTAAGAGTTGAGTGTTTTCTTTAAACTCATAGGCTAACAGAATGCAAAAACCTGCAGAGCTGGTTACCAAGGCAACCCTGATGCTCTTGGTCTGAAGCAAATGTTGCCATTTGTGTACTCTGTATATCTACACTTTAAAGTTTACAGCGCACAAAACAGCATTGTTTTGTCCCTCTAACAGGTTTTACAATTCTTTCACATCTTTATAAACATTCTTTACATCTTTACAAGCTCAACTCCACAACAGTAGATAAAATGTATTATACAGATACAGACCATTCGGCCCATCTGGCCCATGCTCCTCCACATGAGCCTCTTCCTGCCCCTCTTTAGCATATCATTTCTATTGCTTTCCTCCACGTGCCATTATTTCCCGTCCCCTCGGTGTCTGAACTACTCTTTGTGGCACCCTCTCGAAGCGTGTTATATGTGTTGGGAAAGGTGGCAGCCAGCTTGCGCACAGCATGATCCCAGCGCTGGCTGGATAATCAGTTTGCTTGATGTGGGCTGAGGGTTATGAGTTGGTGGAAGTGGACTTTGCGGATCTTGCAAAGGCGGGCAATCAGTGTGTGAAGAGGTGGGGGGGGGGGGGGGGCGGTGGGTGGTGACCTCATTGGACAGAACTCAAAATTTCAATTTCCCAAAGGCAGGTTGAGACACCGCGATAAAGTCGGTGGCATGGTGGCACAGCGGTTAGCACTGCTGCCCCACAGTGCCAGGGACCTGAGTTCGATTCCCGGCTTGGGTCACTGTCTATGCGGAGTCTGCACGTTCTCCTCATGTCTGCGTGGGTTTCTTCCAGGTTCTCCTGTTTCCTCCCACAGTCCAAAGATGTTCTGGTTAGGTGCTAAATTCTCCCTCAGTGCACCCGAACAGGTGCCGGAGTGTGGCGCCTAGGGGATTTTCACAGTAACTTCATTGCACTACTTGTGACAGTGATAAAGGAACTACAATTTTTAGCCAATGTCGTTGGTATCTACCTGGATCACCAGCACTGGATCCTCTCCCTTCCACTGCATGTTTCTCTTCACTTGGAACAGATGTCCTGGACCCTGGTACTGGGCAGGTAACACAGCTCTCTACCTGCCCTATCTGCAACACTGGTCTTTGTGGGAGGATGGTGCTGTGTGTAAATTAACCATTATGTTTCCTGCTTTAAACTAGGATAAAAGGATTTCAGAGCAGAATAAGGCCATTCAGCCCATCGAGTCTGCTCCGCCATTCAATCAGGACTGATAAGTTTCTCAACCCCATTCTCCCACTTTTTCCCCGTAACCTTTGATCCCCTTACCAATCAAGAACCTATCTATCTCTGTCTTAAATACACTTAAATACACCAATTTTTACAGATGCATCATAGAAAGCATTCTTTCTGGTTGTATCACAGCTTGGTATGGCTCCTGTTCTGCCCAAAACCACAAGGAACCACAAAGGGCCGTGAATGAAGCCCAGTCCATCATGCAAACCAGTCTCCCATCCATTGACTCTGTCTACAGTTCCTGCTGCCTCAGCAAAGCAGCCAGCATAATTAAGGACCCCGCGCACCCCGGACATTCTCTCTTCCACCTTCTTCCGTCGGGAAAAAGATACAAAAGTCTGAGGTAACGTACCAACCGACTCAAGAACAGCTTCTTCCCTGCTGCCATCAGACTTTTGAATGGACCTATCTCACATTAAGTTGATCTTTCTCTACGCCGTAGCTATGACTGTAACACTACATTCTGAACCTTCTTTCCTTCTCTATGAATGGTATGCTTTGTCTGTATAGCACGCAAGAAACAATACTTTTCATTGTATCCCGATACATGTGACAATAATAAATCGAATCAAATCAGATGAAATCTCAATGACCTGGCCTTCATAACCTTCTGTGGCAATGAATAGTGATTAAATACACATCATTGGATAAGTGTTTGGGAATATCCCGAGGTTGTGAAGCCTGTGGCTCGGTGGTACAGTGGTTAGCACTGCTGGCTCACAGCGCCATGGACCCAGGTTCAATTCCGGCCTTGGGTCACTGTCTGAGTGGAGTTTGCACATTCTTCCTGTGCCTAATTGGCTTTGCTCCGGTTTCTTCCTAAAGTCCAAAGATGCGCGGGTGAGGTGGATTGACCATGTTAAATTGCCCCTCAGTGTCAGAGGGGTTAGCTGGGGTAAATGTATGGGGTTAGGGCCTGGGTGGGATTGTGGTTGGTGCAGACTTGATGGGCCGAATGGTCTCCTTCTGTACTGTAAGGAGTCTATGATAAATACTATATATAATTATTTTGATAAAAGAGTACATTCTTTCTTGATTTCTTGATAAGGATTTTCGGAAGGCTGAAGTTAAATCAGGGGACTTGTAATATTTCTAATATTTATTATAATGTTTGTGTGATTTTGGAAGCAGAATCCCACTTCTCATGATGGAAATTCTCAATTTAGGAAGTTAGACAGGTGTGAAAAGACTTTCTGTCCGAGTAACATTTGAAAATTATTAAGTAGGGAATATGTCTGACACAGCTTTTCTTTTCACTAGGCAAAGCTTCAACATGATTCCAAGTGCGGTTTTATTGCTATCTAGATGTGGGGGGGTAGTACCGTCGTATTATTGTCGCTGGACTACTAATCCAGAGACTCAAG
This sequence comes from Mustelus asterias, assembly GCF_964213995.1. Lineage (NCBI taxonomy): Eukaryota > Metazoa > Chordata > Chondrichthyes > Carcharhiniformes > Triakidae > Mustelus > Mustelus asterias. The sequence goes on from NC_135819.1 coordinate 21,446,210, forward strand.
GTAATGCTTTGGGGACCTGGGTTCAAATCCCACCATGGCAGATGGTAAAATGCGGCTTTAATAAAAATCTGGAAATAAAAAGTCTAGTGATGACCGTGAAACCATTGTTGATATTTGTAAAAACCCATCTGGTTCACTAATGTCCCTTTAGGGAAGGAAATCTACCGTCCTTACCCGGTCTGGCCTACATGTGACTCCAGAGCCACAGCAATGTGGTTGAGTCTGAAATGGCCCCAGCAAGCCACTTAGTTCAAAGACAATTAGGAATTGCCAGCAAATGCCCAGCCAGCAACCCACACATCCCGTGAATACATTTTTAAAATTGTATTAAAAATTAAATTAAAAATTAAAAATCAAGTAATTGGTGGGAGGGTGGGGTTTAGCCTGACAATGGCAGTGGTAGAATTAGCCTGCCAACATTGTCATTCTTTATGGTGTTAATAGTAAAGGTGGCACAGTGGCACAATGGTCAGCACTGCTGCCTCACAACGCCAAGGACCCGGATTCGATCCAGCCTTGGGTCACTGTCTGTGTGGAGTTTGCACATTCTCCCCGTGTCGGCATGGATTTCCTCCGGGTGCTCCGGTTTCCTCCCACAGTCCAAAGATGTGCAGGTTAGGTGGATTGGCCACGCTAAATTGTCCCTTAATGCCCTTGATGTGTAGGTTAGGTGGATTGGCCATGCTAAATTGCCCCTTCGTGTCTAAAGATGTGCAGGTTAGGTGGAATGGCCATGCTAAATTGTCCCTTAATGTCCCTAGATGTGCAGGTTAGGTGGATTGGCCATGCTAAATTACCCCTTTGTGTCTAAAGATGTGCAGGTTAGGTGGATTGGCCATGCTAAACTACCCCTTTGTGTCTAAAGATGTGCAGGTTAGGTGGATTGGCCATGCTAAATTGTCCCTTAATGTCCCTAGATGTGCAGGTTAGGTGGATTGGCCATGCTAAACTACCCCTTTGTGTCTAAAGATGTGCAGGTTAGGTGGATTGGCCATGGTAAATTTCCCCTTAATTTCCCAAGATGTGCAGGTTAGGTGGATTGGCCATGGTAAATTTCCCCTTAGTGTCAGGGGGATTAGCAGGGTAAATGTGTGGGGTTACAGGGATAGGGCCTGGGCGGGATTGTGGTCGGTGCAGACCTGATGGGCCAAATGGCCTCCTTCTGCTCTGTTGTGATTCGAGCATGAATTAAAAGAAAGAACGATGGTCGAGGAAGATGTTTTCAGCGCGCGGTCAAACAGGTTGTGTCAGCATCCCTTGATCTTTGTCCGACAAAGCCATGTGATCTTTTACAATACATCCTGAAGAACAGTGTGAAAGCTGATCGCTCTCATCCTGTGCTGATCCCGGAGCGCTTTGCGAAAGTGCCGGCCCAGTTACTGTGAAAATCCCCTAGTTGCCACACTCCGGCGCCTGTTCGGGCACACTGAGGGAGAATTTAGCATCCAACCAACACATCTTTCAGACTGTGGGATGAAACCGGAACACTCAGAGGAAACCCACGCAGACATGGGGAGAATGTGCAGTCTCCGCACAGACAGTGACTCCAAGCCGGGAATCGAACCCAGGTCCCTGGCGCTGTGAGGCAGCAGTGCCAACCACTGGAAATGCTGATCGAATGGGGACCCCAGCATCCGCCACTAAATCCTGTTGATGGGATTAGAAGGAGTAGGAATGGAGTAGGGGGCCACTCGGCCCCTCGAGCCGGCCTCACTATTCAATAGTATCACAGCTGATCTCTTGGGGCAATCTGGAACAGGAGGTCACAGGTATAGGTTGGGAGGCGGTAGATTCAAAACTGAGATGAGGAGGAATGACTTCTCGCAGAGGGGGGTGAATTTGTGGAACTCGCTGCCCCCCATACTGAGTGGAGTCTGAATCGGTGAATGGTTTCAAGAAGGAGATAGATATATTTCTAATAAAACAAGGATACGGGGATATGGGGAAGAGGTGGGGAGGTGGATTTGAGACCAGGGGGAGATCAGCCATGATCTGGTTGAATGGCGGAGCAGGTTGGAAGGGCTGAGTTTGCCTCTGTTCCGAATTCCTATGTCCCTATGTTCTCCGACTCTGAAGGTTGTTTTGGACTGTGTCTATTTTAGCAATAGTTTGGCGGGTCGGAATACATTATGGTTGCTTGAGTACTGTCTATTTGTCAGCAGAGAAGTATTACCGCCCAGACTGGGGAACTACATATTCTGCACATTAATACAACCTTCTTGGAAACAAAGATGTTGCTGCCTCGGCAGGGAGCGATGGTAACACCAGAGACCCCGAGGCTTCCAGCAGTAAAGCACGGGGGAACTGGATGCCGGCATCATACATTCATGAAACAGATAAGGGAATCCAGCCAGTCTCCCTTGCAGCTTATCCGTCTATCGCCTATATCTCCCCTTCCCGAACATTGCAACTGCTTCTGAAATGGGGCCCAGGCTTTTTACTGAACCTGCACTGTTACACGTTGGAGCCCATTCCACGTGTGTGATTCATTTGTTTAGTGCCAGCCCTGGGAACACAGTAGGTGTATACTGAAAGCCCAACAACACCTCTACTTTCTCAGAAGACTAAGGAAATTTGGCATGTCAGCTACGACCCTCACCAACTTTTACAGATGCACCATAGAAAGCATTCTTTCTGGTTGTATCACAGCTTGGTATGGGCTCCTGCTCTGCCCAAGACCGCAAGAAACTACAAAGGGTCGTGAATGTAGCCCAATCCATCACGCAAACCAGCCTCCCATCCATTGACTCTGTCTACACTTCCTGCTGCCTCAGCAAAGCAGCCAGAATAACTAAGAACCCCACGCACTCCGGACATTCTCCCTTCCACCTTTTTCCGTCGGGAAAAAGATACAAAAGTCTGAGGTCACGTACCAACCGACACAAGAACAGCTTCTTCCCTGCTGCCATCAGACTTTTGAATGGACTTACCTCGCATTAAGTTGATCTTTCTCTGCACCCTAGCTATGACTATGACACCTCATTCTGGACCCTTTCCTTCCCTCCTCTCCTATATACTCTATGAACAGTATGTTTTGTCTGTATCACGCGCAAGAAACAATACTTTTCACTGTATCCCAATACATGTGACAACATGGGGCGGCACGGTGGCACAGTGGTTAGCACTGCTGTCACAGCATCAGGGACCCGGGTTCCATTCCCGGCTTGGGTCACTGTCTATGTGGTGTTTGCACGTTCTCCCCGTGTCTGCGTGGGTTTCCTCCGGGTGCTCTGGTTTCCTCCCACAGTCCGAAAGACGTGCTGGTTAGGTGCATTGGCCATGCTAAATTCTCCCTCACTGTACCTGAACAGGTGCCGGAGTGTGGCGACTCGGGGATTTTCACAATAACTTCATTGCAGTGTTAATGCAATTTTGCTTTAAGTTTTTAAGTTTATTTATTCATCACAAGTAGGCTTATCTTGACACTGGGATGAAGTTACTGTGAAAATCCCTTAGTCGCCACACTCCGGCGCCTGTTCGGGTACACTGAGGGAGAATTTAGCATGGCCAATGCACCTAACCAGGACGTCTTTCGGACTGTGGGAGGAAACAAGAGCACCCGGAAGAAACCCACGCAGACATGGGTACAACATGCAGACTCCACACAGACAGTGACCCAAGCTGGGAATGGAACCCGGGTCCCTGGCGCTGTGAGGCAGCTGTGCTAACCACTGTGCTATCGTGCTGCCCACTTGTGACAGTACTTGTGACACTGATAAATAAACTTTAAATAATAAATCCATTCAAATCTTTTTTTCTGACGGCTCAGCTGGTTCATAAGGATCCCATTGTCAATATTTGAAGATGCACTGACCGATGTTCGCCCCTCATCCAACACAACCAGAAACTGGTTGCTCATCACATTGCTAGTTATGTGTCAAGCTGTGGTTCTGAGGTAGTTGATAAGATGTTAAATAAGTACAAGTCATTCTTTACTTTCCCTGTTTGCGCAGTAAAAAGACTAGTCAGAAAAGACTGGTGCATATAACTGTACAATTCCATGACTCACTCACATTATATAAGGAGTCCCAGGTAAGCGTTTGGAGAGTTGACTAATATCCTTATCTCTATTTATTGCCCATTCCTAGTTGCCCGAGGGCAGTTGAGAGTTAACCACATTGCTGTGGCTCTGGAGTCACATGTAGGCCAGACCAGGCAAGGAGGCAGATTTCCTTCCCTAGAGGGACATTAATGAACCAGATGGGTTTTTCCAACAATCGGCAATGGTTCCATGGTCTTAATTGCGGATTTTGTTTTTATGGAATTCAAATTCCACCATCTGCCGTGGCGGGATTCAAACCCGGGTCCCCAGAACATTAGTTGAGTCTTTGGATTAATTGTCTAGCGATAATTCCACTCGGCCATCACCTCACCTATTTATGGAGACCTTGTGGCGCAGTGGGTTAGTGTCCTTGCCTCTGAGCCAGAAGCTCCGGGTTCAAGTCCCACCTGTGGACTTGATGGCCAAGGAAGGTGCATTCGCAACGCGGCCAAGCAAGTTGTGTGTCAACTTGTAAAATCCTTCCAAACACACCAATGGCTGGCAGAAAGAGCGGGAGAGACTCCTGGGGCGGAGTCTCTATGGCCATGCTGGTCTAAAAGCCGGAAACTCCTCCCCAACTGTCAATGGGGTTTCACATTCTCTGCAACCCTCCAAGTACAATTCCAGTGGGGAGCGGTATGGGAGAATTCCGGTCCTGGTCAGCCACGCCTAATGGAAAAAGAATTAGAGCCTCGACTATCACAATCCATAGCTCCAGATGATAACATACATGTCAAAAATGCCTGTTTCCATGGCAACTGTGTCTTCAGCCACACCCCCCCATTCACTATTGGTTGTGGCTTTTCAGAGTGTGGTCCAGATCAGATTCTGATTGCTCTGCTGTGCTTGTCCCCACAACAACTTGCAATGATATAGCCGCTTTGACATAGTTAGCTGTCCCAAGATGCATCATGGGAGAGTTGTCAAAACAAATTTGACGGATGGGGTATTGGGCGGCACGGTAGCACAGTGGTTAGCACTGCTGCTTCACAGCTCCAGGGTCCCGGGTTCGATTCCCGGCTCGGGTCACTGTCTGTGTGGAGTTTGCACATTCTCCTCGTGTCTGCATGGGTTTCCTCCGGGTGCTCCGGTTTCCTCCCACAGTCCAAAGATGTGCGGGTTAGGTTGATTGGCCAGGTTAAAAATTGCCCCTTAGAGTCCTGGGATGTGTAGGTTAGCGGGTAAATATGTGGGGGTAGGGCCTGGGTGGGATTGTGGTCGGTGCAGACTCGACGGGCTGAATGGCCTCCTTCTGCACTGTAGGGTTTCTATGATTTCTTTCTATGATGATATGGTGGGTGGCACGGTGGCACAATGGTTAGCTCTGCTGCCTCACAGTGCCAGGGACCTGGGTTCAATTCCTGGCTTGTGCCACTGTCAGTGTGGTGGAGTTTGCATGTTCTCCCCGTGTCTGCATGGGTTTCCTCCGGGTGCTCCAGTTTCCTCCCACAGTCTGAAAGACGTGCTGGTTAGGCTACATTGGCCATGCTAAATTCTCCCTCGATGTACCTGAACAGGTGCTGGAGTGTGACGACTGGGGAATTTCACAGTAACTTCATTGCAGTGTTAATGTAAGCCTGATTTGTGACACTGATGAATAAACTTTTACTTTTTTTTATATTGGGACAGGTGGCAAAAATTGACGCAACCACCTACATCATGGTGGAAGCACATACAATGGGGCATCTCCGCCACTGGTAGGATCTTCCATGGTGTTTTGCGTGCTTTGCTTGCCCTGTCCTGGCGGGTGGAGGGGTTTGCGGGGGGTGGGGGAGAATGATGGTCTCCAGCAGTGGGACTGGAAAATCCAGCCAGTGGGAAAGACTGGTAAATTCCACCCTTGCTCAAAGAGGGAAGATGTAGGTTGTATCTTAAGGTGGGGAAAGGGAGGTGAAGAGCTGGCAGGGAGGGAATTCCAGAGCTAAGAGCCTTCGGGAGCTGAATTTAGGGCTGCCAGTCAGTGAAGTGATGGAAAGCGAGGATGGTCGAAAGGCCAGAGCTTCCTCCAGGTGCGATGGAGAGATGAGAGGCGATTACAAAGATGGGGAGGGGTGAAAGCCAGGATGCGAGTTTTAGAAACATAGAAACATAGAAAAACTACAGCACAAACAGGTCCTTCGGCCCACAAGTTGTGCCGAACACATCCCTACCTTCTAGACCTACCTATAACCCTCCATCCTATTAAGCTCCATGTACTCATCCAGGAGTCTCTTAAAAGACCCTATTGAGTTTGCCTCCACCACCACTGACGGCAGCCGATTCCACTCGCCCACCACCCTCTGTGTGAAAAACTTACCCCTAACATCTCCCCTGTACCTACCCCCCAGCACCTTAAACCTGTGTCCTCTCGTAGCAGACATTTCCACCCTGGGAAAAAGCCTCCGAGAGTCCACCCGATCTATGCCTCTCAACATCTTATACACCTCTATTAGGTCTCCTCTCATCCTACGTCTCTCCAAGAAGAAAAGACCGAGCTCCCTCAGCCTATCCTCATAAGGCATGCCATTCAATCCAGGCAACATCCTTGTAAATCTCCTCTGCACCCTTTCAATCTTTTCCACATCCTTCCTATAGTGAGGCGACCAGAACTGAGCACAGTACTCCAAGTGGGGTCTGACGAGGGTCTTATATAGCTGCATCATTATCCCCGGACTCCTAAACTCAATCCCTTGATTGATAAAGGCCAGCACACCATACGTCTTCTGAACCACCTCCTCCACCTGAGGGGCTGATTTTAGAGTCCTATGGACCCAGACCCCACGGTCCTTCTGATCCTCTACCGTACTAAGAGTCTTTCCCTTTATATTGTACTCCTTCATCCCATTTGTCCTACCAAAATGGACCACGACACATTTATCTGGGTTGAAGTCCATCTGCCACTTGTCCGCCCAGTCTTGCATCCTATCTATGTCCCTCTGTAACTTCTGACATCCCTCCAGACTATCCACAACCCCACCAACCTTCGTGTCGTCGGCAAACTTACCAACCCATCCCTCTGCTTCCTCATCCAGGTCATTTATGAAAATGACAAACAGCAAGGGTCCCAGAACAGATCCCTGGGACCAGAAGCTGATGCAGGTTCAGTGAACAGAGAACAAAGAACAAGCAAAGTATAGCACAGGAACAGGACCTTCGGCCCTCCAAGCCCATGCCAATCATGATGCCCTAACTAAACTAAAACAATCTTCTGCTCTTACTCGATCCATATCCCTCTATTCCCTCCCTATTCATCTACCCATCCAGATACCTCTTAAATGTTGCTAATGTGCCTGCTTCCACCACCTCCTATGATGTGGAGATGCCGGTGTTGGACTGGGGTGGGCTCAGTAAGAAGTCTCACAACACCAGGTTAAAGTCCAACAGGTTTATTTGGTAGCACGAGCTTTCGGAGCGCTGCCCCTTCATCAGGTGAGTGGAGAGTTGGGTTCACAAACAGGACATATATAGACACAGACTCAATTGCAAGATACCTGATGAAGGGGCAGCACACTGAAAGCTCGTGATACCAAATAAACCTGTTGGACTTTAACCTGGTGTTGTGAGACTTCTTACTGTGCCCCACCTCCTCTGGCAGCGTGTTCCAGGCGCACACTACTCTCTGCGTGAAAAACTTCCCCCGCACATCTCCCTTAAACATTCCCCCTCTCACCTTGAACCTGTACCCTATAATAATTGACACTTCCACCCTGGGAAAAAGCCTCTGACTCTCCCACCCTGTCTATGCCTCTCATCATTTTGAGACCTCTATCAGGTCTCCCTCGGAGGGATGTGGGGAGGCAGGGGAGCGGGTGGGGAACGGAAATGGGAAGTGGTGCAGGTTAGATGCCCAATTTTTGGAGACTGCCAGGCATCCTGTCAGGAGATGGACTCCTGGGGGAGGCCACAAGGGCATGGGTGAGGTCTTGGCAGCAGGTGAGCTAAGAGGGGGGAGGGGGGTGGGGTGGTGGTGGAGGGGGGGGGGCATGTTGGGGGGATGGAGTGAGCAAAGTAATGGAGGGTGGAAGTAGGTTGGCTTGATGATGAAGAGAATATGGGCCCTGACAACTCAAATAGACCCAACCAACCACATAACCACACAATGGGGTGTTTCCATGGTAACCGAATCAATTAATCTCGGCAGCGCCGCAAAGTAAGAGAGAAACCTTAGCTGTTCTAATGGATCAGGATTGAAGGAGCTTGTGTAGAATGTTCTCCCAAAGAATTTACCATTCCTTTACAACAGGCTTAGAAATGGGAGGCTGGAGAATATTCCATTCAAGTCATTGATATCACTGACTTCTATTTTGTTTTAAGAGAACGCTTCCCGTCTCTATCCTCTTGCTTGGCATATTAATCCAAATATTTATTATTCTTTTGTGCCGAAAGGTCACTCATCATATCGTTCCCTCGACTTCAGCATTTATAGTTTAATTGGCGCTAACTTCCTTTGCTGTCCTCTCTGCCACATGCAGGGCTTTAGAAGTAATAATCTAGGCTTACCTTAACCATGCCGGTTAAGAGCTAATCCTCCAACACAACTCTGCTCCCTCGCCCGTGATGAGGAGGTCCTGCAGCACAATGGGTAGTGTCACAGCACCGAGGGACATCAGCGGTTTGAGAAGGCACTCGCTACTACCTTCCCGAGGGGCGATTAGGGAGAGGCAACAAATACTGGGCCCAGCCAGCGACGCCCACGGCCCATGAGGGATTACTTTTCAAGAAAGAACAAATGCCATCATGGACGGGGTCTGGGGCAAAAGGGGAGGGTTGGGGGTTCTGCGCAAGGGGCCAGAGCGTCATGTTAGAATGTAACTGGTGACAACTTTGTTTTGGATGTAATGTGACCAATGGTAACAAGATGTAAGGTTCACTGACCCAGTAAACCATAGAACTAATTACAGAATGATGTGATGGTCAGCTGACTCACTATAAATAAGAACCTGTTGGGAGTTGCAGGGCGTTTGGATTGCCCAGGGCGAGGCCCCACGTTTGGAGTAATGAAGTTTTTTAATTAAACCCTTTCTTTGATTTATAACTTAAGTTGGAGTAAGTTGGTGTAAGTTTTGTTATATTTCTATTGTTATATTTCTATACATCGGGGAGCAGGAATGTTAGTGAACACATTCTTGAGTGATACTCATGTTCCGCGCAGTCTTAGAGATCTGGCCGTACATGTCCACCGATCATTGAAAGTGGCAACAGGTGGATAAGGTAGTCAAGAAGGCATACGGCATGCTTGCCTTCACTGGTTGGGGCATTGATATAAAAATTGGCAGGTCATGCTGCAACTGTATAGAACCTTAGTTAGGCCTCATTTAGAATATTCTGGTCGCCACACTACCAGAAGGATGTGGATCTTTGGAGAGGGTACAGAAGAGGTTTACCAGGATGTTGCCTGGTCTGGAGGGTATTAACTGTGAGGAAAAGTTGGATAAACTTGGTTTGTTCTCACTGGAACGACAGAGGTTGAGGGGTGACCTGATAGAGGTTTACAAGATTATGAGTGGCATGGACAGAGTGGATAGTCAGATGCTCTTTCCTAGAGTGGAAAAGACAAGTACTCGGGGGACACAGGTTTAAGGTGCGTGGGGAAAAGTTTAGAGGAGATGTGCGAGGTAAGTTTTTTACACAGAGGATGGTGAATGTCTGGAATGCGCTGCCCGGGGAGGGGGAGGGAGCAGGTACGATAGCGGCATTTAAGGGGCAACTAGACGAATCCATGAATAGGATGGGAACGGAAGGATACGGACTCCGTAAGCGCATACGGTTTTAGTTTAGGCAGGCATCATGATCAGCGCAGGCTTGGAGGGCCGAAGGGCCTGTTCCTGTGTTGTACTGTTCTTTGTTCTTTGCTCTTTGTCATAGAATCAGAGAATGTATGGCAGGAGACAGGCCCTTCGGCCCAAACTGGTCCATGCCGACCAGAAAGCCCATCTAAGCTAACCCCATTTGCCTGCATTTGGCCCACATCCCTCTAAACCTTTCCTATCCATGTATCTGTCCAAATGTCTTTTAAATGTTGTCAATGTCTTTGCCTCAACCACTTCCTCCAGCAGCTCATTCCACACACGCACCACCCTCTGTGTAAAAAAGCTGCGCCTCAGGTTCCCATTAATCCTTTCCCCTCTTAACTTAAACCTATGCCCTCTAGTTCTCAATTCCAGTCAGGGGGCGAATTTTCCCATTCCATCCACCACGTGAATCGTAACGGGCACGGGGCGGATCATGGAAAGGTCCGTTGACCCTGGTTTCGGGGAGAGCGTGGCCGCAAAATTCTGCCCAGAGTCCTAGGGTCATACAGTGCAGAAAACGCCCTTCGGCCCATCAAGTCTGCAACAACAATAACCACCATTAAACTTGTGTTAATCCCAGTTTCTAGCACTTGTCCCACATATCCTTAAATGAATGTTAAGGCCTTTGACCTTCCTGTATTCCCTCTCCTTGCTGTCCATCATCAAGGTAAATATTCATTGATGCATCGGTGATCACATGAGTAAAGGCCCTGTATCTAAGGAAGGATGTGCTGGGCTTGGAGGCGGTCCAGAGGAGGTTCACAAGAATGATCCCAGGAATGAAAGGCTTGCTGTATGAGGAGTGTTTGAGGACTCTGACTCTGTACTCACTGGAGTTTAGAAGTATGAGGGGGAATATCATTGAAAATTAGAATACTGAAAGGCCTGGATAGAGTGGACGTGGGGAAGATGTTTCCAATAGTTGGGGAGACTAGGATCCGAGGGCACGGCCTCAGAGTAAAGGGACAACCCTTTAGAACCGAGATGAGGAGGAATTTCTTCAGCCAGATAAACAAAGAACAAACAAAAGAACAAAGAACAGTACAGCACAGGAAAACAGGCCCTTCGGCCCTCCAAGCCTGTGCCGCTCCTTGGTCCAACTGGACCAATCGTTTGTATCCCTCCATTCCCAGGCTGCTCATGTGACTATCCAGGTAAGTCTTAAACGATGTCAGCGTGTCTGCCTCCACCACCCTACTTGGCAGCGCATTCCAGGCCCCCACCACCCTCTGTGTAAAAAACGTCCCTCTGATATCTGAGTTATACTTCGCCCCTCTCAGCTTGAGCCCGTGACCCCTCGTGATCGTCACCTCCGACCTGGGAAAAAGCTTCCCACTGTTCACCCTATCTATACCCTTCATAATCTTGTATACCTCTATTAGATCTCCCCTCATTCTCCGTCTTTCCAAGGAGAACAACCCCAGTCTACCCAATCTCTCCTCATAGCTAAGACCCTCCATACCAGGCAACATCCTGGTAAACCTTCTCTGCACTCTCTCCAATGCCTCCACGTCCTTCTGGTAGTGCGGCGACCAGAACTGGATGCAGTACTCCAAATGTGGCCTAACCAGCGTTCTACACAGCTGCATCATCAGACTCCAGCTTTTATACTCTATACCCCGTCCTATAAAGGCAAGCATACCATATGCCTTCTTCACCACCTTCTCCACCTGTGTTGCCACCTTCAAGGATTTGTGGACTTGCACACCTAGGTCCCTCTGTGTTTCTATACTCCTGATGACTCTGCCATTTATTGTATAACTCCTCCCTACATTATTTCTTCAAAAATGCATCACTTCGCATTTATCCGGATTAAACTCCATCTGCTACCTCTCCGCCCAATTTTCCATCCTATCTATATCCTGCTGTATTGCCCGACAATGCTCTTCGCTATCCGCAATTCCAGCCATCTTCGTGTCATCCGCAAACTTGCTGATTACACCAGTTACACCTTCTTCCAAATCATTTATATATATCACAAATAGCAGAGGTCCCAGTACAGAGCCCTGCGGAACACCACTGGTCACAGACCTCCAGCCGGAAAAAGACCCTTCGACCACTACCCTCTGTCTCCTATGGCCAAGCCAGTTCTCCACCCATCTAGCCACTTCTCCTTGTATGAGCCTCCATGAGCCTTAACCTTCTTAACCAACCTGCCATGTGGGACTTTGTCAAATGCCTTACTGAAATCCATATAGACGACATCCACGGCCCTTCCTTCATCAACCGTTTTTGTCACTTCCTCAAAAAACTCCACCAAATTTGTAAGGCACAACCTCCCTCTTACAAAACCATGCTGTCTGTCACTAATGAGATTGTTCCGTTCTAAATGCACATACATCCTGTCTCTAAGAATCCTCTCCAACAACTTCCCTACCACGGACGTCAAGCTCACCGGCCTATAATTTCCTGGGTTATCCCTGCTACCCTTCTTAAACAACGGGACCACATTCGCTATCCTCCAATCCTCAGGGACCTCACCCGTGTCCAAAGAAGCGACAAAGATTTCCGTCAGAGGCCCAGCAATTTCATCTCTCGTCTCCCTGAGCAGTCGAGGATAGATGCCATCAGGCCCTGGGGCTTTGTCAGTTTTAATGTTCCCTAAAAAACCTAACACTTCCTCTCTTGTAATGGAGATTTTCTCTAACGGGTCAACACCTCCCTCCGAGACACTCCCGGTTAACACGCCCCTCTCCTTCGTGAATACCGATGCAAAGTATTCATTCAAGATCTCCCCTATTCCCTTGGGTTCTAAGCATAATTCCCCTCCTTTGTCCCTGAGAGGTCCGATTTTCTCCCTGACAACTCTTTTGTTCCTAACGTATGAATAGAATGCCTTAGGATTCTCCTTAATCCTGCCTGCCAAGAACATCTCGTGACCTCTTTTTGCCCTTCTAACTCCCCGTTTGAGTTCTTTCCTACTCTCTCTGTATTCCTCCAGAGCTCCATCTGTTTTCAGTTGCCTGGACTTAACGTACGCCTCCCTTTTCATTTTAATCGGATCCTCAATTTCCCTGGTTATCCACGGCTCTCGAATCCTACCTTTCCTATCTTTCCTTTTTACAGGCACATGCCTATCCTGCAGCCTTATCAATAGTTCCTTAAAAGACTCCCACATGCCAGACGCGGACTTACCCTCGAACATCCTCTCCCAATCAACATCCACCAATTCCTGCCTAATCCGGCTATAGTCAGCCTTCCCCCAATTTAGCACCCTGCCCGTAGGACAGCACTCATCCTTGTCCATTACTATCCTAAAGTTAACAGAGTTGTGGTCACTATTTGCCACATGTTCCCCTACCGAAACTTTGACGACCTGACCGGGCTCATTTCCCAGAACTAGGTCCAGTATAGCCCCCTCTCTAGTTGGGCTATCTACATACTGTTCCAAAGAACCTTCCAGTGCGCATTTTACAAATTCCTCCCCATCCGGACCCCCAGCTCTAAGCACTTTCCAGTCTGTGCCAGGGAAATTAAAGTCCCCCACTACAACAACCCTATGTTTTCTGCACCTATCCAGAATCTCCTGACATATCCTTTCCTCCACTTCCCGTGGGCTGTTGGGTGGTCTGTAGTACACCCCCAGCATAGTGACTGCACCCTTCCTGTTTCTGAGTTCCACCCACAACGACTCAGTACATGACCCCTCTAAGTTGTCTACCCTCTGCACCGCGGTAATATGCTCCTTAACTAATATCGCTACTCCCCCACCTTTTTTAGCCCCTCCTCTGTCTCGCCTAAAACACTTATACCCCGGAATATTCAGCTGCCAGTCCTGTCCTTTTAACCAAGTTTCCGTCACCGCAACCACATCCAAATTCCGCATAAGCATTAAGGCCCTAAGTTCGTCTGTTTTACCCGTTACACTCCTCACATTGAAGCAGATGCACTCCAGACCTCCAGGCCCAGTCAGGTCCTCCTCCTCCAGAGTGCTCCTCTTCTTAGCTAGCCTTGCCCTGGCCCCCAGCTCAACCCCAGCCTCAGTATTTACTGACCTCCTGTTTTGTTCCCCACCCCCCTGCCACACTAGTTTAAATCCTGCCGAAACACTCTAGCAAAACTCCCAGCCAGGATATTTGCTCCCTTCCAGTTGAGGTGTAACCCATCCTTTCTGTACAGTTGCCATCCTGACTTGAAGATTTCCCAGTTATCTATGAATTTAAAACCCTTGGTGGTGAATCTATGGAATTCATTGCCACAGAAGGCTGTGGAGGCCGGGTCATTGAGTGTATTTAAGACAGAGGTAGATAGGTTTTTGATTGGTAAGGGGATCAAAAGTTACAGGGAAAAGGTGGGAGAATGGGGTTAACAAACTTATCAGCCATGATTGAATGGCGGAGCAGACTCGATGGGCCGAATGGCCTAATTCTGCTCCTGTACCTTATGACCTTATGGTCGTATATCTGGCGGCAATTAAACCTATTTCAGTCGTGTCTGTTCCAACGAAGCGAGGCACCATGTTTCTAATGAGTAAAGTACTGCTGTGGCTAATTGTAGTCAGATTTGCTCCCTAATAATTAAAGTAATTGGTGTTGTAGTCAACAGACAGTGTTTCAAGTACAGCTGAGTTCAGCCGTATGAAGAAAATGCACAACAGTGGTAATTACAGCAAATGCTCCATGACTGCCAGAAGCCTAGGTGAGAGGGTAAGGCCTACCGTGCAGGCTGCAAAGCGGAGAGCAGAGGGCGGTGAAAGGGTCTCACGTTGTTTTGAGGTTGTTGTTTTTTTCTCTCAGGTCTGGAGATTGCAAGGTAGATTTGAAGGAAACCTTGAGGGACCAGAATTGATTGAGTTCCGGGAGACGGAGCTTAGAACAAATCAGTTGACAAGGAGAGGAGAAATTGAACGTGTGTGTCAGGGGAGATAGAAATGTTTAAAATCGTTGAGGCTTTAGATAGAGCAAGTGAATGGCTGAAGGGTTGATAACCTAGGAGCACGGATTTGAAGGCAAAAGAAACAGAGGCAAGGTGAAGAAAGATTTGTTTTTGTAAACACCAATATTTAGAAAATGAAAGGCACTGTCTGAAAGGGAATTGGAAACACACCTAATAATGGCTTCAGAAAGCGAATTGGATGAACAGTTGAATGGGGAACAAAATTACTGGGATATGAGGATCCAGTGGCATCACAGGTGGCCAAGGTGATTAAGAAGGCGTATGGCCTGCTTGTCTTCATCGGCTGGATCAAGAGGTGATTGTGTTCGGTGGCTGCAGTTACTGCTGTCTATCAGAAGTGAGTTTACAACAAGATTCAGAACTTTTACTTCAATCTCAAATTGTTTAAGTAAAATTTTATTTATGCGAGAGTGTGGAAATCATGTTGCAGCTGTATCAAACCTTGGTTAGGCCGCATTCACCAAAGGACAGCACCTTCCAAATCCACAACTGGTACCATCTAGAAGGACAAGGGCAGCAGATACATGGGAACACCACCACCTGCAAGTTCCCCTCCAAGCCACTCACCATCCTGAATTGGAAATATATGGGCCGTTCCTTTGCAGTCGCTGGGTCAAAATCCTGGAATTCCCTCCCTAACGGCATTGTGGGTCAACCCACAGAGCATGGACTGCAGTGATTCAAGATGGCAGCTCACCACCACCTTCTCAAGGGCAACTAGGGATGGACAATAAATGCTGGGCCTAGTCAGCGACGCCCATGTCCCACGAGTACATAAAACAAATTTGGAGTGTTGCAGGCAAATCTGGTCACTACGCGACTGGAAGGACATGGAAGCTTCGGAGAGAGTGCAGAGAAGGTTCACCAGGATGTTGGCTTGGTCTTGAGGGCGTTGGCCATGAGGAGAGGTTGAATAAGCTAGAATTGTTTTCACTGGAAAGGTGGAGGGTGAGGGGAGACCTGATAGAGGTCTACAAAATTATGAGACATAGACAGGGTGGAAAGTCAGAGGCTTTTCCCCAGGGTGGAAGTGTCAATCACAAGGGTGCATAAGTCTAAAGTGAGAGGGGGAAAGTTTAAGGGAGATGTTTTTCACACAGAGAGTGGTGGGTGCCTGGAACGCGCTGCCAGAGGAGGTGGTGGAAGCAGGCACATGAGCAACATTTAAGAGGCATCTGGATGGGTACAGGAATAGGGAGGGAATGGAGACATCTGGGTACTTACAAACCACGAAAGAATGAGACACCAGTGGGAGGGGTCCATTTAGAAGAAATGCTCTCATTAATTACAGCACTGGCTTGCTAAATTCTGGTAATTGTTTTTATTCATTCGTGGGACATGGGTGTCGCCGGCTGGGTCAGCATTTATTGCCCATCCCTAGTTGTCCTTGTTCAGAGGCTGTTGAGGGTCAACCACATTGCTGTGGCTCTGGAGTCAGATGAAGACCGGGTAAGGACGGCAGATTTCTTTACCTAAAGGACATTGGTGAACCAGATGGGTTTTTCCAACAATCATCAATGATTTCACGGTCATCCGTAGATTCCTAATTCGAGATACTTGGTATTGAATTCAAATTCCACCACCTGCCGTGGCAGGATTCGAACCTGGGTCCCCCAGAAAATTAGAGTCTCTGGATTAATAGTCCAGTGATAATACCACTAGTTCATCGAGTTTAAACTTCCTAAGGCAAGAGCTATGCAGAGAAGGTAAAGGGTAGGGTGGCCAAGGTAAGCAGGAAAGGGGGTAAGGTGGCTGAGGGGGCAGTGTGGCATCTCCGTAGGGGTATCAACTGGATAGGGTTGTGAGGTCGGGTCGAGGGGGTGGAGGTGGTGTGACATCTCAAGATAGGCCTCTACGTAGTCATTTGGTGCTGAGGTCCGGACGGGATAGAAATCGGAGAGCCAAGGGGGTAATTAGGCTGAGTCAGAGTGTGCGGGGAGGGTGGGGCTGGGTTGTGGAGTAAAATCGGGTTGGGTTGGAGAGAGTTGGGGACTTGAGGGGGGAATAGGAGGGGAAGAGAGTCATTGGGTGGCTGAGATTTGGGGGCTTCAGTGGAGAAGTCAGAGGGGTCAGAGTGAATGACTCGGGGAGACGGTTGTATAGTTACCCAGGAGTTAGCCGAGCTTATCTTAATGTCTAACACTCCCTGGGTAACTCTCCTATTAAGTAAGTTGGAACTTACCAAAGTCTCTGACTTCAACTCAGAGTTGGAGGCTTTTTTAAAAGTTTATAGTTCATCAGTGTCACTACAATGAGGTTCTTCCCTGCTGCCATCAGACTTTTGAATGAATCTACCTTATATTAAGTTGATCATTCTAAACACCCTAGCTATGACTGTAACACTACATTCTGCACTCTCCCCTTTCCTTTCCTCTCCTTTCCTTTTCTATGAATGGTATGCTTTGTCTGTATAGCGCGTAAGAAACAATACTTTTCACTGCATAGTAATACGTGTGACAATAATAAATCAAATCAAATCAAATTAAAATGGAAAATCTCCAAGAACAAAGAACAAAGAACAGTACAGCACAGGAAACAGGCCCTTTGGCCCTCCAAGCCTGTGCCGCTCCTTGGTCCAACTAGACCATTCGTTTGTATCCTTCCATTCCCAGACTGCTCATGTGACTATCCAGGTAAGTCTTAAACGATGCCAGCGTGTCTGCCTCCACCACCCTACTTGGCAGCGCATTCCAGGCCCCCACCACTCTCTGTGTAAAAAACGTCCCTCTGATATCTGAATTATACCTCGCCCCTCTCACCTTGAACCCGTGACCCCTCATGATTGTCACCTCTGACCTGGGGAAAAGCTTCCCACTGTTCACCCTATCTATACCCTTCATAATTTTGCACACCTCTATTAGGTCTCCCCTCATTCTCCGTCTTTCCAGGGAGAACAAGCCCAGTTTACCCAATCTCTCCTCATAGCTAAGACCCTCCATACCAGGCAACATCCTGGTAAACCTTCTCTGCACTCTCTCTAAAGCCTCCACATCCTTCTGGTAGTGCGGCGACCAGAACTGGACGCAGTGCTCCAAATGTGGCCTAACCAGCGTTCTATACAGCTGCATCATCAGACTCCAGCTTTTATACTCTATACCCCGTCCTATAATGGCAAGCATACCATATGCCTTCTTCACCACCTTCTCCACCTGTGCTGCCACCTTCAAGGATTTGTGCACTTGCACACCTAGGTCCCTCTGTGTTTCTATACTCTTGATGGCTCTGCCATTTATTGTATAACTCCCTCCTACATTAGTTCTTCCAAAATGCATCACTTTGCATTTATCCGGATTAAATTCCATCTGCCATTTCTCCGCCCAATTTTCCAGCCTATCTATATCCTGCTGTATTGTCCGAGAATGTTCATCGCTATCCGCAAGTCCAGCCATCTCCGTGTCATCCGCAAACTTGCTGATAACACCTTCTTCCAAATCATTTATGTATACCCTAGTTGCCACACTCCAGCGCCTATTCGTGTACACTGAGGGAAAATTTAGCACGGCCAATGCAACTAACCAGCACGTCGTTTGGACTGTGGGAGGAGCACCCAGGGGAAACCCACGCAGACCACAAACCCAACAGTTGTTAAAAAAGGGTGGCATGGACAAGTTGGGCGGAAGGACCTGTTTCCATGCTGTAAACCTCTATGACTCTATAACAAGGGGAAAATATGCCAACTCCGCGCAGAGAGTGACCCAGGCCGGGAATCGAACCCCAGTCCCTGACGCTGTGAGGCAGCAGTGCTGACCACTGTGCCGCCCTGCTTACTGTGAGTCCACACCCCAGGCTGAACCAATCGAGCACAGTGAGCATCAATAGTAACGGATTCACATTATCAAACACAGAACAATTGAACACTGCAGAGAGGCCTGGTCACTTAACTCAATGCTCGCCGTGGGAATGTGCGGAGCGCTTCAGTCGTATGTTTGTGTTTACTGGCTGGGACGATGCAAAGTCATAAAAGACGCTACATAAATGCAATTCATGTTTTTGTTGCCACCATAATGACCCAGATCAATTGGGCCACACAAAACCTGATAGAGAGGCACAGAGAGGGATACGGGCAAGTCGTGAAGTGGGTAAGTTCACACTCCTTGTATGACAGATGTTTTCATTGCCTGCATTCATTTGCAGCCAAAAATGATTGGCTTAGTTCCTACACCTTCTGGTTCCCGACCCCTCGATCAACACAAACAGTTCATAGAATCCCTACAGTGCAGAAGGAGGCCATTCAGCCCATCGATTCTGCACCGACCACAATCCCACCCAGGCCCTCTTCCTGTAGCCCCACATATTTACCCTGCTAATTCCCCCTGACACTGGGGTCAATTTAACATGGCTAATCAACCTCACCCATGCATCTTTGGAGTGTGGGAGGAAACCGGAGCACCCGGAGGAAACCCACCCACACAGACACAGGGAGAACGTGCGAACTCCGCACAGACAGTGACCCGAGGCATCTTTCCCTGTCTACTCCCTGGCCGGAATTCTCCGGCCTTGCCCATGGCTGGGATTCGCCAGTCCCGCTGTTGTGTGTGAAGGTTTGGCTGAGCGCCAAATTCCACATCCTCGATGGCAGCGGTAGCGGGGGGGGGTGGAATGTGGAATGGCAGGAGAATTCCAGCCTCAGCATTTTCCTTGGTTTCTCAGACAAATTGAATCATTGAATCCCGACAGTGCAGAAGGCCATTCAACCCATGGATTCTACACTGAATCTTTGATAGACTATCTTACCCAAACCCTCTCATCCACCATATCACCGTACCCCCACACTTCTACCATAGCTAATCCATCTAACCGACACAACTTTGGATGGAACAAAACCATATTTATCTATCACAGAATGCCTACAGTAAAGAAGGAGGCCATTCAGCCCATCGAGTCTGCACCGACGACTATCCCACCCAGGCCCCAACCCCATAACCCCGCGGATTTACCCTAGCCAGTCCCCCTGATACTAAGGGGCAATTTAGCATGGCCAATCCACCTAACCTGCCCATCTTTCAGACTGTGGGAGGAAACTGGAGCGCCCGGGGGAAACCCACGCAGAGACGGGGAGAACGTGCAGACTCCGCACGGACAGTGACCCGAGGCTGGAATCAAACCCGGGTCCCTGGTGCTGTGAGGCAGCTGTGCTAACCATTGTGCCACTGTGCCCAGCCCCTAAGTTTAAAAAGGAAGAGGGAGATGATGATGAAGGTGCCTTTGTTTAAAAAGGGCTGCAGGGAAAAGCCTGGGAACTACAGGCCAGTGAGCCTCACATCTGTGGTGGGTAAATTGTTGGAAGGTATTTGGAGTGACAGGATCTACAGACATTTAGAGACACAAGGACTGATTATGGACAGTCAGCATGGCTTTGTGAGTGGAAAATCATGTCTCACAAATTTGATTGAGTTTATTGAAGGAGTAACCAAGAAGGTAGATGAGGGCAGTGCAGTTGATGTTGTCTACATGGACTTTAGCAAGGCCTTTGACAAGGTACCGCATGGTAGGTTGTTGCATAAGGTTAAATCTCACGGGATCCAGGGTGAAGTATCTAAATGGATACAAAATTGGCTTCTTGACAGAAGCCAGAGGGTGGCTGTAGAGGGTCATTTTTCAAACTGGAGGCCTGTGACCAGCGGTGTGCCTCAGGGATCAGTGCTGGGTCCACTGTTATTTGTCATTTATATTAATGATTTGGATGAGAATATAGGAGGCATGGTTAGTAAGTTTGCAGATGACACTAAGATTGGTGGCATAGTGGACAGTGAAGAAAGTTATCTCCAATTGCAACAGATCTTGATCAATTAGGCCAATGGGCTGACGAATGGCAGATGGAGTTTAATTTAGACAAATGCGAAGTGATGCATTTTGGTAGATTGAACCAGGGCAGGACTTACTCAGTTAATGGTAGGATGTTGGGGAGAGTTACAGAACAAAGAGATCTAGGGGTACATGTTCATAGCTCCTTGAAAGTGGAGTCACGGGTGGACAGAGTGGTGAAGAAGGCATTCGGCATGCTTGGTTTCATCGGTCAGAACATTGAATACAGGAGTTGGAATGTCTTGTTGAAGTTGTACAAGACATTGGTAAGGCCACACTTGAATACTGTATGCAATCCTGGTCACCCTACTATAGAAGGGACATTATTAAACTAGAAAGAGTGCAGAAAATATTTACTAGGATGCTACCGGGACTTGATGGATTGAGTTATAAGGAGAGGCTGGATAGACTGGGACTTTTTTCTCTGGAGCGTAGAAGGCTGAGGGGTGACCTGAAAGAGGTCTATAAAATAATGAGCGGTACAGATCAGCTGGATAGTCAATATCTTTTCCCAAAGGGTGGGGAGTCTAAAACTAGTGGGTATAGGTTTAAGGTGAGAGGGGAGAGATGCACAAGTGTCCAGAGGGGCAATTATTTCACACAGAGGGTGGTGAGTGTCTGGAATAAGCTGCCAGAGGTAGTTGTAGAGGTGGGTACAATGTTGTCTTTTAAAAAGCATTTAGATAGTTACATGGGTAAGATGGGTAGAGAGGGATATGGGCCAAATGCGGGCAATTGGGACGAGCTTAGGGGTTTTATAAAAGAAAGGGCGGCATGGACAAGTTGGGCCGAAGGGCCTGTTTCCATGCTGTAAACCTCTCTGACTCTAAGGTGCAGGTGGGAAAAGAGCGTGGGTTACCAAATGTTGTTCACTAAAACAGAATTAACCATTTAACAAGAATCCACTGGAATGGAATGGAGTGCACGGCAATCCCTCGCTTTATTTTCACCCTTCAAACATTTGATACGGCAAAAAGTGCCCTTCACAGAAATAAATTTAAATGGCTTTAAAATTTCACTTCCCTCTGACTTTGAAGGGCTGCATTAAGGCATTGGAAGAGGCATTGTAAAAGCTCTCAGCAGATATTGTGATGGCAATCTTGCCGAGTAACAGCGCAGCACAAGGGTCAAGAATGTTTTGATTGCAACAGTGGTTATGTTTAACCGCTGTGAGTAAAGTACTGTTCCGTTGTCAGTCCGAATGACACAAAGCCGCCAGCGCATGTTGCAATTAACAGCTCCACATTCTGACCTTGTTGTGGCTCCCGTTAATGAAATAGAAGAAGATTGTTGTCAGTGCAGGCTCGCTGGGCCGAATGGCCTCCTTATACACTGTAGGGCAGCACGGTGGCATAGTGGTTCGCACTACTGCCTCACGCTGCCGGGATCCGTGTTCGATTCCGGCCTCAGGTGTGGAGTTTGCACGTTTTCCCCCTGTCTGCATGGGTTTCATGATGTGGAGATGCCGGCGTTGGACTGGGGTAAGCACAGTAAGAAGTCTCACAACACCAGGTTAAACCTGTTGGACTTTAACCTGGTGTCGTGAGACTTCTTAATGGGTTTCCTCCAGGTATTCCAGTTTCCTCCCACACTCCAAAGATGCACAGATTAGGTGGATTGGCCATGCTAAATTTCCCCTTAGTGTCCAAAGATGTGCAGGTTAGGTGGATTGGCCATGCTAAATTGCCCCTTAGTGTCCAAAGATGTGTAGGTTAGGTAGATTGGCTGTGTTAAATTGCCTCTTAGTGTCCAAAGATGTGCGGGTTAGGTGGATTGGCCGTGCTAAATTCTCCCTTAGTGACCAAAGATGTGTAGGTTAGGTGGATTGACCATGCTAAATTGCCCCTTAGTATCCAAAGATGTGTAGGTTAGGTGGATTGGCCATGCTAAATTGCCCCTTAGTATCCAAAGATGTGTGGGTTAGGTGGATTGGCCATGCTAAATTGCCCCTTAGTATCCAAAGATGTGCAGGTTAGGTGGATTGGCCATGCTAAATTGCCCCTGAGTATCCAAAGATGTGTAGGTTAGGTGGATTGGCCATGCTAAATTGCCCCTTAGTATCCAAAGATGTGTGGGTTAGGTGGATTGGCCATGCTAAATTGCCCCTTAGTATCCAAAGATGTGCAGGTTAGGTGGATTGGCCATGCTAAATTGCCCCTGAGTATCCAAAGATGTGCGGGTTAGATGTATTGACCATGCTAAATTGCCCCTTAGTATCCAAAGATGTGTGGGTTAGGTGGATGAGCCATGGTAAATGTTTGGGGTTACGGGGACAGGGCGGGGGAGGGGGCCTGGGTAAGATACTCGATCAGACAATCAATGCAGACTCCATGGGCCGAATGGCCTCCTTCTGCGCTGTCGGGATTCTGTGATTCATTTTTTCTGAGAAACCAAGGAAAATGCTGAGGCTGGAATTCTCCTGATGTGGAGATGCCGGCGTTGGACTGGGGTAAACACAGTAAGAAGTTTAACAACACCAGGTTAAAGTCCAACAGGTTTATTTGGTAGCAAAAGCCACACAAGCTTTCGAGGCTCTGAGCCCCTTCTTCAGGTGAGTGGGAATTCTGTTCACAAACAGAACTTATAAGACACAGACTCAATTTACATGAATAATGGTTGGAATGCGAATACTTACAACTAATCCAGTCTTTAAGAAACAAAACAATGGGAGTGGAGAGAGCATCAAGACAGGCTAAAAAGATGTGTATTGTCTCCAGACAAGACAGCCAGTGAAACTCTGCAGGTCCACGCAACTGTGGGAGTTACAAATAGTGTGACATAAATTCTGATTCTAGGATCGCATGATAAAGACTCAGGAGGAAAAAAGCAGAAATATTTATGTGAAATAGTGTGACATAAACCCAATATCCCGGTTGAGGCCGTCCTTGTGTGTGCGGAACCTGGCTATCAGTTTCTGCTCCGCGACTCTGCGCTGTCGTGTGTCGCGAAGGCCGCCTTGGAGAACGCTTACCCGAATATCAGAGGCCGAATGCCCGTGACCGCTGAAGTGCTCCCCAACAGGAAGAGAACAGTCTTGCCTGGTGATTGTCGAGCGGTGTTCATTCATCCGTTGTCGCAGCGTCTGCATAGTTTCCCCAATGTACCATGCCTCGGGACATCCTTTCTTGCAGCGTATCAGGTAGACAACGTTGGCCGAGTTGCAAGAGTATGTACCGTGTACCTGGTGGATGGTGTTCTCACGTGAGATGATGGCATCTGTGTCGATGATCCGGCACGTCTTGCAGAGGTTGCTGTGGCAGGGTTGTGTGGTGTCTTGGTCACTGTTCTCCTGAAGGCTGGGTAGTTTGCTGCGGACAATGGTCTGTTTGAGGTTGTGCGGTTGTTTGAAGGCAAGAAGTGGGGGTGTGGGGATGGCCTTGGCGAGATGTTCATCTTCATCAATGACATGTTGAAGGCTCCGGAGGAGATGCCGTAGCTTCTCCGCTCCGGGGAAGTACTGGACAACGAAGGGTACTCTGTCCACTGTGTCCCGTGTTTGTCTTCTGAGGAGGTCGGTGCGGTTTTTCGCTGTGGCGTGTTGGAACTGTTGATCAATGAGTCTAGCGCCATATCCTGTTCTTATGAGGGCATCTTTCAGCGTCTGGAGGTGTCTGTTGCGATCCTCCTCATCCGAGCAGATCCTGTGTATACGGAGGGCTTGTCCGTAGGGGATGGCTTCTTTAACGTGTTTAGGGTGGAAGCTGGAGAAGTGGAGCATCGTGAGGTTATCCGTGGGTTATGGATAACCTCACGATGCTCCACTTCTCCAGCTTCCACCCTAAACACGTTAAAGAAGCCATCCCCTACGGACAAGCCCTCCGTATACACAGGATCTGCTCGGATGAGGAGGATCGCAACAGACACCTCCAGACGCTGAAAGATGCCCTCATAAGAACAGGATATGGCGCTAGACTCATTGATCAACAGTTCCAACGCGCCACAGCGAAAAACCGCACCGACCTCCTCAGAAGACAAACACGGGACACAGTGGACAGAGTACCCTTCGTTGTCCAGTACTTCCCCGGAGCGGAGAAGCTACGGCATCTCCTCCGGAGCCTTCAACATGTCATTGATGAAGATGAACATCTCGCCAAGGCCATCTCCACACCCCCACTTCTTGCCTTCAAACAACCGCACAACCTCAAACAGACCATTGTCCGCAGCAAACTACCCAGCCTTCAGGAGAACAGTGACCAAGACACCACACAACCCTGCCACAGCAACCTCTGCAAGACGTGCCGGATCATCGACACAGATGCCATCATCTCACGTGAGAACACCATCCACCAGGTACACGGTACATACTCTTGCAACTCGGCCAACGTTGTCTACCTGATACGCTGCAAGAAAGGATGTCCCGAGGCATGGTACATTGGGGAAACTATGCAGACGCTGCGACAACGGATGAATGAACACCGCTCGACAATCACCAGGCAAGACTGTTCTCTTCCTGTTGGGGAGCACTTCAGCGGTCACGGGCATTCGGCCTCTGATATTCGGGTAAGCGTTCTCCAAGGCGGCCTTCGCGACACACGACAGCGCAGAGTCGCGGAGCAGAAACTGATAGCCAGGTTCCGCACACACAAGGACGGCCTCAACCGGGATATTGGGTTTATGTCACACTATTTCACATAAATATTTCTGCTTTTTTCCTCCTGAGTCTTTATCATGCGATCCTAGAATCAGAATTTATGTCACACTATTTGTAACTCCCACAGTTGCGTGGACCTGCAGAGTTTCACTGGCTGTCTTGTCTGGAGACAATACACATCTTTTTAGCCTGTCTTGATGCTCTCTCCACTCCCATTGTTTTGTTTCTTAAAGACTGGATTAGTTGTAAGTATTCGCATTCCAACCATTATTCATGTAAATTGAGTCTGTGTCTTATAAGTTCTGTTTGTGAACAGAATTCCCACTCACCTGAAGAAGGGGCTCAGAGCCTCGAAAGCTTGTGTGGCTTTTGCTACCAAATAAACCTGTTGGACTTTAACCTGGTGTTGTTAAACTTCTTACTGGAATTCTCCTGCCATTCGTGCCCCGCTACCGCTGCCATTGAGGATGTGGAATTTGGCGCCCAGGTTTGTGCGCAGTTTTGGTCTCCTTTTCTGAGGAAAGGTAAAGGGAATGTAATGACTCCTCACCAAACTCATTCCTGGGGTGGAGGGATTGGTCTGTGATGAAAGTTTAAATAGACTTTGGGTGCGATTTTCCGGTCGCATTCGTCCCCAAACCCAGATAATCCCACCCGAGGGCAACGGACCTTTGCATGATCCGTGTCCCGTCCGCTACAATTCCGGGGGCAGGAAGGATGGTAAAATTCCGCACTGGAGTTTAGAAGAATGACAGGTGATCTCATCCAAGCAATTTAAAATCCTTACAGGGTGGGCGGCATGGTGGCACAGTGGTTAACACTGCTGCCTCACAGCACCAGGGACCCGGGTTCGATTCCCGGCTTGGGTCACAAAGAACAAAGAACAGTACAGCACAGGAAACAGGCCCTTCGGCCCTCCAAGCCTGTGCCGCTCATTGGTCCAATTAGACCATTCGTTTGTATCCCTCCATTCCCAGACTGCTCATGTGACTATCCAGGTAAGTCTTAAACGATGCCAGCGTGTCTGCCTCCACCACCCTACTTGGCAGCGCATTCCAGGCCCCCACCACCCTCTGTGTAAAAATCGTCCCTCTGATATCTGAGTTATACCTCGCCCCTCTCACCTTGTGCCCGTGACCCCTCGTGATCGGCACCTTCGACCTGGGAAAAAGCTTCCCACTGTTCACCCTATCTGTACCCTTCATAATTTTGTGCACCTCTATTAGGTCTCCCCTCATTCTCCGTCTTTCCAGGGAGAACAACCCCAGTTTACCCAATCTCTCCTCATAGCTGCGACCCTCCATACCAGGCAACATCCTGGTAAACCTTCTCTGCGCTCTCTCTAAAGCCTCCATGTCCTTCTGGTAGTGCGGCGACCAGAACTGGACGCAGTACTCCAAATGTGGCCTAACCAGCATTCTATACAGCTGCAACATCAGACTCCAGCTTTTATACTGTCTGTGTGGAGACTGCACGTTCTCCTCGTGTCTGCGTGGGTTTCCTCCGGCTGCTCGGGTTTCCTCCCACAGTCCAAAGATGTGCGGGTTAGGTTGATTGGCCATGCTAAATTGCCCCTTAGTATCAGGGGGAATGGAGGGTAAATGTGTAGGTTTATGGGGATAGGGCCTGGGTGGGATTGTGGTCGGTGCAGACTCGATGGGCTAAATGGCCTCCTTCTGTACTGTAGGGATTTGATGATTCTAGATGCAGGAAGAATGTTTCTCCCTAGCTCAGGAGGTTGGGAACCAGGGGACCCAGTGTCAGAATAAGGAGCAGGCCATTTAGGGGGTGAGATGAGGAGGAATTTCTTCACCCGGAGGATGGTGAATTTTTGGAATTCTCCCTCCCCCGAGGGATGTGGAAGCTCAGTCATTGAGTATGTTTGTGCAACAGCTCCAGGTGTCAGCTGTAAAGGAACAGTGCTTTATTGCACAAAATGAAGGGAGGGCCTGGGTGGAGATTTGGTGCGCCTTGATTGGCTGAATGGCCTGTTTCTGCACTGTAGGGAATGTTTGGTTCGATGGAACATGGCTCATTTTCCTGAGTGCGGGACCCTTGACTGGGCCTAGAGGTGGGAGGTGGGTTGGGTGGCAGTGGGGGGGGGGGGGGGGGGGTGGGGGGGCGGCTGGGGGAGGGTTGGGGGCAGGGAGCGTGACTTGCCAAGGGGCAGGGATGACCGACTTTTGATGACCCTTCTCCACCCCTCCCCCCTCCCATCCCGGACTTTGAGACGTGGGCGGTGAATGGTGGCCTTGCCAGCCAAATCCCATAGCTGTGAATGAATTTTCTTTCAAGGAAAGAGGTTCATTTTTAAGTCCAGGGTGTTGGCAGTTTGAAGTGCTGGTAATACTGTGAGTGCCACACGCCTGGAAGTGATTGCTATGATTTGATACGCTGTGGGTTGCGGCCATCATTAGAATTTCAGAGCGAAACGCTCCCCATTCCCTGTCCGCGACACGTCAGCTAAAATTGCAGCATCACACAATTTCACAGCTGGTTCCTGCGTTAGCAGTGCCATTAAGCATCCCAGTGACTCTGCCAGTCCGTGATTCTTTCTCCAATCAGTGGTCTTTGCTGACAGTTCGCTGAGACTAAGTGTTATGTCTCAAAGACTCTGAGTGTCACTCCTGGTGTCTGAACACTCTATGAAGCCTCGGCAATCGGTCGGGCGCTGTGAATGCTGAATACACCTATCATTCCCTCTTGTCCAACTTGATGTCTTCACTGTAGGGAAAAAGGAACCACCAGGGCGGCCACACGGGAAGGTAATAGCCTAGAGTTATCACCACTGGACTATGAATCCAGAGGCCAAGTTCTGAGGATCCGGGTTCGAATCCTGCCACAGCTGATGGTGGAATTTGAATTCAATAAAACATATCTGGAATTAAGAATCTACTGATGACCGTGAAACCATTGTCGATTGTTGTCAAAATCCAGCTGGTTCACTAATGCCCCTTTAGGGAAGGAAATCTGCCGTCCTTACCCGGTCTGGCCTACATGTGACTCCAGAGCCACAGCAATGTGGTTGACTCTCAACTGCCCTCTCAACAAGGACAACAAGTGATGGGCAATAAACGCTGGCCCAGCCAGCGACACCCATGTCCCATGAATTAATTTTAAAAAGATGCATTTATATAGCAGCATTAACACCTCACTCTCATCAGACAAGGATTGGCATCGTGTCAAAGGAAACTAAATCTCGTTTATTAATCCAGCTTTCACCTTCACACAGCTAATTATAAGACCCTTACACTGCCCTGTTGAAGTCCTGAACTGATTGATTGATTGATTTGATTTATTATCTGATGTTAATATGCTCTTAGGGAGTGCAGCGAAGGTTTACCAGGCTGATTCCGGGGATGGCGGGACTGATGTATGAGGAGAGATTGACTAGGTTAGGATTGTTTTCGCTGGAGTTCAGACGAATTGGGAGAATCTCATAGAGACTTGTAAAATTTTAACAGGACTGGACAGGGTAGATGCAGGGAGGATGTTCCCGGTGGTGGGGGAGTCCAGAACCAGGGGTCACAGTCTGAGGATTCAGGGTAGACCATTTAGGATGGAGGTGAGCAGACATTTCGTCACCCAAAGAGTGGTGAGCCTGTGGAATTCAGTAGCTGATGTCAAAATATTGAATGTATTCAAGAGGTGGCTGGATACTTGGGGCGAATGGGATCAAAGGTTATGGGGAGAAAGCAGGATTAGGCTATTGAGTTGGATGATCAGCCAAGATCATAATCAATGGCAGAGCAGGCTTGAAGGGCCGAATGGCCTCCTCCTGTTCCTATCTTCTATGTTTCTATGCATACTTTTAAGAAAGGTTTTTTTTAAAACATGATATCTGTAGCTCACAGATTCAGTGAGGTCATTGTTGCCAACTTGACTGGAATTGTCCTTTTATTGCTACTTAAGGGGCTTAAATGGGGATTGTTTGTGTTTACTCTGGGATTAGTTTTACAATTCTGCATTGTTACGAGAATGGTCATGTGTTTTTGGAAAGTTTTGTTCTTTCCAGTGAGTTTAAGGTTTCTGGTTTGAGTTCTGAGGCTGCAGTTTAGTTTTTAATTTTAGCAGGGGTATCATACAAGTGAGAAGCTGAATTCTCTCTCTCTCTCTGTCACCCTGTTCTATTTGGAAATTCTACTGGTTATCTCAAGGCAAGGTTTTGCCTTTCGGAAGGAAGGTGCAGGTTTTGAAAAGACCCAGTTCCAGTCAAATGAGATTTGGGCGGCGCGGTAGCACAGTGGTTAGCACTGCTGCTTCACAGCTCCAGGGACCTGGGTTCGATTCCCGGCTTGGGTCACTGTCTGTGTGGAGTCTGCACATTCTCCCCGTGTCTGTGTGGGTTTCCTCCGGGTGCTCCGGTTTCCTCCCACAGTCCAAAGATGTGCGGGTTAGGTTGATTGGCCGTGCTAAAAATTGCCCCTTATTGTCTTGAGATGGGTAGGTTAGAGGGATTAGCGGGTAAATATGTAGGGATATGGAAGTAGGGCCTGGGTGGGATTGTGGTCGGTGCAGACTCGATGGGCCGAATGGCCTCTTTCTGTACTGTAGGGTTTCTATGATATGATTTAATCTATGCTGTAAAGCAAAGTTTATTTATTAGTCACAAGTAAGCCTTACGTTGTGTGTTAATCACTTGTGTTAAACATTTTGGTTTTGCCTATGAATGGTTTCTTTATTTTATTAATGTCACAAGTGGGCTTACATTAACACTGCAATGAAGTTACTGTGAAATTCCCCGAGTCGCCACACTCCGGTGCCTGTTCAGGTCAATGCACCCTAACCAGCACGTCTTCCAGAATGTGGGAGGAAACCGGAGCACCCGGAGGAAACCCACGCAGACACGGGGAGAACGTTCAGACTCCACACAGACAGTGACCCAAGTCGGGAATCGAACCCGGGTCCCTGGCGCTGTGAGGCAGCAGTGTAAACTACTGTGCTACTTTGGTTTGTTGGAACAATTTTAATATTCAATTAAAGGTTAATACATTGTGGTTGCTTCTTTTCTGTTTTCTTCTTTGTAATTGATGAAAGGTATTGCTAATTTTCTTTCTAGACATGTTAATGATATTCTTAAATAAGCTTTGTTTGAGAAAAGCTCCCTAGTGGGTCATTTGAATCATACCTGAAGTGAAACGTTCATGCTTATCCTGACCAAGTTCAAGATGCAAAACTTATGATTCAGGCAGTCTCCATAAAGTACTTTGGAGTTTCTAACCTGACCCATAATAATTGTCACATGTATGGGGATACACAGTGGTTAGCACTGCTGCTTCACAGCTCCAGGGACCTGGGTTCGATTCCCGGCTTGGGTCACTGTCTGTGTGGAGTTTGCACATTCTCCTCGTGTCTGCGTGGGTTTCCTCCGGGTCCTCCGGTTTCCTCCCACAGTCCAAAGATGTGCGGGTTAGGTTGATTGGCCTACCCCTTGCCCCTTAGTGTCCTGGGATGCGTAGATTAGAGGGATTAGCGGGTAAAATATGTAGGGATATGGGGGTAGGGCCTGGGTGGGATTGTGGTCGGTGCAGACTCGATGGGCCGAATGGCCTCTTTCTGTACTGTAGGGTTTCTATGATTTCTATGAAATGTATTGTTTCTTGCGTGCGATACAGAAAAAGCATACCGTTCATAGAGTACATAGGGGAGAAGGAAAGGTGAACATCGTGTTACAGTCATAGCTAGGGTGTAGCGAAAGATCAGCTTAATAGATGATTTGATTTGATTTATTATTGTCACCTGTATCAATATACAGTAAAAAGTATTGTTTCTTGTGAGCTATACAGAAAAAGCATACCGTTCATAGAGTACATAGGTAAGGAAAGGAGAGAGTGCAGAATGCAGTGTTGCAGTCATAGCTAGGGTGTAGAGAAAGATCAACTTAATGCGAGGTAGGTCCATTCAAAAGTCTGACAGCAGCAGGGAAGAAGCTGTTCTTGAGTCGGTTGGTACGTGACCTCAGACTTTTGTATCTTTTTCCTGATGGAAGAAGGTGGAAGAGAGAATGTCCAGGGTGTGCGGGGTCCTTGATTATGCCTTCGCTGTAGGGAAGGGAGAATTATCAGGAGGGGCTTGCATTTATATCACACTTTGAACACATTGAAACATGTCACTCTCATCAGACCACAATTGGCATTGAGTCAAAGGAGACCAAATCTCGTTTATTAACCCAGATTATGCCTTCAGCCAGCTAATCATTAGATCCTTGCATTGCTCTGTCAGAATCCAGCATTGGAGACATGTTGGAGGCTTCTAGAACTCAGTTACTGAGATAGGGAGGAGTGAGGCTGCGGTTGGGTTTGAGCAGGTGGATGGGAATTTTTAAAATTCGGGATGTTGGATGGGGAGCCGGTGCAGTCAGCGAGCAACATGGTACCAATCATAGCGCAACATTGCTGGAGCTGAATTTGGCTGAAAAGGGAACCATGCTGTCAAAGTTTTTCACCCTGCACTCATCAGGACAAATGTGAGAATGCCACATTTCATAGAATCATAGAATCCCTACAGTGCAAAAGGAGGCCATTCAGCCCATCAAGTCTGTACCGACCACAATCCCACCCAGGCCCCATTCCCATAACCCCACACATTTATCCTGCTGATCCCCCTGCCGCTGAGGCTCAGTTTAGCATGGCCAATCAACCTAACCTGCACATCTTTGGACTGTGGGAGGAAAGCGGAGCACCCGGAGGAAACCAACGCAGTCACGGGGAGAACATGCAGATTCCACACAGACAGTGACCCAATCCGAGAATTGACACCGGGTCCCTGGCACTGTGAGGCAGCAGTGCCACCGTGCCGCCCCAATTTATACTGGTGGAGAAGAACGTGCTGATTGATTGGCAAGTTGACTCTGATTGGTTGGGTCATGGCCATGGAGAAAGCAATAGGGAATTAATGACACCCCAAGCTCCCAGTGATTCACAGAAAAAGACACAAAGATTGAAAGTCTTTTTGTTTGCACAGAGCAGGATATGTATGAATGTATGTCATTTTTCACGTTCATAAATGAGCCGTGTTACAAACTTGACTGATTATTTTCAATTGGTTGTTAGTGTATCCATTGGTGCAATCAGGATTGATCAGTAAGTGCTGCCCAATTGCAGAATCACATCTAGCTGTCGATGTTTTGTTTTGGGTTTTGCAAGCCTTGGGCTGGCTGCACGACTGATCAACCGGCCCATTGTTGGGATGTGTAGGGTCGACCTATCTGCTGTTCAAACTCATAACCGACGTTATTTCAGAACCCAAATGCAACAAAACCTGATCCCCTACCACGCAGTATCAACAGAGTGGCACAGTGGCACAATGGTTAGTGCTGCTGCCTCACAGAGCCAGGGACCCGGGTTCAACTCAGCCCTCGGGTCACTGTCTGTGCGGAGTCTGCAAATTCTCTCCCGTGTCTGCGTGGGTTTCCTCCGAGTGCTCCGGTTTCCGCCCACAGCCCAAAGGTCTGTGGGTTAGGTGGATTGGCCATGCTAAATTGCACCTTAGTGTCTAATGATGTGTGGGTTTGGTGGATTAGCCATGCTGAGGATCAAGAAGAGCCGGGAGGGGACATGAGAAGTCTTTGGCAGGTAGGATCAAGGAAAACCCTAAAGCTTTCTATAGGTATGTCAGGAATAAAAGAATGACGAGGGTAAGATTAGGGCCAGTCAAGGACAGTAGTGGGAAGTTGTGCGTGGAGTCTGAAGAGATAGGAGAGGCACTAAATGAATATTTTTCATCGGTATTCACACAGGAGAGGGACAGTGTTGTTGAGGGGAGTACTGAGATGCAGGCTGTTGGACTGGACGGGATTGAGGTTCATAAGGAGGAGATGTTAGCAATTCTGGAAAGTGTGAAAGTCCCCTGGGCCAGATGGGATTTATCCTAGGATTCTCTGGGAGGCTAGAGAGGAGATTGCAGAGCCTTTGGATTTGATCTTTGGGTCATCATTGTCTACAGGAACAGTGCCAGAAGACTGGAGGATAGCAAATGTTGTCCCCTTGTTCAAGAAGGGGAGTAGGGACAACCCTGGTAATTATAGACCGGTGAGCCTTACTTCTGTTGTGGGCAAAGTTTTGGAAAGGATTATAAGAGGTAGGATTTATAATCATCTAGAAAGGAATAATTTGATTCGGGATAGTCAGCCACGGTTTTGTGAAGGGTAGATCGTGCCTCACAAACCTTATTGAGTTCGTTGAGAAGGTGACCATAGAGGTGGATGAGGGTAAAGCGGTTGATGTGGTGTATATGGATTTCAGCAAAGCGTTTGATAAGGTTCCCCACGGTAAGCTATTGCAGAAAATACGGACACATGGGATTGAGGGTGATTTAGTGGGTGGATCAGGAATTGGCCAGCTGTAAGAAAACAGAGGGTGGTAGTTGATGGAAAATATTCATCCTGGAGTTCAGTTAATAGTGGTGTACTGTAAGGATCTGTTTCGGGGCCACTGCTGTTTGTCATATTTATTAATGACCTGGATGAGGGCGTAGAAAGATGGATTAGTAAATTTGCGGATGACACTAAAGTCGGTGGAGTTGTAGACAGTGTGGAGGGAAGTGGCAGGTTACAGAGGGACATAGATAAGCTGCAGAGCTGGGCTGAGAGGTGGCAAATGGAGTTTAATGCGGAAAAGTGTGAGGTGATTCACTTTGGAAGGAGTAACAGGAATACAGAGTACTGGGCTAATGGTAAGATACTTGGTAGTGTGGATGAACAGAGGGATCTGGTTGTCCATGTGCATAGATCCCTGAAAGTTGGCACCCAGGTTGATTGGGTTGTTAAGAAGGCATACGGTGTGTTAGCTTTTATTGGTAGAGGGATTGAGTTTCGGAGCCATGAGGTCATGCTGCAACTGTACAAAACTCTGGTGCGGCCGCACGTGGAGTATTGTGTGCAGTTCTGGTCGCCGCATTATAGGAAAGATGTGGAAGTGTTGGAAAGGGTGCAGAGGAGATTTACCAGGATGTTGCCTGGTATGGTGGGAAGATCGTATGAGGAAAGGCTGAGGGACTTGAGGTTGTTTTCGTTAGAGAGAAGAAGGTTAAGAGGTGACTTAATGGAGGCATACAAGATGATCAGAGGATTAGATAGGGTGGATAGTGAGAGCCTTTTTCCTCGGATGGTGATGGCTAACACGAGGGGACATAGCTTTAAATTGAGGGGTGAGAGATATAGGACAGATGTCAGAGGTAGGTTCTTTACTCAGAGAGTAGTAAGGGCGTGGAATGCCCTGCCTGCAGCAGTAGTGGACTCGTCAACATTAACAGCATTCAAATGGTTATTGGATAAACATATGGATGATATTGGAATTGTGTGGATTAGAGGGACTTTAGATTGGTTTCATTGGTCGGCGCAACATTGAGGGCCGAAGGGCCTGTACTGCGCTGTAATGTTCTATGTTCTATGGTCTATGCTAAATTGTCCCTTAGTGTCCAAAGATATGTGGGTTAGGTGGATTGGCCATGCTGAATTGTCCCTTAGTGTCCAAAGGTGTGTGGGTTAGGTGGATTGGCCATGTTAAATTGCCCCTTAGTGGCCAAAGATGTGTGGGTTAGATGGATTGGCCATGTTAAATTGCCCCTTAGTGGCCAAAGATGTGTAGGTTAGATGGATTGGCCATGTTAAATTGCCCCTTAGTGCGAGGGGGATTGGCATGGTAAATATGTGACATTATAGGGATAGGGGCTGGGTGGGATTCTTGTCGGTGTAGGTTCGATGAGCTGAATGGCCTCCTTCTGCACTGTAGGGTTTCCAGATTTAGCTCATGTGATTTAGAGCTACAGCCCCATCTGCCAATAGCGAGCGACCTCAGTGAACCCAAAACCCAACCAGTTATCTACCCGGTTTGTGTTGAAAAGCACGCCGAAACTCCGACGAGAGGCTGATAAAGTCGGCCAGCACACAATATGGAGCAAAGAAATATACCCCTCACACCTTACTCCTGTTCATACTCAAATGGAAGGCATTCGCGGTCAGGTCTAAGCTCTGGAAGCCTTGCCAGCAGTGGGGCACAAGGATGAGAAATGGAACAGCTCAGAGCATCATGGGAGCAGCTTCTCTCCAGCCCGCGGCCGTCCCACAGGACCTTGGTTTGCAGTCAATGGCCGGTGATGTGGCTTCCCGGCCGGTGATGTGGCTTCCCGGCCGGTGATGTGGCTTCCCGGCCGGTGATGTGGCTTCCCGGCCGGTGATGTGGCTTCCCGGCCGGTGATGTGGCTTCCCGGCCGGTGATGTGGCTTCCCGGCCGGTGATGTGGCTTCCCAGCCTGTGACCAACTGCAATGAAAAGCCAAGTTTATATTTCTTCTCCATACCCTTGTTGATGCAGCTTCCTTTTTTTTCTCCCTTTATTATTGTCCGGAAATGCAATCTGCTCACTCCTGTCTCTATGTTTTGAGATGTGAGTCAGAGCACTGAGCTAATAGATGAGAGTCTGGGCTGTTACATTCACTGACTCCTACGCACACTGAGAAACACAGATTCCAATGGCATTTCTGAAGTGCAATGTGATGTGTTTGAAGAAGGATTCCAACACTGCATAAAGTCAGGGAAACATTGAATCTCACCAGCTAAAGGAACGCCATTCGGGCCATTATACCCTTGCCAGATACTTGAAAGATCTCTCCAGCTTGTCCCACATTGCCCCCTCCCTTCCTTGCCCAAGGTCCTACAAATGTTTTCTTTCATTCTCTGGGTGGCACAGTGCTGCCTCACAGCGCCAAGGGTTCAATTCCCGACTTGGGTCACTGTCTGTGCGGAGTCTGCGCGTTCTCCCCATGTCTGTGTGGGTTTCCTCCGGGTGCTCCGGTTTCCTCCCACAGTCTGAAAGACGTGCTGGTTATGGTAAATTGGCCGTGCTAAATTCTCCCTCGGTGTACCTGACTGTGGCGCCCAGGGGAATTTCCCAGTAGCTTCATTGCTGTGTTGTAAGAATGTAAACCTTCTTGTGACACTAATATTTAAATTTAAACTCAATTCTCTGTTAAACATTTTTATTCATTCTTTCATGGGGTGTTGGTGTCGCTGGCCGGGCCAGCAATTAGAACCTTGACAGTACAGGAGGCCATTTCAGTACATAGAAAGAGCATCGACCCAGTACCATCACTCTCACTGCTCTATCTCCGTGACCTTATGCATTTAGCATGGCTAATCTCCAAATCTATGCATTTTTGGACACTAAGGGGCAATTTAGCATGGCCAATCCACCTAACCTACACATCTTTGGACACTAAGGGGCAATTTAGCATGGCCAATCCACCTAACCTACACATCTTTGGACACTAAGGGGCAACTTAGCATGGCCAATCCACCTAACCTACACATCTTTAGACACTAACGGGCAATTTAGCATGGCCAATCCAACTAATCTGCACATCTTTGGACTGTGGGAGGAAACCGGAGCACCCGGAGGAAACCCACGCAGACACGGGGAGAACGCGCAGGCTCTGCACAGACAGTGACCCAAGGCCGGGAATTGAACCCGGGACCATGGCGCTGTGAGGCAGCAGTGTTAACCACTGTGCCATCGTGCCACCCTATGTATTGGGATACAGTGAAATGTATTGTTTCGTGCACGTTATCCAGACAAAACATACCATACATAGAGTACATAGAGGAGAAGGAAAGGAGAGAGTGAAGAATATAGTGTGACAGTCATAGCTAGGGTGTAGAGAAAGATCAGCTTAATATATGATAGATCCATTCGAAAATGTGACGGCAGCAGGGAAGAAGCTGTTCTTGAGTCGGTTGGTACGGTGACCTCAGACTTTTGTTTCTTCTTCCCGATGGGAGAAGGTGGAAGAGAGAATGTCCGGGGTGCGTGCGGGTCCTTGATTATGCTGGCTGCTTTTCCCGAGGCAGCGGGAAGTGTAAACAGTGTCAATGGATGGAAGGTTGGTTTGCGTGATACATTGGGCTATGTTCATGACCTTTTTGTAGTTTTTTGCGGTCTTGGGCAGAGCAGGAGCCATACCAAGCTGTGATACAACCAGAAAGGCTGTTCTTAGACCTGTGCCCTCAGCTTATTGGCCTCCTGTCCATGGAAACACGTTCTGCCTCCCCACTCTATCGGAAGTGCTGGTAAAGGCTGGGGCGGTATGTGAGCCATTCACACCTGATGCAGATGGTGTTTGTGACTTATCACACATGCCATCAGCAGAGCTGTCTCTAATTGCTCTCACTGTTAATTATGGCTCCCCCTTGTCATGTTAAAGACTTGAAGAGACAGGAAGTATCATGTTCGGTTAAGAGCTGTGGTAGCAGTTCCAGAGGCAGACAAACAGGTCAATTTTCTCTGCTCTTGGACTGATCCAACTGCTCCTTCAGTCACAGAGAGCTGGAAACATTTCAATTTTTAACATACTTTCATAGTCTGTGTGACTTATTGGAAAATGGGGAGAAAATTGGAGATTAACACTTGTGTCACAAATGTTAATGTTTGGTTTACCACAAAACAAATGTATCATAGAAATCATACAGTGCAGAAGGAGGCCATTCGGCCCATCGAGTCTGCACCGACCACAATCCCACCCAGGCCCTACCCCCACATATTTTACCCGCTAATCCCTCTAACCTACACATCCCAGGACTCTAAGGGGCAATTTTCTAACCTGGCCAATCAACCTAATCCGCACATCTTTGGACTGTGGGAGGAAACCGGAGCACCCGGAGGAAACCCACGCAGACACGAGGAGAATGTGCAAACTCCACACAGACAGTGACCCGAGCCGGGAATCGAACCCGGGACCCTGGAGCTGTGAAGCAGCAGTGCTAACCACTGTGCTACCGTGCCGCCCTTTGTTTGGTGTTTTCCTGGAACCGTAGGATCACTACAGTGCAGAAGGAGGCCATTTGGCCCATCGAGTCTGCACCAACAACAATCCCATTCAGGCCCTATTCCCATAACCCCATGTATTTACCCTGCTCATCCCACTGGCCAATCAACCTAACCTACACATCTTTTGGACTGTGGGAGGAATCCGGAGCATCCGGAGGAAACCCACGCAGACACGGGGAGAATGTACAAACTCCCATACAGTCACCTAAGGCCAGAATCGAACGCGGGTCTCTGGCCCTGTGAGGCAGCAGTGCTAACCACTGTGCCACCATGACAGCCATGTTCTGAAACTATATTTTATTTTGTATACCCATCATGGAATCCCTACAGTGCAGAAGGATACCATTTGGCCCACTGAGTTTGCACTGACCACAATCCCACCCAGGCCCTATTCCCATTAGCCCATTTATTTACCCAGCTAATCCCCTTGGCACTAAGGGGCAATTTAGCGTGGTCAATCCACCTAACCTACACATCTTTCAGGCTGTCGGAGGAAACCGGAGCATCCGGAGGAAACCCACGCAGACACGAGGAGAGGTGTAGAGACAGACAAGGTGTAGAGTCCACACAGACAGTGACCCAAGCTGGGAATTGAATGCAGGTCCCTGGCGCTGTGAGGCAGCAGTGCCAACCACTGTGCCACCGTGCCACTTCTAAAATGTTTGTCCATTTTTTTTTCGAGAAAAAAATTAACTTGACCTACCTTGGGGAAGTTGTCCCTTACTCACCATAAGAGCTCGGAGCAGGAGTAGGCCATTCAGCCCCTCGACCCTGCTCCGCCATTCAATAGTATCATGGCCTTAACTCCACTTTCCTGCCCATTGTCCATAACCCTTCAACCCCGTTACCAATTAAAAATCTGTCTAACCCCTCTAAATTTACTCAATGTCCCGGCATCCACCATACTCTGGGGTAGCGAATTCCACAGGTTCACCACCCTTTGAGAGAAGTAATTTCTTCATAGAAATCATAGAAATCGTAGAAACCCTACAGTACAGAAAGAGGCCATTCAGCCCATCAAATCTGCACCGACCACAATCCCATCCAGGCCCTACCCCCATATCCCTACATATTTACCCACTAATCCCTCTAACCTACGCATCTCAGGACACTAAGGGCAATTTTTAGCATGGCCAATCAGCCTAACCCGCACATCTTTGGACTTCTCTGTTTTAATTCTGCTACCCTTTACCCTAAAACAATGACCAGTCGTTTTACATTGCCCCACAAGAGGAAACATCCTCTCTCTCTGTGTATCCTGTCAATCCCCTTGAGTATCTTGTATACATTTTAAATCATAGAATTCCTACAGTGAAAAATGAGACCATTCAGCCCATCAGGTCTGCACCATCTCTGTAACAGAGCATCTTACCCAAGCCCCATCACTACTGTATCCCATGGCTAATCCACCTGACTGACACATCTTGGGATGTGTCCACACTCTCAGCACGGAGATACATGTGTGAGTCTGTGGGCATTTATATAGTGAGCACGGCGGCCTAAGCTACACCTTGTGAATTGATCTACCCCATCGCTGTGTTATTTTTAACCTTCCCCCTTTCTCCACAAATCTGCTTGCTTATTAAAGTGTGGGATGTTATTAATAGGGAACGGAGTGGCTTCCATTTTGGAGACACAAATCAAGTAGCCTCTAACCTTTCTCTGGCCATCTTTTCCCCTTTTGTCTTCAGCACTTACAGTGCAGGAACAGAGGAGGCCCCCAAACCTGCCTTGGGAAAATAAAAGAGTGCGGCATGGTGGCACAGTGGTTAGCACTGCTGCCTCAAAGCACCAGGGATCCGGGTTCAATTCCCGGCTTGGGTCACTGTCTGTGTGGAGTTTGCACATTCTCACTGTGTCTGCGTGGGTTTCCTCTGGGTGCTCCGGTTTCCTCCCATGGTCAGAAAGATGTGTAGGTTAGGGTGGATTGGCCATGCTAAATTGTCCCTTAGTGTCCAAAGATGTGTAGGTTGGATGGATTGCCATGCTAAATTGTCCCTTAGTGTCCAAAGATGTGTAGGTTAGGTGGATTGACAATGCTAAATTGCCCCTTAACGTTCAAAAATGTGTAGGCTAGGTGGATTAGTCATGGTAGAATGCATGATGTCATGAAGGCAGGGCAGAGTGGAGGGTCTGGCTAAGTTTCCCTTACGGAGAGTCAGTACAGATTCGATGGGCTAGATGCCTCCTACTGTAATATGGGGATTCTATGAGCATCATTGTAATGGTGAGCCAAGCTGGCAATAAACTGAAATAACTTTCACCTATTGCAATCCAATCCAGAGGTCCCAGAGGCAAAGGAATCTTCTAGAAAGAGGTTGCCTTGAATAAGTACAGTTCTGCTAATGTTTCCCAGTAATTTAAAATGATGTTGTGCCCCTTCTCTCTCTCTCTCACTGAAGTTGATGTATGCGCGATGGTTGCATCACCAAGATGTGTGACACTTAATATATCATAGAAACACAGTGCAGTAGGAGGCCATTTGGCCCATCGAGTCTGCACCAACAACAATCACACCCAGGTCCTATCCATGTAACCCCACATATAAACTCTGCTAGCCCCCTTGACACAAAAGGGCAATTTAGCATGGCCAATCCTTCCACCTTGCACATCTTTGGATACTGAGGGACAATTTAGCATGGCCAATCCACCTAACCTGCACATCCTTGGATACTGAGGGACAATTTAGCATGGCCAATCCACCTAACCTGCACATCTTTGGATACTGAGGGACAATTTAGCATGGCCAATCCACCTAACCTGCACATCTTTGGATACTGAGGGACAATTTAGCAAGGCCAATCCACCTAACCTGCACATCTTTGGATTGTGGGAGGAAACCGGAGCACCCGGAGGAAACCCACGCAGACACGGGGAGGACATGCAGACTCCACACAGACAGTGACCTAAGCTGGGGAATCGAACCCGGGTCCCCGGCGCTGCAAGGCAGCAGCGCTAACCACTGTGCTAATCAAACCTCAGACGAATAATCATACGGACTCGCAACGTTAACTCTGTTTCTCTCTCCGCAGGTGCTGCCACACCTGCTGAGTTAATCCGGCATTTCCTGTTTTTATTTCAGATTCCCAGCTTTTATTTTCACTGAGGGTGGAGGAGGGGCTTGGGAGGAGGTGGGCGGGCGGGGGGGGGGGGGGGAGCGGAGTGGGGGACCAGAGACTGGTGCCATTGAGAAGAGCAAGGAGCCAGGAGGATTGAGGATGCCCAGTCTTGCCTGCACACTGCCCACTGGGCTGCTATGCCAACCTCCAGCTCAAAAGGCCAAGTATTGTTAATTGCCGTTGCTGGCTGACTCGACATTTAATCCATATCTAACACAACTGGAAATGATTCAGGTTGGCCATCGCAGGTGATGTTATTAAGTCTTTCCAACACAAAGGTTCAAAAGCAGCTGATGTAATTAACTGAAGTGATGTTTTCAAAATTCAATTTGTCCTTCTCTTTCTGAAAGAGAGACCAGAAATAGCCTCGTACGGATGATACGCAAAGGCAAAATGATAATTAAACCTTTTAATCTGTTCTTCTCTCCTCCAACAACCCCTTCCTCTTGTTTCCACTTCTGTTTGTCTCTGCTCTGGTCTCTATCTAGTCCTCACTTTAGAAACAGAAAGCTTATTTATTAGTCACAAGTAGGCTGACATTCACACTGCAATGAAGTTACTGTGAAAGTCCCCGAGTCACCACAATCCGGCGCCTGTTCGGGTACACTGAGGGAGAATTTAGCACGGCCAATGTACCTAACCAGCACGTATTTCGGAAATCATAGAAACCCGACAGTACAGAAAGAGGCCATTCGGCCTATCGAGTCTGCACCGACCACAAACCCACCCAGGCCCTACCCCCATATCCCTACATATTTACCCACTAATCCCTCTAACCTACGCATCTCAGGACACTAAGGGCAATTTTTAGCATGGCCAATCAACCTTAACCCGCACATCTTTGGACTGTGGGAGGAAACCGGAGCGCCCAGAGAAAATCTACACAGACACGGGGAGAAAGTGCAGACTTTGTACAGACAGTGACCCAAGCCAGGAATCGAATCCGGGTCCCTGGCGCTGTGAGGCAGCAGTTGAACCACTGTGCCACCGTGCTGCTCTCGGGCACATTGAAAGTAGGAGTGGGAGTAGGCCATTCGGCCCTTTGAGCTTGCTCCGCCATTCAGTCTGATCATGGATGATCATCCAACTCAATAGCCTGAACCTGCCTTCCCCGCTATCCCTTGATCCCCTTCGTTCCAAGAGCGAC
The DNA here is from genome assembly GCF_964213995.1 of Mustelus asterias. Lineage (NCBI taxonomy): Eukaryota > Metazoa > Chordata > Chondrichthyes > Carcharhiniformes > Triakidae > Mustelus > Mustelus asterias. Next base: position 21,488,401 of record NC_135819.1, read on the forward strand.
ATCAAACTCCTTCTTGAAAAGATACTCCAGTCTCTTGCTTCACTATTTAATAAAATCATGGCTGACCTTACACTAAGTCCACTCTCCAGCCTTGGAATCATAGAATCCCAATAGTGCAGAAGGAGACCATTCAGCCCATCGAGTCTGCAACAACCACAATCCCACCCCAGCCCTATCCCCACAACCCCACACATTTATCCCGGTTATCCCTCCAACCTACACATCCAGGGACACTAAGGGGCGGCACGGTGGCACAGTGGTTAGCACTGCTGCCCCACAGCTCCAGGGACCCAGGTTCAATCCCCAACTCAGGTCACTGTCTGTGTGGAGTTTGCCCGTTCTCCCCATGTCTATGTGAGTTTCTTCCGGGTGCTCCGGTTTCATCCCACAGTCCAAAAGATGCGCTAGTTAGGTGCATTGGCCATGCTAAATTCTCCCACAGTGTACCCAAACAGGCGCCAGAGTGTGGCGACTAGGGGATTTTCACAGTAACTACATTGCAGTGTTAATTTAAGATGACTTATGACACTAACAAATAAACTTTAAGAAACAATTTAGAATGGCCAATCAGCTTAACCTGCACATCTTTGGACTGTGGGAGGAAACTGGAGCACCTGGAGGAAACCCACGCAGACACGGGGAGAATGTGCAAACTCCATACAAACAGTGACCCATGGTGCTGGCGCTGTGAGGCAGCAGTGCTAACCATTGTGCCACCATGCCACCCTTATCTCCCCAACTCTTAATTCCTCAGCTGATTAAAAACCTATCAATCTCATGTACAGCAAAGGGTACAGGAAAGTTGTCTCCATGCTTAGGTCTGTACCCATCTCTGCTCAGCTCCAGACACACCCCAGGATTAAGGTCATGTGTTTCTTTACATCACTGTGTGGGTGGGACTGGACTCAGTTTCAAATGAACCCCAAATATGCGAGAACCTTAGACTAGATTATCGACCTGCTATTCAAAAACATAAGTGGGTTGGGTGAGGGAAAGGCTATTATTGGGCCTAGTAGCCTTGGCATGAAGTCTTGTGGCGCAGAGGGCGGGCACTGTCTCTCAGTCAGAAGCTCTGGGTTCAAGTCCCAACCCTGGACTTGACGGCCAAGAAAGGTGCATTCATAACGCAGCCAAACAGGTTGATTGCCAACCTGCAAAATCCTTCTAAATGCGCCAATGGCTGGTGGGTAAGAGCGGGAGAGACTCCTGGTCAGCCACGCTTGATGTGGAGTGGCGCCCCCTGGCATCGCAGGACTGTGCGGTGGGTCATCAGGAGAGTGCACATTCACTGCAGGGCTCAAGGAGTGGAACAAAGAAAATTACAGCACAGGAACAGGCCCTTCGGCCCTCCAAGCCTGCACCGAACATGCTGCCCGACTGAACTAAAACCCCTTACCCTTCTGGGGATCATGTCCCACTATTCCCATCCTATTCATGTATTTGTCCAGATGCCACTTAAACGTCACAATCTTATCTACTTCCACTACCTATCCCGGAAGCGAGTTCCAGGCACCACCACCCTCTGTGTAAAAAACTTGCCTCGTACATCTCCTTTAAACCTTGCCCCTCACACCTTAAACCTGTGCCCCATAGTAATTGACTCTTGCACCCTGAGAAAAAGCTTCTGACTATCCACTCTGTCCATGCCTCTCATAATCTTGCAGACTTCTATCAGGTCACCCCTCAACCTCTGTCGTTCCATTGAAAACAAACCATTCTGCCATTTACTGTATATTTCGTATCTTTATTAGACCTTCCAAAATGCATTTGTCTGGATTAAGCTCCATCTGCCATCTCTCGGCCCAAGTCTCCAACTGATCTATATTCTGCTGTATTTTCTGATGGTCCTCATCACCATCCGCAAATCCACCAACCTTTGTGTAATTCGCAAACTTACTAATCAAGCCAGTTACATTTTCCTCCAAATCATTTATATATATTACAAACAGCAAAGGTCCCAGCACTGATCCCTGAGGAATGCCACTTGTCACAGCCCTCCATTCAGAAACGCATCCTTCCACTGGCTACCCTCTGTCTTCTATGACCGAGCCAGTTCTGTATCCATCTTGCCAGCTCACCTCTGATCCCATGCGACTTCACCCTCTGCACCAGTCTGCCATGGGGAACCTTGTCAAAAGCCTTACTGAAGTTCATGTAGACAACATCGACTGCCCCACCCTTATCAATCCTTGAAAAACTCGATCAAGTTAGTGAGACACGACCTCTCCTTCACAAAACCATGTTGCCTCTCACTAATAGGTCCACTTATTTCCAATTGGGAGTAAATCCTGCCTCGAAGAATCCTCTCCAATAATTTCCCTACCCCTGACGTAAGGCTCACTGGCCTGTAATTATCTGGATTATCCTTACTACCCTTCTTAAATATAGGAACAACATTGGCTATTCTCCAATCCTCTTGGACTTCCCCTGTAGCCAGTGAAGATACAAAGATTTCTCTCAAGGCCCCAGTAATTTCCTCCCTTTCCTCTCTCAGTATTCTGGGGTATATCCCATCAGGCCCTGGGGACTTGTCGACCTTAATGTTTCTCAAGAACTCCAATACCTCCTCCTTTTTGATCTCAACATGACTCAAACTATCTACACACCCTTTCCCAGACTCATCATCCACCAAGTCCTTCTCTTTGGTGAATATTGACACAAAGTACTCATTTAATCCCTCGCCCATTTCCTCGGGCTCCACGCATAGATTCCCACCCTTGTCCTTGAGTGGGCCAACCCTCTCCCTGGCTACCCTCTTGCTCTTTATATATGTATAAAAAGTCTTGGGATTTTCCTTAATTCTGCTGGCCAATGACTTTTCGTGACACCATTTAGCCCGCCTTACTCCTTGCTTAAATTTCTTTCTATTTTCCTTGTATTCCACACTTTCATCGTGTTCTCCCAGCCTCCTAGCCTTGATAAATGCTTCCTTTTTCTCTTTAACTAGGCTCACAATATCTCTCGTTATCCAAGGTTACCGAAACTTGCCATACTTATCCTTCATCCTTACAGGAATGTGCCGGTCCTGAATCCCTATCAACTTGCACTGGAAAGCCTCTCACATGCCAGATGTTGATTTTCCCTCAAACATCTGCCCCCAATCTACATTCTTCACTTCCTGCCTAATATTGTTGTAATTAGCCTTCTCCCTTCCCCCTTCAATTGAGGACTACACTTATCTTTATCCATCAGTCCCTTAAAGCTTACTGAATTGTGGTCACTGTTCCCGAACTGCTCCCCTACTGAAACGTCGACCACCTGGCCGGGCTCATTCCCCAATACCAGGTCCAGTATGGCCACTTCCCCAGTTGGACTATCTACATACTGTTTCAAGAAGCCCTCCTGAATGCTCCTTACAAACTCTGCCCCATTCATGTCCCTGGTGCTTAATGGGTCCCATTCAATATAGGGAGAGTTAAAATCTCCCATCACAACAACCCTGTTACTTTTACACCTTGCCAAAATCTACCTACATATCTGTTCCTCCATCTCCCACAGGCTGTTGGGCGGCCTATAGTAAACCTCCAACATTGTGACTACGTTCTTCCTATTCCTGAGCTCTACCCATATTGTCTCGCTATACGAGCCCCTCGAGGTGTCCTCCCGGAGTACAGCTGTGATATTCTCCTTAACCAGTAGTGCAACTCCCCCACCCCTTTTACATCCCCCTCTATCCCGCCTGAAACATCTCTATCCTGGAACGTTAAGCTGCCAATCCTGTCCTTTCCTTAACCAAGTCTCTGAATAGCAAAACATCATAGTTCCTAGTACTAATCCAAGCTCGAAGTTCATCTGCCTTACCTGTTACACTTCTCGCATTGAAATAAATGCACTTCAGTCCACCACATCCTGTTTGATTTGCAACCCCACCCTGCCTGCTGTTTCTCTGAGTCTTACTGGTCCGACTCTCTGGTTCCCCTTCAGTGAATTTACCTTTGCTTTGGTTCCCCCCTCCCCCTGCCAAACTAGTTTAAATTCTCCTGTCTGACACTAGCAAACCTCCCGGCCAGAATATTTATGCCCTTCCAGTTTAGATGCAACCCGTGCTTCTTGTACAGGTCCTACCCTGTCCTGGAAGAGACCCCAATGGTCCAGATATCTGAAACCCTCCCTCCTACACCAGCTGTTTAGCCACGTGTTGAGCTGCACTATCTGCCTATTCCTAGCCTCACTAGCAAGTGGCACAGGGAGTAATCCTGAGATTACAACCCTAGAGGTCCTGCTTTTTAACTTTCTACCTAACTCCCTAAACTGCTGCTGCAGGACCTCATCACTCTTCCTGCCTATGTCGTTAGTACCAATATGTACCACGACCTCTGGCTGTTCACCCTCTCCCTTCAGAATGCTTTCTGCCCATTCAGAGACATCCTGGACCCTGGCACCAGGGAGGCAACATACCATCCTGGAGTCTCTTTCACATCCACAGAACTGCCAGTCTGCACCCCTAACTATAGAGTCCCCTATAACTATTGCTCTCGTGCTCTTTGTCCTTCCCTGCTTAACAACAGAGGCAGCCATGGTGCCACTGCTCTAGAGGAGGAGAAGTTGATGTGACAGATTGAATAGAAAGGCAGCGATGTACTTCTGAGGCTGTATAAGGCTCTGGTCAGACCACATTTTCAATATTGTGAGCAATTTTGGGTCCCGTATCTAAGGAAGGATGTGCTGGCCTTGGAAAGGATGCAGAGGAGGTTCACAAGAATGATCCCTGGAATGAAGAGCTTGTCGTATGAGGAATGGTTGAGGACTCTGGGTCTGTACTCGTTGGCGTTTAGAAGGATGAGGAGGGGCAATCTCATTGAAACTTACAGAATGCTGAAAGGCCTGGATAGAGTGGACATGGGGAAGATGTTTCCATTAGTCGGAGAGACTAGGATCCAAGGGCACGGCTTCAGAGTAGAGGGACGATCCTTCAGAACATAGATGAGGAGGAATTTCTTCAGCCAGAAGGCGATGGAGGCCGGGTCATTGAGTGTACTTAAGACAGAGATTGATAGGTTCTTGATTGGTCAGGGGATCAAAATTTACAGGGAAAATGGGCGGCACGGTGGCACAGTGGTTAGCACTGCTGCCTCACAGCGTCAAGGACCTGGGTTCGATTCCTGGCTTGGGTCACTGTCTGTGTGGAGTTTGCACATTCTCCTCGTGTCTGCATGGGTTTCCTCCGGGTGCTCCGATTTCCTCCCTCAGTCCAAAGATGTGTGGGTTAGGTGCACTGGCCATGCTAAATTGACCCTTAGTGTCCCGGGATGCATAGGTTAGCAGGGCAAATATGTGGGGCTACGGGGATAGGGCCGGGGTGGGATTGTTGTCGGTGCAGACTCGATGGGCCAAGTGGCCTCCTTCTGCCCTGTCAGGTTTCTGTGATTCTGGTGAAAAGGCAGGAGAATGGGATTGAGAAACTTATCAGCCGTGGTTGAATGGCGGAGCAGACTCAATGGGCCGAATGGCCTAATTCTGTTCCTATGTGTTATGGAAGCCGTGCAGTGAGTTGTGCTGTGTTGTGTTTCTCGGGGATTCGGAGGGGGAGTGTCTCTCACATGGGGACAGGAAAGGATCATGTGTCAATAAAGAGAAGGAAGATTTCCCTTTGCACCTGTCGTGACCTCAGATGCCTCGAGGCGTTCCATGAGCAATTAAATATATGTGAAGTGTAGTCACTGTGTTAACATATAACACAGCAGCCAATCTGCACGCACCTCTGTTTCACCAAATGCGTGATAATGACAAGATAGAATTTTTTTTAGATGTGTTGGTTTCGGGATAAATATAGGTTACGATACCAGTGAGACCGAACTCTTCAACAACGTGGGACCTTGAATACTCAGCTGTTAGGGTAAGTGTTGCCTTGGTTTAATACTTTACTCACAAGACAGTCCAGCCCGTCCCATGAATGAAGCACTATCATGGATTACACACTCTTAACTCCCTGGGAGAGGAGCAGTTTTGTAGGGGCTGCCATCAGGGCTGGAGTAGAATATCATAGAATCCCTGCAGTACAGAAGGAGTCCATTCGGCCCATCGAGTCTGCAACGGCCACAATCCCACCCCGGCCCTATTCCCGCAACCCCCTGACACTAAGGGAGAATTTAGCATGGCCAATCTAATCACTAATGGGCAATTTAGCATGGCCAACGTACCTAACCCGCACATCTTTGGACTGTGGGAGGAAACCGGAGCACCCGGAGGAAACCCACGCAGACACGGGGAGAACATGCACATTCCTCACAGACAGTGACCCGAGGCCGGAATTGAACCCTGGTCCCTGGCGCTGTGAGGCAGCAGTGCCAACCACTGTGCCACCGTGCTGCCCTAGTGGGGCACAGGGGAAACTATTCCTGTTCATCAAGGTCCACAAGCAGTGCTGTAAAGTCACTCCTTACCTTCTCCTTTCAGCTGCCTGGTTTGCCAGCATCCGGGAAACCCTGTTGGGCATCTGTTCAGTCAGCCAAAGCAGTTAAATTGCCAACCCACCAGCTATCCACCTCTCGTCCTGCCCTCCATTGAAGCCGGAAATAGTTGGAGCCAAACTGGGGTCAGGTTTGAGATTTTGAAAAAAATGTCAACTTCTGATCCCACCCGAGATCTTGTCTGGCATCGAGATTCAGCCAATTGCTTCCCACAATGTACGGTATACCCACATACTGACTCCTTGGAAGACTAAACAAAATTATTTCATTGTTTCGGGGGGCAGCACACTGGCACAGTGGTTACAATGCTGCCTCACTGGGACCCGGGTTCAATTCCAGCCTTGGGAGACTGTCTTTGTGGAGTCTGCACATTCTCCCTGTGTCTGCGTGAGTTTCCGCTGGGTAATCTGGTTTCCTCCCACACTCCAAAGATGTGCAGGTCAGGTGGATTGGCCATGCTAAATTGCCCCTTAGTGTCCAAAGAGGCATAGGTTAGGGGGATCAAGGGATTCAAGAAAGAGGGATAAATATTTGTTCAAAAGTGGGATAACGGGCAATGGGGAAAAGGCAGGAAAGTGGAGTTAGGATGAGATGGAGATCAGCCATGATTGTATAGAATGGGGGAGAGGGCTCAAAGGGCTGAATTGCCTACTCTCATTCCTAATTTGTATGTTCCTATTAGCAGAGCAAATACGTACAGTTTCAGGAAAGGGCCTAGTGGCGTCCTCTACTGGAGAATTGGTGCAGGCTCGATGGGCCAAATGGCCTCTTTCTGAATCTGGGATCGCTGTCTGTCTACACATTCTCCCGTGTCTGCGTGAGTTTCCTCCGGGTGCTCCGGTTTCCTCCCACAGTCCAAAGATGTGCCAGTTGGGTCGATTGGCCATGCTAAAATTGCCTCTTAGTGTCAAGAAAATGTGCAGGTTACGTGGATTGGCCAACAACCCCACCCAAAGTCAAAGGACCTCCCGCTGGTCCGGGTAATTTCCTGTCCCACCTGCGATGATTCCCAATTTGGAGGATTCACCAGACTTGCCGTTAGTGATGGGTGGGGTGCTGGTTAAACTTAATCTGGGTGGAATCAGGTACCCGGGGGGAGGGGCAATTATGTAACTGCCCAACCTTGAACAATGGCCCACCTCAGTTTGTTGCAGACTGATCCAGTGGTGAGGCATTGGATTTCACTGGACTTAAAATCAGGTCACCACTGGGGCTCGTTCTGGAATGACCTGACAAAGGAGCAGCCTGTTCCGAAAGCTAGTGGCTTTTGCTACCAAATAAACCTGTTGGACTTTAACCTGGTGTTGTTAGACTTCTTACTGTGCTCATTCTGCAATCCATAAATCACACAGTGGCAGCACTGAGTACCATCTACAAGATGAACTCACCAAGGCTCCTTCAACAGCATCTTCTAAACTTGCAACCTCTATAGATATGTTCTTGATCTATAAGGGGATCAAGGATTCCAGGCCAAAGACAGGAGAATGGGGATAAGAGTCATATCAGCCATGAATGAATAGTGGAGCAGACTCGATGGGCCGAATGGCCTAATTCTGCTCCTATATCTTAGTCTTATAGACTCTACCATCTAGAAGGACAAAGGCAGCAGATACTTGGGAAAACCACCACCCCTCCGAGTCGCTCACCACCCTGACTTAGAAATACATTGGCCGTTCCTTCACTGTCGCTGGGTGAAACTCCTGGAACTCCCTAACAGCACAGTGGGTGTACCTACGCCACATGGACTGCAGCGGGTTCAAGGGGCAATTCAGGATGGGTAACAATGCTGGGGTCTAGTCAGCGACGCCCACATTCATCCCTTGAATGAATAATTCTTAAAAAAACAAAATCACGCGATAAATAACGCACAGCTTGCTGGATAAGACCATGTTGGAAAATAACAGACAACATGGCAAGGCGGAAGTCTGGGACACTTATATAAGTCACCTGGATACCGAATGAATATGTAAACACTGAAAAGCAGAAGGCGTAGCGAAGGAGTTTCAGGAAGGTTTAGACTGCTTAGGTAACTGGGCAGGTGACCAACAAGTGTACTTTGCCATAGATGGGAGTGAAGTATTGGAGATTGTTTGAAAAGCACTCATCGTGGACGTATGGTCAGTGCAACAGAATGAGGGTTGCACCCAATCGTTCCTGCTGATGGAACTTTCCAAGCTTCTTCTTACCTCCAGACTCGTTTCCTCCAATGGTCTCCTGGCTGGCCCGATACCCTCCCAACCCCTCCCGCCCCCACAAACGTGACACCACCCAAACACTGCTACCTGATATGGAGGTGCCGGCGTTGGACTGGGATGGGCACTCTAAGTAGTCTCACAACACCAGGTTAAAGTCCAACAGGTTTATTTGGTAGCACGAGCTTTCGGAGCGCGGCCCCTTCATCAGGTGCATGTATCCTAACTCACACCAAGTCCCATGTGTCTATCACCCCACCCCATACACACTGGCTTGCATTGGTCCTCAGTCCAGCAATTCCTCCTCCTCACGCTCAGCTCCCTCTGTCGCCATCTTGACTTCTGAGTTTGACTTTAACACAAACACACAGTAATACAAGATACTTATCCGACAGATTGTCCTTATTTTACTTGCCAAACCTCGATTCACGCATCCTCCTCCAGCCCTCCAGCTCCCCGGACCGGCGGGCAACATGGTGGTACAGCGGATACCACTCTGCCTCAAAATGCCAGGGACCTGGATTCGAATCTGGCCTCGGGCGACTGTCTGTGTGGAGTTCGCAGGTTCTCCCCGTGTCTGCATGGGTTTCCTCTGGTTTCCTCCCACAGTCTAAAAATGTGCGGGTTCGGTGAATTGGCCATGCTAAATTGGCCCTTAATGTCAGGGGGGATTAGCAGGGTAATTATGTGGGGTTATAGGGATGGGATCTGGGTGGGATTGTGGTCGGTGCAGACTCAATGGGCTGAATGACCTCCTTCTGTACTGTAAGGATTCTGTGATCCCTGTGTTCCAAAATAAAAGTGAAAGTTTATTTATTAGTCACAAATAAGGCCTACATTAACACTGCAATGAAGTTAGTGTGAAATTCCCCTATTCCCCTAGTCCACACTCCGGCGCCTGTTCGGGTCAACGCACCTAACCTAACTTTGGCCATGAATTTGAGTCCGCGCCTTTGATTGCCTTGACCCCAGAGCAACTCCTTCCCTCCACCTTCAAACAGGCCTATTGGGACCAAACTTCAATCCACCTTGGGAAGGCGATGGCCAAGTGGTATTATGACTGGATTATTAATCCAGAAACCCAGCTAATGTCCTGGACACCCGGGTTCGAATCCCACCACGGCAGGTGGTGGAATTTGAATTCAATAAAAAATATCTGGAATTAAGAATCTACTGATAACCATTGTCGGAAAAATCCATCTGGGTCACTAATGTTCCTTTAGGGAAGGAAATCTGCCGTCCTTACCCGGTCTGGCCTACATGTGACTCCAGAGCCACAGCAATGTGGTTGACTCTCAACTGCTCATCAAGGGTAACTAAGGTTCTGCAATGAATGCTGGCCAGCCAGCGACACCCATGTCCCACTAATGAAAAGAAAAGCCCGTTCTTAACAGGTCCTTCTTCAGCTTGGTGTTAATATTTTCTCTTTTCCCGACTGACCACATGCTTGGTGAAACATCTCGGGATATGTTACCTGTGCAAACACAAGTTGCGCCTTCTGTTGGCTGCAGTGAATTTTGGAATGGTACTGATAAAGGTTGGTCATTGCTAAGTTTGCTCGTATATAGAGTCATAGAGATTTACAGCATGGAAACAGGCCCTTTAGCCCAATCCATCCATGCCGACTAGGTTTCCTAAACTGAACTAGTCCCATTTTTTCTGCGTTTGGTCCATATCCCTCTAAACCTTTCCCATCCATGGGCTGCACGGTAGCACAGTGGTTAGCACTGCTGCCTCACAGCGCCAGGGTCCCGGGTTCGATTCCCAGCTTGGGCCATTGTCTGCGTGGAGTTTGCACATTCTCCCTGTGTCTGTGTGAGTTTGCTCCGGGTGCTCCGGTTTCCTCCCACAGTCCAAAGATCATAGATTCATAGAATCCCTACAGTGCATAAGGAGGCCATTCGGCCCATTGAGTCAGCACCAACCACAATCCCACCCAGGCCCTATCCCCGTAACCCCACATATTTACCCCGCTAATCCCTCTAACTTATGCATCCCGGGACACTAAGGGGCAATTTAGCGTGGCCAATCCACCTAACCCGCACATCTTTGGAGTGTGGGAGGAAACCGGAGCACCCGGAGGAAACCCATGCAGACACGGGGAGAATGTGCAAACTCCACACAGTGAGCCAAGCCGGGAATTGAACCCAAATGTGTGGGTTAGGTTGATTGGCCATGCTAAATTGATCCTTAGTGTCAGGCAGGTTAGCAGGGTAAATGTGTGGGGTTATGGGAATAGGACCTGGGTGGAATTGTGGTTGGTACAGATTTGATGGACAGAATGACCTCCTTTTGTACTGGAGGGATTCTATGATTCTATTCTGTGATCCATGTACCTGTCCAAATGCATTTTAAATGTTGTCATTGTACCCGCCTCTATCACCCCCTCTGGCAGCTCATTCCATACACACACTCCACCCTCTGTGTGAAAAAGTTACCCCTCTTTTTTAAAGTTCATTTATTAGTCACAAGTAGGGCTAACATTAACACTGCAATGAAGTTACTGTGAAATTCCCCTGGTCACCACACTCCGGTGCCTGTTCAGGTACATTGGGGGAGAATTTGGCATGGCCAATGCACCTAACCAGCACGTCTTTTGGACTGTGGGAGGAAACCGGAGCACCCGGAGGAAACCCACGCTGACACGGGGAGAACGCGCAGACTCCGCACAGACAGTGACCCAAGCCGGGAATTGAACCCGGGTCCCTGGCACTGTGAGGCAGCAGCGCTAACCACTGTACCACTGGCCTCTCTTAAATCATTCCCCTCTCACCCTAAACCTATGCCCTCTAGTTTTGGAGTCCCCTACCCTGGGGAAAAAGACCTCGGCTATTCACCTTATCTCTGCCCCTCATGATTTTATAAACCTTTGTAAGGTCATCCCTCATCCTCCTATGCTAAGGGAAAAAGGTCCCAGCCTCTCCTTATAATTCGAAGCTTCCAGTCCTGGTAGCATCCTTGTGAGTTTCTCTCTCCTGATCCAGCATGTGAGCATTGTAAGATGCTCATTTGGAACCTGTTTCTCTGCTAGGTCTCCTCCCTGCTGTGTTTTTAATCTATTACCTCCCAGCTACTGTTATTTCCCCTAATACCCATTGCGAGCCTATTTCGATCCCAGTTTCTAGCTCACCGTGGCGGCGCTCTTCAGAAGCACCAGCCCGCAGTCCTGGCACGCAACAGAGATTCAGCAGGTCCCCAAGTGGCAATGCAGGAGAACCTTTTCCTGGCCCGCCTCCCCCGCAGAAGATCTCCTGTTCCTGTGAGCTGATTCCAGGGGGATGGATTGGGAAGCCTACCTCTTCCCCACCCCGGGGAGAGGCTCTGCCAGCTGCTTGCTCGGAGCACCTGAGCCCGTCACAGTGTGACTGTCTCTTCACAGCCCTCTGACACGGCCAAACCACAAGCCGCGCATCTACACAGGGGTCGGTGCCGAATGCTGGTTGGGAATGAATTGAGGAATGAAAATCAGAGGTTCCACCAGCTGGTGTTTAACCAGAGCTGTTCTACACAGTCCCAATCCTTCTGCTGTCATCTTTGCCCCCCTCACTGCGCCCTGCCGAAAACGTCAGCAATAAAAGCCAAGCTGTCTGTGGGAGCTCGCTGCAGGCAAGGAAGGTGATGTCCTAGTGGATAAAGGCAAAATATCGCGGAGTCTGAAACAAAAAACAGAAAATGCTGGAAAATCTCAGCAGTTCCAACAGCATCTGTGGGGATAGAGTCAAGGGAAACAAGGGATGATGAGATGCTGACTGGAGTGGGTTACCGAAAGATTTGGAGACGTGGAGTTGTTCTGGCGCAGTGGTTAGCACTGCTGTCTCACAGCGCCAGGGACCTGGGTTCGATTCCCGGCTTGGGTCTCAGTTGGGCACATTGAGCGAATGGCCTAGTTGGGCACATGGTCGGTGCAGGCTTGGAGGGCCGAAGGGCCTGTTCCTGTGCTGTATTGTTCTTTGTTCTTTGTTCAGTCTGTGTGGAGTCTGCACGTTCTCCCCGCGTCTGCGTGGATTCCTCCGGGTGCTCCGGTTTCCTCCCACAGTCTGAAAGACGTGCTGGTTAGGGTGCTTTGGCCATGCTAAATTCTCCCTCAGTGTAACCCGAACAGGCACCGGAGTGTGACGACTAGGGGAATTTTACAGTAACTTCATTGCAGTGCTAATGTAAAAAGCCTTACTTAAAGTAAATGAACTTTACTTTAACCAAAAGAGAAAATGCTGGAAAATCTCAGCAGGTCTGGCAGCATCTGTAAGGAGAGAAAAGAGCTGACGTTTTGAGTCCAGACGACCCTTTGTCAAAACGAGTCAAAGTTTTGACAAAGGGTCATCTGGACTCGAAACGTCAGCTCTTTTCTCTCCTTACAGATGCTGCCAGACCTGCTGAGATTTTCCAGCATTTTCTCTTTTGGTTTCAGATTCCGGCATCTGCAGTAATTTGCTTTTACTTTACCTTTGCGCTCCAGCCCCTTGGCACAACCCATCGGGTTTCCACTGCTGCCTCCCCTGCCACATCCAGTAAGATCCCGCCTTATCTTCTGCCCTACTTGTCACCTGCTGGGGCTCAGGGTGCGATACCCTTCACCCAATCTACATGTTCTTTATAATATTGCTGGCAACAGAGATATGCTGCCAAAGCAGGAGTTGCCGGGGAGTTTGGGGGAACCGACCGTTCCCCATGGCTTTTGCCATGGCAGCGCCTCAGCCAATCAGAGTCAACTTGCCAACCGAACAGCACCCTTATCTCCTCCAGTATAAATTTGGTTTGAAATTTGGCATTCTTGTGTTTGTCCTGATGAGTGCAAGATGAGAAAGTTCAGCAACACGTCTCTTTTCAACAGTATTCAAGTTCTATTCGTTCAAGTGAGTTTGAGGGAGACTAAATTTTAAAATTGGTGTGCATTGCCAGAGTGCGCCAGTGATGCCTCAGTCCCACCACCCTCAGCTTCACAATTGTCCCTTGCTGCCCTTCATAGAAACATAAATACATAGAAGATAGGAGCAGGAGGGGGCCATTCGGCCCTTCGAGCCTGCTCCACCATTCATCACAATCATGGCTGATCGTCTAGTTCAATAGCCTAATCCTGCTTTCTCCCCATAACCTTTGATCCCATTCTCCCCAAGTGCTATATCCAGCCGCCTCTTAAAGACAATCTCCAAAGATGTGCAGGTTAGGTTGATTGGCCATGCTAAATTGAACCTAGTGTCAGGGAGATTAGAGGGTAAATATGAAGGGTTACTGGGACAGGGCCTGGGTGGGATTGTGGTCAGTGCAGACTCGATGGGCCAAATGGCCTCCTTCTGTACTGTAGGGATTCTGTGACTGTTTTGGCATCAACTGCTTTCTGTGGTAATGAATTCCACAGACTCACCACTCTATGGGTGAAGAAATGTCTCCTCACCTCTGTTATAAATGGTCTACCCCGAATCCTCAGACTGTGATCCCTGGTTCTGGACTCCCCCACAATCGGCAACATCCTCTCTGCATCTACCCTGTCTCGTCCTTTCAGAATTTTATAAGTCTCTATGAGATCCCCCCACCTCATTCGTCTGAACTCCAATGAAAACAGTCCTAACCTAGTCAATCTCTCCTCATACATCAGTTCCGCCATCTCCGGAATCAGCCTGGTAAACCTTCGCTGCACTCCCTTGAGAGAAAAAACATCCTTCCTCAGAAAAGGAGACCAAAATTGCACCCAATATTCTAGGTGTGGCCTCACCAAGGCCCTGTATAATTGCAACAACACATCCCTGCTCCTGTACTTGAAGTGCATCTGAGGTGAACTCATGAATGAACACCAACCTTTAACATTAGGGAGGCCTAAGCCATTCTTCATGGCTTCCACTAATAGTCTTATGCATAAGGAACCATCATTACCCCTTGCTATTGGCTGACATGGGCTGAACCCAAGGATGTGCATGCGGATCTCATACCTTGTGAGACCCAGAGCTAGTCTTCAAGTCCCATCACCAACCAGTGGTGATATGATCATCCAATTGAGGAGGGGATGAGGCCACTCAGCCCCTCAATCCTGCTCCGCCATTCAATAAGATCATGGCTGAAGTGATTGTGGCCTCAATTAGACAACCCTGCCTGTCCCCCAACAGCCCTTGTCGATCAAAAATCTGCCTTGAATTTATTCAATGATCCAGCTTCCACTGCTGCCCATCAAAGAGAATTCCAAACTCGAATGGCCCGAAGAGAGAAAAATATCTTCCTCCCCTCCACACTGAAAGTGAGACAGGACTGTCTGCTTCCGCTTTTGCAATGGTTCCCAACTCAACATTTTCCTTCATCGCACTTTTTTCCAGTTCATCCTTGGGACGTGGGTGTTGCTGGCTGGGCCAGCATTTATTGCCCATCATCCTTAGTTGCCCTTGGAGGGCAGTTGAGAGTCAACCACATTGCTGTGGCTCTGGAGTCACAAGTAGGCCAGACCGGGTAAGGGCAGCAGATTTTCGGGTGGCACGGTGGTACAATGGAATAGCACGGTGGCACAGTGGTTAGCACTGCTGCGTCACAGTGCCAGGGACCTGAGCTCAATTCCCGGTTTGGGTCACTGTCTGTGCAGAGTCTGCACATTCTCCCCGTGTCTGCGTGGGTTTCCTCCGGGTGCTCCGGTTTCCTCCCACAGTCCAAAGATGTGTGGATTAGGTGAATTGGCCATTCTAAATTGCCCCTTAGTGTCAGGGGGATTAGCAGGGTAAATACATGGGGTTATGGGGAGAGGGCCAGGGTGGGATTGTGGTCGGTACAGACTCGATGGGCCGAATAGCCTCCTTCTGCACTGTAGGATTCTATGATTCGATGATTTCCTTCCCTAAAATGACATTAGTGAACTAGATGGGTTTTTCTGACAATCGACAATAGTTTCATGGCCATCAGTAGATTCGTAATGCCAGATATTTTTTATTGAATTCAGTATCACAGATTTGTATGGCTCCGGCCCTGACCAAGACCAAGACAAAGGGTTGTGGACGTAGCCAAGTCCATCGTGCAAATCAGTCTCTCATCCATGGACTCCGTCTACACTCGAACAGGGCGACATGGTGGCGCAGTGGTTGGCACTGCTGCCTCACAGCGCCAGGGACCCGGGTTCGATTCCCGGCTTGGGTCACTGTCTGTGTGGAGTCTGTACATTCTCCCCGTGTCTGCACGGGATTGCTCCGGTTTCCTCCCACAGTCCGAAAGGCGTACTGGTAAGGGCGCACTGGCCGTTGTAAATTCTCCCTCGGTGTTACCCGAACAGGTGCCGGGAGTGTGACGACTGGGGGATTTTCACAGTTAACTTCACTGCAGTCACACTGATAAATAAAGTTAAAAACCGTAATTCTGGGTGATGTGTCTGTGTCGCAGGTTGTAACAACCTGTCGCCATGCAGCATGGGTGATGTATCCACGCTTAGAGGACTGATGGCTGAATACAATTATTGTTATTCAATATATGCCTCATTTGAATAATGTATTCAAGTGTCGGGATTGGGACTAATTTCCTGTTCCACCAAGGCCCCACAGCAGTCACAAATAAATTCCCGAAATAGTACATTTTAATAAGTTCTCTCTGCGCTGCTCTTAATTCCTGTCATAGCTACTGACTGGCACCGTAATTCCAAATTTATTTTTGAACAGTTGAGTTCATAAAAAAACTGAAGATGTCCCTGTTTACTGACACCTCAGGCTCAGGCCCTATGTGGCACTGGAGAAGTGTGTTATATATATATATATTCTCGTTAAAGCGCTGAATGCTGGAGGAATGGGAGGGGGGGGGGATGTGGGGGCTGGTGAAGAATTACAACGGTTGCCTCATAATTTATTGAAACCTCCGCTTGTATTTGCCACTTTCACGCCAGCTTGTGGGTTTATTAATTAATGGCATATTAAGCCTTCCTGTTGTACGAGCCTACTTTATTTTAATGTTCGTCCGTGGGACATGGGCGTCACTGGCTGGACCAGCATTTATTGCCCATCCCTTGTTGCCCGAGGGCAGTTGAGAGTCAACCACATTGCTGTGGCTCTGGGGTCACATGTAGGCCAGACCGGGTAAGGAAGACAGATTTCCTTCCCGAAAGGACATTAATGAACCAGATGGGTTTTTCCGACAATGGTTTCATGGTCATCAGTAGATTCTTAACTCCATATATTTTTTATTGAATTCAAATTCCATAGAAGACAGAGGGTAACAGTGGAGGGGTCTTTTTCCGGTTGGAGGTCTGTGACTAGTGGTGTTCCGCAGGGCTCTGTACTGGGACCTCTGCTGTGTGTGATATATATAAATGATTTGGAGGAAGATGTAGCTGGTGTGATCAGTAAGTTTGCGGATGACACAAAGATTGCTGGAGTTGCGGATTGTGATGAACATTGTCAGAGAATACAGCAGGATATAGATAGGCTGGAAAATTGGGCGGGGAAATGGCAGATGGAATTTAATCCAGATTAATGCGAAGTGATGCATTTTGGTCGATCTAATGTAAAGGGGAGCTATACAATAAATGGCAGAACCATCAGGAGTATAGACACACAGAGGGACCTGGGTGTACAAGTCCACAGATCCTTAAAAGTGGCAGCACAGGTGGAGAGGGTGGTCAAGAAGGCATATGGCATGCTTGCCTTTATTGGACGGGGCATAGAATATAAAAGTTGGCATTTGATGTTGCAGCTGTACAGAACGTTGGTTCGGCCGCATTTGGAGTACTGTGTCCAGTTCTGGTCGCCACACTACCAGAAGGACGTGGAGGCTTTGGAGAGAGTGCAGAAAAGGTTTACCAGGATGTTGCCTGGTATGGAGGGTCTTAGCTATGAGGAGAGATTGGGTAAACTGGGGTTGTTCTCCCTGGAAAGACGGAGGATGAGGGGCGACCTAATAGAGGTGTATAAAATTATGAAGGGCATAGATAGGGTGAACAGTGGGAACCTTTTTCCCAGGTCGGAGGTGACGAACACAAGGGGTCACGGGTTCAAGGTGAGGGGGGCAAGGTTCAACACAGATGTCAGGGGGACGTATTTTACACAGAGGGTGGTGGGGGCCTGGAATGCACTGCCAAGCAAGGTGATTGAGGCGGACACGCTGGGATTGTTTAAGACTTATCTAGATAGCCACATGAACAGACTGGGAATAGAGGGATACAAACGAATGGTCTGGTTGGGCACATGAGCGGCGCAGGTTTGGAGGGCCAAAGGGCCTGTTCCTGTGCTGTACTGTTCTTTGTTCTATCTGCCGTGGTGGGATTCGAACCCGGGTCCCCAGAACATTAGCTGAGTTTCTGGATTAATAGTCGAGCGATAATACCTCCAGGCCATCGCCTCCCGAACTGGCTAAACTATGATTTAAGAAGAAAATAAACCTGCCTCAGGCCCAGATAACCTCATGAACATCATCAAAGTTCTCCACAGCTAACGCTGCATTGTTGTGGTGTCACCATTGCGGCAGCGAATTGATGCACAGCACAATCCCATAACGGCACGTTGAACTGCTTTCCGGCGATGTTGGTTGAACAGGTGGACCCCAGCACAGATCCCCGTGGTACGTCACTGGATGCTGGCTTCCAGTCACTTAAGTGGCCGACTGTCTTCACCCGCTGTCTCCTACAACTCAGCCAATTGGGATGGGCACGGTAGCACAGTGGTTAGCACTGCTGCTTCACAGCTCCAGGGACCTGGGTTCGATTCCCGGCTTGGGTCACTGTCTGTGTGGAGTCTGCATGTTCTCCCCGTGTCTGCGTGGGTTTCCTCCGGGTGCTCCGGTTTCCTCCCACAGTCCAAAGATGTGCAGGTTTGGTTGATTGGCCATGCTAAATTGTCCCTTAGTACCCTGGGATGTGTAGGTTAGAGGGATTAGTGGATAAAATATGTAGAATATGGGGATAGGGCCTGGGTGGGATTGTGGTCGGTGCAGACTCGATGGGCCGAATGGCCTCTTTCTGTACTGTAGGATTCTATGATTTCAATTCTGAATCCACCCTCTCAAATAACCCTCATTCCGACTTCTCCAATCGTGACGTGGGGGAAGGCTGGACTGAAACTGAGCAACGGCAGAGTCCACAGAAGCATAGAATCAGTGCTATCAGAAGGAGGCCATTTGGCCCATCGCATTTGCACTGACAACAGTCCCACCCTATCCCCGTAACCCCACATATTTACCCTGCTGATCCCCCTGATATTAAGGCCAATTTCGAATGGCCAATCAACTTAACCCACACATTTTGGACTGTGGGAGGAAACCGGAGCACCCGGAGGAAACCCACGCAGCCACGGGGAGAATGTGCAAACTCCACACAGACAGTGACCCGAGACCGGATTTGAACCCGGGTCCCTGGCGCTGTGAGGCAGCAGTGCTAACCACTGGGCCACCCAATGTGCCTCTAATCATAGATAGAGGATCACAGAATTCCCTACAGTGCAGAAGGAGGCCATTCAGCCCATCGAGTCTGCACCGTGACAATCCCACCCAGGCCCTATTCCCGCAACCACACATATTTACCCTGCTAGTCCCCCTGACGCTAAGTGGCAATTTAGCAATCTATCTGACATGCACATCTTTGGACACTAAGGAGCAATTTAGCATGGCCAATCCACCTAACCCGCATATCGTTGGACTATGGGAAGAAACCGGAGCACCCGGAGGGAACCTACGCAGACATGGGGAGAACATGCAGACTCCACACAGACAGTGACCCAAGCTGGGAATCGAACCCAGGTCCCTGGCGCTGTGAGGCAGCGGTGCTAACCACTGTGCCACCACGCCACCCAGATCATGTTCCATATTGAACCAGTGTGGCTGCTGCTTTGAGAATGGTTTTGGAGGATTGACGTTGAATGCTGTTACCCCGGAGGTCGTCACTCTCTCCAGAGGACAACTGCCGCATTTCAGCCTGACTCAAGCTGCATTCGTGATTAGGGTGCATATTTCCATCCCGCCCGCCATGGGGATCGCAGCGGATGAGGGGATGGAACGTGGAAAGGTCTGTTGACGTCGGGCGGGGATTTCTGGTTTCGGGGTGAGAAAGGCCGGAACATCCCGCCCATAGGGGGCGATCTTACAGGCTCGTTACTGCAGTCAATCAGCGTGGCAAGCAGGTAAGAGTGGGCAAGAGGCAGAAAAATTAGGTTGGCGCCCAGTTTGTCGCCTCTCGCGATGTTACTGGCCCTGTTTTACTGCTGAAATCATCCTCACGCCCATAAAGGGCGCAAAACCCATTTCCATATTCATTATCTAATTTAAATATACACTCCGGGACTCACTGGCACTTACCCCCTCACCGGTTGAGGCCTTCAGTGGTGAGGATCACATAGGTTCCCCACCAAGGAGACCCAGGCTTGATGGGCTCACTGGTGGGATTGGAGCTCATTGAAGCCCCCCCCGCCCCCCCCAATGGTGGGAGGGGAGGGGGCCAGGGGCAGGCTGGGCAGCGCCCACCAGGCACCCTGGCATTTCCCACTGGTTCTAGGCAGTATCAAGGGGGAGGGAGGGGCCTGAGGTGAGGGGCGGGGCCTGGAGGGGCGAGATCCGTAGGGACGGGCCCATGATGGGGTGGAGCTATGAGGGGGTGTGGTCATGACAGGGAGGCAGGCTTTCCATGACGGGGGAAGGTAGGAGGATGGAGTGCTGTGGGGGGGGGGGGGGGGGGGGGGGCGGTGGGGGGGCGGTGGTGGAGAAGGGGAGGATAATCTGTATGGGGATTGGCCTTGGCGGCTATTGGGGGATGGGGTGGCGATCGGCCAGTGCAGCGATCGGAGGAAATGAGGGGGCAATTGGTCAGGATGATATTGGGGGTGGTGAATGGACGTTGAAGCTATCAGCTGGGCAGGGGGTATGGGGGGAGGGGCAATTGTCTGGGGGCACGATATCGTTGGGGGGTGTGACAGAACTCCCAGTGCGCTGGGAGATTGGGGAATCTGCACAATGGCGCCTCTAGTGTTCAGCAGCCAGCTTCCCGGTGAGAATAGGCTCCACCCACTCGCCCTGCTGGCGAGAATCTCATTTGGGCTCTTTTTTTTCTCTCTGTGCTGTACGATTGCGCCTGGGAGAAAACCCACAAAAAAGGGTGTGATTCTCTCCCATTTTTACTCTCGTTCAGCACTTGGAATTTTTTTGGTATGATCTGCAAAGATAATAACTATCAATGAAGCCATGCTAATCCGAATTTTCCTGCACTTGTTCCATATCCTTGAATGTTACGATATGTCAAGTGCTGATCCAAATACCTTTTTAAAGGTTGTAAGGTTTCCGGCCTCCACGACCTTCCCAGGGAGCGCATTCCACCACCCTCTGAGTGAATTTTGTTTTCTTAAATCCCCTCTGAATCTCCTGCCCCTCACCCTAAAACTATGTCCCCTTGTCTTGACCCCTCTACCAAGGGGAACAGCTGCCCCTTACTCACCCTCATCCATACCCCTCATAACCTTCTACACCTCAATCATGTCCCCCCTCAGCCCTCTCTGCTCGAGAGAAAACAACCCAAGCCTATCCAATCTCTCCTTATAGCTCAAATGCTCCATCCCAGGCAGTGTCCTGGTGAATCTCCTCTGTACCCCCTCTAGTGCAATCCCAACCTTCCTGTAGTGAGGTGATCAGAACTGTACACACTGCTCCAGCTGTGGCCTAACCAACATCCTGTACAGCTCCAATATTACCTCCATGCTTTTATATTCTATTGTGTTTATTTACTAGTGTCACAAGTAGGCTCACATTAACACTGCAATGAAGTTTCTGTGAAAATCCCCGAGTCGCCACACTCCGGCACCTGTTCGGGTACACTGAGGGAGAATTTAGCACGGCCAATGCACCTAACCAGCAGGCCTTTCAGACTGTGGGAGGAAACTGGAGCACCCGGAGGAAACCCACGCAGACACGGGGAGAATGTGCAGACTCCACACAGACAGCGACCCAAGCCGGGAATCGAACCCAGGTCCCTGTGAGGCAGCAGTGCTAACCACTGTGCCACTGTGCCAGGTCTCATAAAAGTAAGTGTTCCATATGCCTTCTTAAGTACCCTTTTCACCTGTTATGCCGGCTTCAGGGATCTGTGAATAAGTGCTCCAAGATGCTTTTGTTCCTCTGAGTTTCCAAGTTTCCTGCCAGTCATTAAATCCATTCATTTTTTTAATACTTTATTTTAGCTGAACCCTCAGCCCAGAAACCATTGGAGAGGTGTTTGAACAGAGGAGCCATTTCATATCATAGAACCATAGAAAATTACAGCTCAGAAACAGGCCTTTTGGCCCTTCTTGTCTGTGCCGAACCATTTTATGCCGAGTCCCACTGACCTGCACTTGGACCATATCCCTCCACACCCCTCTCATCCATGAACCCGTCCAAGCTTTTCTTAAATGTTAAAAGTGACCCCTCATTTACCACTTTATCCGGCAGCTCATTCCACACTCCCACCACTCTCTGCGTGAAGAAGCCCCCCCTAATATTCCCTTTAAACTTTTCTCCTTTCACCCTTAACCCATGCCCTCTGGTTTTTTTCTCCCCTAGCCTCAGCGGAAAAAGCCTGCTTGCATTCACTCTATCTATACCCATCAAAATCTTATGCACCTCTATCAAATCTCCCCTCAATTTTCTACGCTCCAGGGAATAAAGTCCCAACCTATTCAATCTCTCTCTGTAACTCAGCTTCTCAAGTCCCGGCAACATCCTTGTGAACCTTCTCTGCACTCTTTCAACCTTATTTACATCCTTCCTGTAACTAGGTGACCAAAACTGTACACAATACTCTAAATTCGGCCTCACCAATGCCTTATATAACCTTACCATAACACTCCAACTTTTATACTCGATACTCCGATTTATAAAGGCCAATGTACCAAGGGCACTCTTTATGACCCTATCCACCTGTGACGTCACTTTTCGGGAATTCTGTACCTGTATTCCCAGGTATCAAAACCAATGTGGAATTTCTCACCTTGCATTAGGATTGGATGACACAGATTTAAGGTGTTGAACAAGAGATTTAGGGTGGATGTGAGGACGAGCTATTTTACATCGTGAGTGGTGAAGGCCCGGAACAGCACAGTGGTTAACACTGCTGCCTCACAGCGTCAGGGACTCGGGTTCGATTCCGGCCTCGGATCACTGACTGTGTGGAGTCAGCACGTTCTGTGTGGATTTCCTGCGGTTTAATCCCACAGTTCGAAAGATGTACAGGATTGGCCATACTAAATTACCCCTTAGCGTTCAAAGATGTGCAGCTTGGGTGGATTGGCCATGCTAAATTACCCCTTAGTGTTCAAAGATGTGCTGGTTAGGGGGATTGGCCATGCTAAATTGCCCCCTTTTGTCCAAAGATGTGTATATTAGGTGGATTGGCCATGCTAAATTGCCCCTTAGTATCCATAGATGTGCAGGCTGGGTGGATTGGCCATGCTAAATTGCCACTTCCTGTCCAAAGATATGCAGGTTACATGGATTGGCCATGCTAAATTGCTCCTTGGTGTCCCAAAATGTGCAGGTTAGGTGAATCGGCCTTGATAAACTGCCCCTTGGTGCCCAAAGACGTGCAGGTTAGATAGATTGGCCATATTAAATTGCCCCTTAGTGTCCCAAGATGTGCAGGCTGGTTCATTGGCCACGCTAAATTGGCCGTTAGTGTTAGGGGAGTTAGCAGGGTAAATATGTGATGTTACGGAGCTAGGAACTGGGTGGGACTGTTGTCAGTGCTGGCTCGATGGGCCGAATGGCCTCCTTGTGCACTGTAGGAATTCTATGATTCTATGAACTCATTGCCCATGAGAATGGTGGAAGCATGGATGACCAATGATTTCAAAAGGAGATCAGATGGCCATTTAAGAACTATGGGAATGGAGCAGGGAATGGGTTTGAACCGACTGGTCCACAGAGTTGGCATTGCATATGCACTCAAAGGGCTGAATGGCCACTTTCTGTGCCAAAATGACTCTAAGTAATCATAAATTTGGCTCACTGCAGGGTGCAAGGTCAAGTCACTTCTATCAGTCCAGGGTAAAGGTTTCTTGAAAGGACTGTGCATTGCAAGGACAAAGAGTCAATGTTGGTGCTGGGATCACACCACTGTAAGGATTAATCTCAGGGGAATACATCACACAGTCTTACACTGAGGGATCGGCCAAAAGGGTAATGCTGGGGTTATTCATCACTGAGACACAAAAGGTTAGTGTTAGAGCTGTCTATCACTGCAGATGGAAACTTGCAGTTTTTTCTATAGCACGTGTACCAGGCTGTTTAACACAGCAGTGTAAGGGTTAATCTCAGATTGGCGTAGTACCGTAAATAGTTAATGTCATGGATTTTGTCAAAATAGGTAAAAGGGTTCATGTTTCTCTGGGATCAGTGTGAAGGGTTAATGTTACTCTTGGTATCAATTTGAAAGGTTAATGTTACTCTGGGATCAGTGTCAAGAGTTAATATTACTCTGGGATTAGTGTGAAGGGTTAATGTTACTCTGGGGATCAGTGTGAAGGGTTAATGTTATTCTGGGATCAGTGTGAAGGGTTAATGTTACTCTGGGATCAGTGTGAAGGGTTAACGTCATTCTGAGGATCAGGCTTAAGGGTTAATGTTACTCTGGGGATCAGTGTGAAGGGTTAATGTTACTCTGGGATCAGTGTGAAGGGTTAATGTTACTCTGGGATCAGTATGATGGATTAATGTTACTCTGAGGATCAGTGTGAAGGGTTAATGTTACTCTGAGGATCAGTGTGATGGGTTAATGTTACTCTGGGGATCAGTGTGAAGGGTTAATGTTACTCTGGGATTAGTGTGAAGGGTTAATGTGACTCTGGGATCAGTGTGAAGGGTTAATGTTACTCTGGGATCAGTGTGAAGGGTAAATGTTACTCTGGGGATCAGTGTGAAGGGTTAATGTTATTCTAGGAGCAGTGTGAAGGGTTAATGTTACTCTGGGGATCAGTGTGAAGGGTTAATGTTACTCTGGGGATCAGTGTGAAGGGTTAATGTTACTCTGGGATTAGTGTGAAGGCTTAATGTTACTCTGAGGATCAGTGTGAAGGGTTAATGTTACTCTGGGATCAGTGTGAAGGGTTAATGTTACTCTGGGATCAGTGTGAAGGGTTAATGTTACTCTGGGGATCAGTGTGAAGGGTTAATGTTACACTGGGATTAGTGTGAAGGGTTAATGTTACTCTGAGGATCAGTGTGAAGGGTTAATGTTACTCTGGGGATCAGTGTGAAGGGTTAATGTTACTCTGGGATCAGTGTGAAGGGTTAATGTTACTCTGGGATTAGTGTGAAGGTTTAATGTTACTCTGGGATCAGTGTGAAGGGTTACAGTTACTCTGAGGATCAGTGTGAAGGGTTAATGTTACTCTGAGGATCAGTGTGAAGGGTTAATGTTACTCTGGGGATCGGTGTGAAGGGTTAATGTTACTCTGGGGATCAGTGTGAAGGGTTAATGTTACTCTGGGATTAGTGTGAAGGGTTAATGTTACTCTGGGATAAGGGTGAAGGGTTAATCTGACTCTGGGATCAGGGTGAAGGGTTAATCTTACTCTGGGATCAGGGTGAAGGGTTAATGTCACTCTAGGATCAGTGTGAAGGGTTAATGTTACTCTGGGGATCAGTGTGAAGGGTTAATGATACTCTGGGGATCAGGGTGAAGGGTTAATGTTACTCTGCGGATCAATGTGAAAGGTTAATATTACTCTGGGGTCTGTGTCAATGGTTAATGTTACTCTAGGTATCAATGTGAAGGGTTACTGTTACTCTGGGATCAGTGAGAAGGGTTAATTTTACTCTGGGGTCAGTGTGATGGATTAATGTCACTCTGGGGATCAGTGTGAAGGGTTAATGTTACTCTGGGATCAGGGTGAAGAGTTAATGTTACTCTGGGATCAGTGTGAAGGGTTAATGTGACTCTGGGATCAGTGTGAAGGGTTAATGTCACTCTGGCGATCAGTGTGAAGGGTTAATGTTACCTGGGATCCATGTGAAGGGTTAATGTTACTCTGGGATCAGTGTGAAGGGTTAATGTTACTCTGGGGATCTGTGTGAAGGGTTAATGTTACTCTGGGATCAGTGTGAAGGGTTAATGTTACTCTGGGATCAGTGTGAAGGGTTAATGTTACTCTGGGATCAGTGTGAAGGTTAATGTTACTCTGCGGATCAGTGTGAAGGGTTAATGTTACTCTGCGGATCAGTGTGAAGGGTTAATGTTACCCTGGGATCAGTGTGAAGGGTTAATGTTACTCTGGGATCAGTGTGAAGGGTTAATATTGTTCTGGGATCAGGGTGAAGGGTTAATGTTACTCTGGGAACAGTGAAAAGGGTTAATGTTACTCTGGGATCAGTGTGAAGGGTTAATGTTACTCTGGGATCAGTGCAGTGTGAAGGGTTAATGTTACTCTGGGATCAGGGTGAAGGGTTAATGTTACTCTGGGATCAGTGTGAAGGGTTAATGTTACTCTGGGATCAGTGTTAAGGGTTTTGTTACTCTCGGATCATTGCAGTGTGAAGGGTTAATGTTACTCTGGGATCAGTGTGAAGGGTTAATGTTACTCTGGGATCAGTGCAGTGTGAAGGGTTAATGTTACTCTCTGGTTCACTGCCTTACAAGGGGTGAATCTGAGGATGTGTATCGTTGTAATGTAAAGGGTTAATGAATCGGCCATTCGGTTTTAGAACATAGAACATAGAAAGCCACAGCACAGACAGGCCCTTCGGCCCACAAGTTGCGCCGATCACATCCCCACCTCTAGGCCTATCTATAGCCCTCAATCCCATTAAATCCCATGTACTCATCCAGAAGTCTCTTAAAAGACCCCAACGAGTTTGCCTCCACCACCACCGACGTCAGCCGATTCCACTCACCCACCACCCTCTGAGTGAAAAACTTACCCCTGACATCTCCTCTGTACCTACCCCCCAGCACCTTAAACCTGTGTCCTCTCGTAGCAACCATTTCAGCCCTTGGAAATAGCCTCTGAGAGTCTACCCTATCCAGACCTCTCAACATCTTGTAAACCTCTATCAGGTCACCTCTCATCCTTCGTCTCTCCAGGGAGAAGAGACCAAGCTCCCTCAACCTATCCTCATAAGGCATGCCCCCCAATCCAGGCAACATCCTTGTAAATCTCCTCTGCACCCTTTCAATGGCTTCAACATCTTTCCTGTAATGAGGTGACCAGAACTGCGCGCAGTACTCCAAGTGGGGTCTAACCAGGGTCCTATAAAGCTGCAGCATTATCTCCCGACTCCTAAACTCAATCCCTCGATTAATGAAGGCCAGTACGCCGTACGCCTTCTTGACCGCATCCTCCACCTGCGAGGCCGATTTAAGAGTCCTATGGACCCGGACCCCAAGGTCCTTCTGATCCTCTACACTGCTAAGAATGGTACCCTTCATATTATACTGCTGCTTCATCCCATTGGATCTGCCAAAATGGATCACCACACACTTATCCAGGTTGAAGTCCATCTGCCACTTCTCCGCCCAGTCTTGCATTCTATCTATGTCTCGCTGCAACTTCTGACATCCCTCCAAACTATCCACAACACCACCTACCTTGGTGTCGTCAGCAAACTTACCAACCCATCCCTCCACTTCCTCATCCAGGTCATTTATGAAAATGACAAACAGCAAGGGTCCCAGAACAGATCCCTGGGGCACTCCACTGGTCACTGACCTCCATGCAGAGAAAGACCCCTCCACAGCCACTCTCTGCCTTCTGCAGGCAAGCCAGTTCTGGATCCACAAGGCAACAGCCCCTTGGATCCCATGCCCTCTCACTTTCTCAAGAAGTCTTGCATGGGGGACCTTATCGAACGCCTTGCTGAAGTCCATATAGACCACATCCACCGCTCTTCCTTCGTCAATGTGTTTGGTCACATTTTCAAAGAACTCAACCAGGCTCGTAAGGCACGACCTGCCCTTGACAAAGCCGTGCTGACTACTTTTGATCATACTAAACTTCTCTAGATGATCATAAATCCTGTCTCTCAGGATCCTCTCCATCAACTTACCAACCACTGAGGTTAGACTCACCGGTCGGTAATTTCCCGGGCTGTCCCTGTTCCCTTTCTTGAATATAGGGACCACATCCGCAATCCTCCAATCCTCCGGAACCTCTCCCGTCTCCATCGACGATGCAAAGATCATCGCCAAAGGCTCCGCAATCTCCTCCCTCGCCTCCCACAGTAACCTGGGGTACATCCCATCCGGTCCCGGCGACTTACCAACCTTGATGCCATTCAATAGTTCCAACACATCCTCTTTCTTTATGTCCACATGCTCGATCCTTTCTGTCCACCGCAAACCAGCAGTACAACCACCCAGATCCCTTTCCACCGTGAATACCGAGGTAAAGTATTCATTAAGCAGCTCCGCCATTTCTAACGGTTCCGCACAAACTTTTCCCCCTTCACCTTTTAAGGGTCCTATGCCTTCACATCTCATCCTTTTACTCTTGACATATTTGTAGGAAGCCTTGGGGTTCTCCTTAATCTTACCCGCCAAGGCCTTCTCATGACCCCTTCTCGCTCTCCTAATTTCCTTCTTAAGCTCCTTCCTACATCCCGTATACTCCTCTAAATCCTTAACACCTCCTAGCTCTCTGAACCTTCTGTACGCCTCTCTTTTCTTATTCACCAGGTTCATCACAACCTTCGTGCACCACGGTTCCCGTACCCTACCAACACCCCCCTGTCTCATCGGAACGTTGTCATGCAGAGCTCCAGACAAACATTCCTTGAAAATCCTCCACTTTCCTTCGGTACTTTTCCCCAAGAATGCCTCCTTCCAATTTACCCGTCTAATTTCCTCCCTGATGACACTGTATTTCCCTTTACTCCAGAGAAACACTTTCCTAGCCTGCCTGATCCTATCTCTTTCCAATGCTATCGTGAAGGAGATAGAATTATGATCGCTATCCCCAAGATGCTCACCCACCGAGAGATCCTCCACCTGTCCAGGTTCATTAGCCAGCACCAGATCAAGTACAGCCTCTCCTCTAGTAGGCTTATCCACATACTGTGTCAGGAAACTCTCCTGGACACACCTAACAAACTCCTCTCCATCCAAACCCCTAGCCCTAGGGATATTCCAATCTATGTTTGGGAAATTAAAATCTCCCATCACGACAACTCTGTTATTCCTACATCTCTCCAGGATCTGTTTCCCCATCTGCTCCTCAACATCTCTGTTACTATTGGGCGGCCTATAGAAAACACCCAGCAACGTTACCGACCCCTTCCTGTTCCTAACCTCCACCCACAGAGACTCCGTCGTCAATCCCTCCACGGCGTCCACCTTCTCTACAGCCGTGACACTATCCCTGATCAACAGTGCCACTCCCCCCCCTCTCTTGCCTCCCTCCCTGTCCTTCCTGAAACATCTAAAACCCGGCACCTGAAGCACCCAGTCCTGTCCCTGAGACATCCAAGTCTCCGTAATGGCCACCACATCACAATTCGAAGCAGCAATCCACGCTCTAAGCTCATCCACTTTATTCACTACACTCCTGGCATTAAAATAGACACATCTCAGACCTTCAGCCTGAGCACTTCCCTTCTCCATCACTCGTCTAACCTCCCTCTTACCCTGTTTACATTCCTTATCTATTTGCGAGCTAACCTCCTCACTCTCAGTCCCCTCATTTCGATTCCCTCCCCCCAACCTTTCTAGTTTAAAGTCTCTCCAGTAGCCTTAGCCAAGGTTTTGTACTGTTAAAATGTATTAACAGAACATATCTGGGTTAGCACTGCTGTCTCTCAGCGCCAAGAACCCGGGTTCGATTCCCGGCTTGGGTCACTGTCTGTGCGGAGTCTGCACATTCTCCCCGTGTCTGCGTGGGTTCCCTCCGGGTGCTCCGGTTTCCTCCCACAGTCTGAAAGACGTGCTGGTTAGGTGGATTGGCCATGCTAAATTCTCCCTCAGTGTTCCCCGAACAGACGCCGGAGTTGGGGGATTTTCACAGTAACTTCATTGCAGTGTTAATGTAAGTCTACTTGTGGTACTCGTAAATAAACTTCAAGGAGCTCTGGGTTTGAGTCCAATGCCATGTTCTCCTCATAAATTCATTAGTAACTATCGTGCTTTCTGGCCGCAAGCTTTGGTCCCACAAGTAGAAACATTCCACCCTGACTAACCCATTCACGATTTTAATGACCTCTGTCACAAAAAATGTCCCAGCCTGTTCAATCTTTCTTGCTAGCTTCCAACGCCAACCTTGTAGATTTCTTTACCATATCCTCCAGCATATCCTTAGGAAGTCAAAATTGTGCACTGTACTCTGTGCACCACCCTGGGATGATAGAATTAATATTGGGGCTGTTGTTCACTCTTAAAACAAGGACTAATATCCGAATTGTTAACCACTGGAGTTTTAGGTGTTAACACCAGGTTTCTGTATCTCTGGGTGAGCTTAATGTTTAATTATCAGTGAAACAAGTAAGGCTTACATTAACACTGCAGTTAAGTTACTGTGAAAATCCCCTAGTCCCCACACTCTGGCACTTGTTCGGGTACACTGAGGGAGAATTTAGCACGGCCAATGCACCCGAACCAGCACGTCTTTGGATACTAAGGGGTAATTAAAAATTTATTAGTGTCACAAGTAGGCTTACATTAACACTGCAATGAAGTTACTGTGAAAATCCCCGGGCGGCACGGTAGCACAGTGGTTAGCACTGCTGCTTCACAGCTCCAGGGTCCCGGGTTCGATTCCTGGCTCGGGTCACTGTCTGTGTGGAGTTTGCACATTCTCCTCGTGTCTGCGTGGGTTTCCTCCGGGTGCTCCGGTTTCCTCCCACAGTCCAAAGATGTGTGGGTTAGGTTGATTGGCCAGGTTTAAAAAAATTGCCCCTTAGAGTCCTGGGATGGGTAGGTTAGAGGGATTAGCGGGTAAAATATGTGGGGGTCGGGCCTGGGTGGGATTGTGGTCGGTGCAGACTCGATGGGCTGAATGGCCTCCTTCTGCACTGTAGGGTTTCTATGATTTCTATGATTTCTATGAGTGGCCACACTCCGGCGCCTGTCTGAGTACACTGAGGGAGAATTTAGCATGGTCACATCTTTCGGACCGTGGAAGGAGCACCCAGAGGAAACCCACGCAGACACGGGGAGAACGTGCAGACTCCACACAGACAGTCACCCAAGGCTGGGAATTGAACACAGGTCCCTGACACTGTGAAGAGGCGGTGCTAACCATTGCGCCACTGTGCTGTTTGATTGAGAGGGATTGCAATGAATAATCCCATTGGAAATTGATATAATGGGACTGGATTGTCAGCGAGGTCTGGCTATAATTATGTTTTCACCTCTCTCCCTTTCCCCTTAGTGATCTAATGAGGCAGTAGTGCCAACCACTGTGCCACCCTGCCACCCCAACAATGTACAAGGAAAGGTTGCGGAATTACACACAAATATATGAGGTGAGTCTTTATTCACTAATCTGCGCAGGGGTTTTAATTATAAGGGGAATTCGATAAATTACCATGCTCATTCTATTCTTACGTGGCTCTTTAAAGCCAACACTCCATTGCTCTCTCTCTCTCTTCACTGACCTGCACCTTACTGACTTGTGGAAGTGCTGCCTTCTTTGTGCACTCTTTTCACATTCAGCACACCAGATGTGAGGCAAACTTGCTTCAGACTGTTTTGACATCTCCCTAAACGGGCACAGGGGGTAGGGAGGCCGGTGATGAATGGCACCGGCTGCCCAAGTGAAAATCTCTTCAACTCCTGTGCGCCTGTGTCGTACGGCATGACAGCAGATGGCAAGCTATGTTCCGAACTCCACACACACTGGCCCGCCCTCTGTCAGGCAGCCTGTGACGTGGGCCTCCTTCCTCTTCACATCTCTGCAGGGAGGTGGTGGAGGGAAAGAGGTAGGAGCAATGGGTAATTCTGGACCTAACAGAATAGTGGGGCGGCCCGGTGGCACAGTGGTTAGCACTGCTGCCTTACAGCGCCAGGGACCCAGGTTGGACTCCCGTCTTGGGTGACTGTGCGGAATTTGCACGCTCTCCCCGTGTCTGCATGGGTTTCCTTCAGGTGCTCCGTTTCCCTCCCATGGTCCAAAGATGTGTGGGTTAGGTTGATTGGCCATGCTAAATTGCCCCTTAGGGATGCTTAGGTTAGAGGGATTAGCGGGGTAAACGTATGGGGTTGCGAGGATCGGGCCTGGGTGGGATTGTTGTTGATGCAGACTCGATGGGCCAAATGGCCTCCTTCTGCACTGTAGGGATTCTATGATTTCTATGAACCTTCAATCCCTGTAGTGCCGTACCTCTGTAA
Source organism: Mustelus asterias (assembly GCF_964213995.1). Taxonomy (NCBI): domain Eukaryota; kingdom Metazoa; phylum Chordata; class Chondrichthyes; order Carcharhiniformes; family Triakidae; genus Mustelus; species Mustelus asterias. The sequence continues at coordinate 21,520,221 of NC_135819.1, forward strand.
TGAAATGCTGCCGAGGGCAAGATGTCACTGTGGGCAAGTGGAAGATGATGGTGTTGTGGAATTGTCACTGGGCTAGTAATTCAGAGAGCCAGGGTAATGCTCTGGGAACCCGGGTTCGAATCCCATCGTGACAGATGGAGAAATTTGAGTTCAATATAAATCTGGAATTAAATGCCCTTGAAGCCAATGTCAATTGTCGTAAAATGTGGGGGTAGGGCCTGGGTGGGATTGTGGTCGGTGCAGGCTCGATGGGCCGAATGGCCTCCTTCTGCACTGTAGGGTTTCTATGTTTCTATGTTTCTAAAAACCCATCTGTTTCGCAAATGGAAGGAAATCTGCCGTCCTTACCCGGCCTGGCCTACATGTGACTCCAAACCCATAGCAATGTGGTTGACTCTTGAAATGGCCGAGCAAGCCACTGAAGTCAAGGAGCAATTAGGGATGGGCATTAGATGGGTGGCACGGTGGCACATGGTTAGCACTGCTGCCTCACAGCTCCAGGGACCCGGGTTCAATTCCAGCCTCGGGTGACTGTCTGTTTGGAATTTGTACATTCTCTCCATGTCTGCATGGGTTGCCTCCGGGTGCTCCACTTTCCTCCAGGTGCTCCAGTTTCCACCCACAGACCAAAGATGTGCAGTTTAGGTGGATTGGCCATGATAAATTGCCCCTTAGCGTCCAAAGATGTGCAGTTTAGGTGGATTGGCCATGTTAAATTGCCCCTTAGTGTCCAAAGATGTGCAGGTTAGGTGGATTGGCCATGCTAAATTGGACTTTCATGTCCAAAGATGTGCAGGTTAGGTGGATTGGCCATGCTAAATTGCCCTTTAGTGTCCAAAGATGTGTAAACAGAAGCCTGTGAAACACCCCAATGACCGCATGATTGAGTCATGTGACCTGAAATCATCATAGAAACCCTACAGTACAGAAAGAGGCCATTCGGCCCATCGAGTCTGCACCGACCACAATCCCACCCAGGCCCTACCCCCATATCCCTACATATTTACCCACTAATTCCTCTAACCTACGCATCTCAAGACACTAAGGGCAATTTTTAGCATGGCCAATCAACCTAACCCATACATTTTTGGACTGTGGGAGGAAACCGGAGCACCCGGAGGAAACCCACGCAGACACAAGGAGAATGTGCAAACTCCACACAGACAGAGACCCAAGCCAGGAATCGAACCCAGGTCCCTGGAGCTGTGAAGCCACCGTGCCGCCAACCTGCTCTCAAAGCAATCACTTAACTATATAACGGTGTCCTTGCCTCCACTCCAGGTAACCTGAGGGGAGTTAGAAGCTGATGACAAATGGTGCCAGACATAAAGTTTCCTCCTTCCTGCATAACTATGACTGCCTTGAAAGGCCAGCCCTCGGGGAGACGAGATGAATATTTAAACACCGATTTGTATGATTCGTTCAGAACATTTTTAGTCACAGTGTATAAATATACCACTTTAGAAGCGGCCAAATTCTTCCGAGAGGTGAGGAGTGCAAGCTAAAGAAAATCCCCCCCTTCCCGGGAGGTTTGGAATTTAAATCAATCTGCACTGCTCACCCTCTCTGCCCGAGTGCTTTTCTTACTGACGCAAGAGCTGGAGATGAGATAGAAAGGCATCACCACCCTCTGGTGACTCAGCAAGCTTATCTGGTGAGTCACGGCTCACTCTGATTCAGTGCTGCCCTGCGCTCCCTTTGGGCCCAGGGCCTTTAGGCCTTAGGCCTCGGTAGGTGAAACCCATCCAAGGCCCCTGCTCTAATCTCCGGTCCCGTGGGCCCGCCATACACATGGCAGCTGGCTCGAACACGGCTGTGGCCCAGCCGTCCTGTCTCCAAATATTCGGGGTGATGCCTTGATTCGGGACGTGTGCCGAAATTGGGTGAAAGGCCGCAGTTTAGTGATGAGTAAGTCAGGAAACTGGAAGACATCCCTCTGCCAGGACATTTTGTATAACTGCAGTGCTGGCCACACGTTTTGTGGCCTCCGCTTGACTCAGCAGGGAGCACGCCAGCCAGAAGGTCACAGGTTCAAGGCCCCATTTTAGAGATTCGAGACAGAGACTCGATGCAGCCTCGATGGGCTGAAGGGCCTCTTCTGCGCTGCATGACTCCATGGCTGCATTGCCTGAGGAAATGCCGAATTGTCTTTTAATTGAGACATCCATGTCCCTGTCTGCCCTCTCTGCTAGAGGTCAAAGTGGATCACAGCAGCAACAACCTGTCCTGGTCCCTCCATGCCGGTGCTATAGTTAAGAAAGCCCGCCAACGCCTCTACTTTCTCAGGAGGCGAAGGAAATTCAGCACGTCTGCTACGACTTTGACCAACTTGTACAGATGCGGCCGAGAAAGCATCTTTTCCGGATGTATCACAGCTTGGTTTGTCTCCTGCTCTGCCCAAGACCGCAAGAAACGACAAAAGGTCGTGAATGTAGCCCAATCCATCACGCAAACCAGCCTCCCATCCATTGACTCTGTCTACACTTCTGGCTGCCCTTGTTGGCGGCAGCACATTGCACAGTGGTTGGCGCTGCTGCCTCACAGTGCTAGGGACCTGGGTTCAATTCCCAGCCGTATGGAGTTTGCACGTTCTCCCCATGTCTGCATGTGTTTCCTCCGGGTGAACAAAGAACAAAGAAAATTACAGCTTCGGCCCTCCAAGCCTGCACCGACCATGCTGCCTGACTTAACTAAAACTCCCTACCCTTCCGTGGACCATATCCCTCTATTCCCATCCTATTCATGTATTTGTCAAGACGCCTCTTAAAAGTCACTATCGTATCTGCTTCCACTCCCTCTCTCGGCAACAAGTTCCAGGCACCCACCACTCTCTATAAAAAATCTGCCTCGTACATCACCTTTAAACCTTGACTCTTGCACCTTAAACCTGTGCCCCCGAGTGATTGCTTCTTCCACCTGGGTAAAAGCTTCTGACTATCCACTCTGTCCATGCCTCTCATAATCTTGTAGACTTCTATCAGGTCTCCCCTCAACCTCCATCGCTCCAGTGAGAACAAACCAAGTTTCTCCAACCTCTCCTCATAGCTAATGCCCCCATACCAGGCAACATCCTGGTAAATCTTTTCTGTACCCTCTCCAAAGCCTCCACATCCTTCTGGTAGTGTGGCGACCAGAATTGAACACTATATTCCAAGTGCGGCCTAACTGAGGTTCTATAAAGCGGCAACATGACTTGCCAATTTTTAAACTCAATACCCCGGCCGATGAAGGCAAGCATGCCGTATGCCTTCTTGACTACCTTCTCCACCTGCAATGCCACTTTCAATGACCTGTGTACCTGTATACCCAGATCCTTCTGCGTATCAATACTCTTAAGGGTTCTTCCATATACTGTATATTTCCTATCTGTATTAGATCTTCCAAAATGCATCACCTCACATTTGTCCAGATTAAACTCCATCTGCCATCTCTCCGCCCAAGTCTCCAACTGATCTATATCCTGCTGTATCCTCTGATGGTCCTCATCACTATCCACAAATCCACCAACCTTTGTGTCGTCCGCAAACTTACTAATCAAACCAGTTACATTTTCCTCCAAATCATTTATATATATATTACAAACAGCAAAGGTCCCAGGACTGATCCCTGAGGAACGCCACTTGTCACAGCCCTCCATTCAGAAACACACCCTTCCACTGCTACTCTCTGTCTTCTATGACTGAGCCAGTTTTGTATCCACCTTGCCAGCTCACCTCTGATCCCATGCAAATTCACATTCTGCACCAGTCTGCCATGAGGGACCTTGTCAAAGGCCTTATTGAAGTCCATGTGGACAACATCCACTGCCCTACCCTCATCAATCATCTTCGTCACTTCCTCAAAAACTCAATTAAGTTAGTGAGACACGACCTCCCTTTCACAAAACCATGTTGCCCCTCACTAATACGTCCACTTATTTCCAAATGGGAATAAATCCTGTCTTGAAGAATCCTCTCCAATAATTTCCCTACCACTGACATAAGGCTCACCGGCCCGTAATTACCTGGATTATTCTTGCTACCCTTCTTAAACAAAGGAACAACATTGGCTATTCTCCTCTGGGACCTCCCCTGTAGCCAGTGAGGATACAAAGATTTCTCTCAAGGCCCCAGCAATTTCCTCCCTTGCCTCTCTCAGTATTCTGGGGTATATCCCATCAGGCCCTGGGGACTTGTCTACCTTAATGTTTCTCAAGAACCCCAATACCTCCTCCTTTTTGATCCAGTTCCAGCTCCAGCTTCCTCCCACAGTCCAATAGGTGTGCTGGTTAGTGCATTGGCCATGCTACATTCTCCCTCAGTGTACCCGAACAGGTGCCAGGGTGTGGCAACTGGGGTATTTTCACAATAACCTCATTGCAGTGTTAGTGTAAGCCTTACTTGTGACACGAATAAATAAACTTTAAGTTTGAAAGCAGCCAGCATAATTAAGGGTCCCACACACCCCGAACATTCTCCCTTCCACCTTCTTCCATCAGGAAAAAGATACAAAGGTCTGAGGTCACGTACCAACCGACTCGAGAACAGCCTCTTCCCTGCCGCCATCAGACTTTTGAATGGACCTATCATATATTAAGTTGATCTTCCTCTACACCCCAGCTATGACTGTAACACTACATTCTGCACCCTCTCCTTTCCTTCTCCCTATGTACTCTATGAACAGTATGCTTTGTCTGCATAGCGTGCAAGAAACAATACTTTTCACTGTATCCCAACACATGTGACAATAATAAATCAAATCAAATCATGGCTGGTCCTCGATCTCAATGTCATGTTCCCACTTTCCCGCTTGACACCATTTCAATCTCAACAATGATCTTTCTCTTTCTTGGAACTTCCAAGCTTCTGTTGGTTGGGCGTATTGAAGATTTGGAACAAAGAGGAGCACGATTGGGTACAGAGCAGACACGATCTCATTAAAAGCCAGAGAAGGTTTTAGAGGCTTTTACTGGTCTGCCTCTGCTTCCTTGAGTGCGGGCTGGTGTGCTTCATTTCATGGTCGTGTTTTCCCTTCATCACCGGCTGGGCCAGCATTTCCTAGAATCTTCGAATCCCGACATGGCAGAAGAGGCCTTTCAGCCCATTGAGTTGCCATTGACTCTCTGACAAAGTATCTTAACCAGGCCCTTTCCCCTTCGCTATCCCCGCAACCCCAACCATTTACCAAGGCTAATACCATCTAAACTATACATCTTTGGATCCTCAGGGGCAATTTAGCATGGCCAATCCACCTAATTTAGACAGTTTAGGAGAGTGGTCCAAGAAGTGGCTGATGAAATTCAACGTGGGCAAGTGCGAGGTCGTGCACTTTGGAAAAAAGAATAGAGGCATGGACTATTTTCTAAACGGTGACAAAATTCATAATGCTAAAGTGCAAAGGGACTTGGGAGTCCTAGTCCAGGATTCTCTAAAGGTAAACTTGCAGGTTGAGTCCGTAATTAAGAAAGCAAATGTAATGTTGTCATTTATCTCAAGAGGCTTGGAATACAAAAGCAGGGATGTACTTCTGAGGCTTTATAAAGCACTGGTTAGGCCCCATTTGGAGTACTGTGAGCAATTTTGGGCCCCACACCTCAGGAAGGACATACTGGCACTGGAGCAGGTCCAGCGGAGATTCACACGGATGATCCCAGGAATGGTAGGCCTGACATACGATGAACGTCTGAGGATCGTGGGATTATATTCATTGGAGTTTAGGAGGTTGAGGGGAGATCTGATAGAAACTTACAAGATAATGAACGGCTGAGATAGGATGGACGTAGGGAAGTTGTTTCCATTAGCAGGGGAGACTAGGACGCGGGGCAACAGCCTTAGAATAAAAGGGAGTCACTTTAGAACAGAGATGAGGAGAAATTTCTTCAGCCAGAGAGTGGTAGGTCTGTGGAATTCATTGCCACAGAGGGCTGTGGAGGCCGAGACGTTGAGCGTCTTCAAGACAGAAATTGATAAATTCTTGATTTCTCGAGGAATTAAGGTCTATGGGGAGAGAGCGGGTAAGTGGAGTTGAAATCAACCATGCTTGAATGATGGAGTGGACTCGATGGGCCGAATGGCCTTACTTCCGCTCCTATGTCTTATGGTCTTATGGTCTTAATTTGCCCATCTTTGGACACGAGGGTGCAATTTAGCATGGCCAATCCACCTAACCTACACATCTTTGGACACTAAGGGGCAATTTAGCATGGCCAATCCACCTAACCTACACATCTTTGGACACTAAGGGGCAATTTAGCATGGCCAATCCACCTAACCTACACATCTTTGGACACTAAGGGGCAATTTAGCATGGCTAATCCGCCTAACTACACATATTTGGACACAAAGGGGCAATTTAGCATGGCCAATCCACCTAACCTACACATCTTTGGACACTAAGGGGCAATTTAGCATGGACAATCCACCTAACCTACACATCTTTGGACACTAAGGGGCAATTTAGCATGGCTAATCCACCTAACCTACACATATTTGGACACTAAGGGGCAATTTAGCATGGCCAATCCACCTCACCTGCACATCTTTGGACACTAAGGGGCGATTTAGCATGGCCAATCCACCTAACCTGCACATCTTGGACCCTAAAGGACAATTTAGCATGGATAATCCACCTAACCCGCATATCTTTGGACACTTAAGGCCATTTTAGCATGGTCATCCACCTAATCTACACATCTTTGGACACTGAGGGGCAATTCAGCATGGCCAATCCACCTAACCTACACATCTTTGGGCACGAAGGGCAATTCAGCATGGCCAATCCACAAAACCTGCACATCTTTGGACACTAAGGAGCAATTTAGCATGGCCAATCCACCTAACCTGCACATCTTTGGACACTAAGGGGCAATTTAGCATGGCCAATCCACCTAACCTGCACATCTTTAGACACTAAGGGGCAATTTACCATGGCCAATCCACCTAACCTACACATCTTTAGACACTAAGGGACAATTTAGCATGGCCAATCCACCTAACCTGCACATCTTTGGACACTAAGGGGCAACTTAGCATGGCCAATCCACCTAACCTGCACATCTTTGGACTGTGGAAGGAAACCGGAGCACCCGGAGGAAACCCACGCAGACATGGAGAGAACATGCAGACTCCACAGAGACAGTCACCTAAGGCCGGAATTGAACCTGTGAACCCGGGTCCCTAGTGCTGTGAGGCAGCAGTGCTAACCGCTGTGCCACCGTGCTGAAACACCCCGCGGTCCTGAAAGATACGATAGAAATGCAAAGTTGCCAAAATCTTTGCAATTACTTCCTGAATTTCATTTCTGACTTGGGTTTAAAGGGCTTTTGATCTTGTTTATTCGTTACTTAAATGATGGCGGGGTGGTCAGCATTGCTGCCTCACCGCACCAGGGACCCGGGTTCGATTCCCGGCTTTGTTCACTGCCTGTGTCGCCACACTCCGGCGCCTGTTCGGGTACACTGAGGGAGGATTGAGCACAGCCACTGCATCTAAACAGCACGTCTTTCACTCTGTGGGAGGAGGCCGGAGTGCCCGGAGGAAACCCATGCAGACACCGGGACAACATGCAGACTCCGTACAGACTGTCACCCAAGGCAAGTCACCCAAGGTGTACCTCAGGGATCTGTTTTGGGGCCACTGCTGTTTGTAATATTTATTAATGATCTGGATGAGGGTATAGTTGGGTGGATTAGCAAATTTGCTGATGACACCAAAGTCGGTGGTGTGGTAGACAGTGAGGAAGGGTGTCGTAGTTTGCAGGAAGACTTAGACAGGTTGCAAAGTTGGGCCGAGAGGTGGCGGATGGAGTTTAATGCGGAGAAGTGTGAGGTAATTCACTTTGGTAGGAATAACAGATGTGTTGAGTATAGGGCTAACGGGAGGACTTTGAATAGTGTGGAGGAGCAGAGGGATCTAGGTGTATGTGCGCATAGATCCCTGAAAGTTGGGAATCAAGTAGATAAGGTTGTTAAGAAGGCATATGGTGTCTTGGCGTTTATTGGTAGGGGGATTGAATTTAGGAGTCATAGCGTTATGTTGCAACTGTACACAACTCTGGTGCGGCCGCACTTGGAGTACTGTGTGCAGTTCTGGTCCCCACATTACAGGAAGGATGTGGAGGCTTTGGAGAGGGTGCAGAGGAGGTTTACCAGGATGTTGCCTGGTATGGAGGGGAGATCCTATGAGGAGAGGCTGAGGGATTTGGGATTGTTTTCGCTGGAAAGGCGGCGGCTAAGAGGGAATCTTATTGAAACATATAAGATGATTAGAGGTTTAGATAGGGTGGATAGTGATAGCCTTTTTCCTCTGATGGAGAAATCCAGCACGAGGGGGCATGGCTTTAAATTGAGGGGGGGTAGTTATAGAACCGATGTCAGGGGTAGGTTCTTTACCCAGAGGGTGGTGAGGGATTGGAATGCCCTGCCAGCATCAGTAGTAAATGCGCCTAGTTTGGGGGCGTTTAAGAGATCCGTAGATAGGTTCATGGACGAAAAGAAATTGGTTTAGGTTGGAGGGTCACAGTTTTTTTTTTAACTGGTCGGTGCAACATCGTGGGCCGAAGGGCCTGTTCTGCGCTGTAATGTTCTATGTTCTATGTTCTATGTTCTAAGGCTGGAATTGAACCCAGGTCCCTGGCGCTGCGAGGCAGCAGTGCTAACCACTGTGCCATCCTGTTATTATAAGAATGGTGCCAGGGATGAGAATCTTCAGTTCAGCGTGGTTAGATTGGAAAAGCTGGGACTGCTCTCCTTAGTGAAGAGAAGGTTGAGAGTAGATTTGATCCGAAGTGTTCAAAACCATGATGAGGCTTGACAGAGTCGAGAGGGAGAATCCACTCCGACTGGCGCGGGAGTCAAGGAACAGATTGAAGATGATTGGCAAAAGTAGTAAAGGCAAACACAGCAGATGGTTAGGATTTAGAATTGTACTTGATACGATGGGTACAAATTCAATTGTGGCTTTCCTAAGAGAATTGGAGAAACACCGATGGGGAAAGAATGGGCTGGAGGATGTTGATAGGACAAGCTAAACTGACCTTGCAGAAAAAGGGGACAGATTAGATGGGCCGAAAGGCCTCTGTGCTGTAACTATTCTACAATTTGATGGTTTCATGGTCATCAGTAGATTCCTAATTCCAGAATTTTTTTTTATATTGAATTCAAATTCCACTATTTGCTACGTCGGGATTCGAACCCAGGTCCCCAGAAATTGAGCTGAGTTTGTGGATTAATAGTCTAACGACAATACCACAAGGTCATTGCCTCTCCTGTTGAGTCCTGAGGACTATAATATGCCCAATCATGGTTGACAGTAGATTCTTAATTCCAAAGAACAAAGAAAATTACAGCACAGGAACAGGCCCTTCGGCCCTCCAAGCCTGCACTGACCATGCTGCCCGACTTAACTAAAACCCCCTGCCCTTCCGTGGACCATATCCCTCTATTCCCAGCCTATTCATGTATTTGTCAAGATGCCCCTTAAAAGTCACTATTGTATTCACTTCCACTACCTCCCCCTGGCAGCGAGTTCCAGGCACCCACTACTCTCCGTGTAAAAAAACCTATCTCATACATCTCGTTTAAATCTTACCCCTCACATCTTAAACCTATGCCCCCTTGTAATTGACTCTTCCATCCTGGGAAAAAGCTTCTGACGAACCAGTCTGTCCATGCCTCTCATAATCTTGTAGACTTCTATTAGGTCCCCCCTCAACCTCCGTTGTTCCAGTGAGAACAAACCACGTTTCTCCAACCTCTCTTCATAGCTAATTCCCTCCATACCAGGCAACATCCTGGTAAATCTTTTCTGTACCCTCTCCAAAGCCTCCACCCTTCTGGTAATGTGGCGACCAGAATTGAACACTATATTCCAAGTGTGGCCTAACTGAGGTTCTATAAAGCGGCAACATGACTTGCCAATTTTTAAACTCAATACCCCGGCCGATGCAGACTCGATGGGCCGAATGGCCTACTTCTGCACTGTAGGGTTTCTATGATTCTATGATTCTATGAACTAAGGTTCGATAACATAACTTGCCAATTTTTAAACTCAATGCCCCGGCTGATGAAGGCAAGCATGCCGCGTGCTTTCTTGACTATCTTTTCCACCTGCGTTGCCACTTTCAGTGACCTGTGTGCCTGTACACCCAGATCCCTCTGCCTATCAATACTCTTAAGGTTTCTACCGTTTACTGTATATTTCCTATTTGCATTAGCCCTACCAAAATACATTACCCCACATTTGTCCGGATTAAACTCCATCTGCCATCTCTCCGCCCAAGTCTCCAACTGATCTATATCCTGTTGTATCCTCTGATGGTCCTCATCGCTATCTGCAAATCCACCAACCTTTGTGTCATTCGCAAACTTAATCAAACCAGTTACATTTTCCTCCAAATCATTCATATATATTACAAACAGCAAAGATCCCAGCACTAATCCCTGAGATACCCCACTTGTCACAGGCCTGCATTCAGAAATGCACCCTTCCACTGCTACCCTCTGTCTTCTGTGACCAACATGATGTGGAGATGCCGGCATTAGACTGGGGTAAACACAGTAAGAGTTTTAACAACACCAGGTTAAAGTCCAACAGGCTTATTTGGTAGCAAATGCCATTAGCTTTCGGAGCCCTGCTCTGAAATCCACGAAATCCGAAATCGAAATGGATATCCACTCCATCTGACGAAGGAGCAGGGCTCTGAAAGCTAATGGCATTTGCTACCAAATAAACCTGTTGGACTTTAACCTGGTGTTGTTAAAACTCTTACTGTGTTCTATGACCGAGCCAGTTCTGTATCCATCTTACCAACTCACCTCTGATTCCATGCGACTTCACCTTCTGCACCAGCCTGCCATGAGGGACCTTGTCAAAGACCTTACTGAAGTCCATGTAGGCAACATCCACTGCCCTACCCTTATCAATCATCTTCGTCACTTCCTCGAAAAACACGATCAAGTTTGTGAGACACGACCTCCCCTTCACAAAACCATGTTGCCTCTCACTAATACGTCCACTAAGTTTCAAGTGGAATAAATCCTGTCTCGACGAATCCTCTCCAATAATTTCCCTACCACTGACGTAAGGCTCACCGGCCTGTAATTACCTGGATTATTCTTGCTACCTTTCTTAAACAAAGGAACAACATTGGCTATTCTCCAATCCTCTGGGACCTCCCCTCTAAGAAGTCTCACAACAGGTTTATTTGGCAGCACGAGCTTTCGGAGCGCTGCTCCTTCATCAGGTGAGCAAGGAGTTGTGTTCACAAACAGGGCATTTACAGACACAAACTCAATTTACAAGATAATGGTTGGAATGCAAGTCTTTACAGGTAATCAAGTCTTAAAGGTACTGACAATGTGAGTGGAGAGAGCGTTAAGCACAGGTTAAAGAGATGTGTATTGTCTCCAGACAGGACAGTTAGTGAGATTTTGCAAGCCCAGGCAAGTCGTGGGGGTTACAGATAGTGTGACATAAACCCAAGATCCCGGTTGAGGCCGTCCTCATGTGTGCGGAACTTGGCTATCAGTCTCTGCTCAGTGATTTTGCGTTGTCGTGTGTCGTGAAGGCCGCCTTGGAGAGCGCTTCCCTGAAGAGCATCCGGAGGAAAACCCATGCAGAGACGGGGAGAACCTGCAAACTCCACATAGACAGTGATCCGAGGCTGGAATCGAACCCGGGTCCCCGGCACTGTGAGGCAGCAGTGCTAACCACTGTTCCACTGTGCTGCCCTTTGTGTAGGTTAGGTGAATTGGCCATGGTAAATTGCCCCTTAGTGTCAGGGGGATGAGCAGGATAAATATAAGGGGTTATGTGGATAGGGCCTGGCTGGAATTGTTGATGGTGCAGACTCGATGGGCCGAATGACCTCCTTCTGCACTGTGGGAATTCTATGATTCCATAAGAGCATTTCAAAGGCGGAGAGCAAGGTACAGACGGAGAATTTTAGGGAGGATTTTCCAGAATTTGGGGCTCCGGCAGTTAAAGTTTCACCACACTCAATGGCAGAGTGAGCGACGGGCGTGAGTTTGAGTAAGGCCTTGGACGTTGCAAGGCCTTGTGGTGTGGGGAGAGATAACAGAAATCAGGAGCGACTAAAGCTATTGAGGGATTTTTACGGTGTGGGTGTGTGTTTTGAAATCAAGCTGTTACTAAGTGAGTGTAAACACTGACCAGCTGAGAACAGGCTGTGGCCAGGGCTGGAACCACGTGAAGATGGACTGTGACCAGCTGAGTGCGGACTGTAAGCAGGTAACTGGCTCGAAGCCAAGCTGGCCCACGCAGAGCTGGAACATGCTCCCTCTCCCAGTCCGGCCCAGTCCAGTCAAGTGTGACCTGGGCTTTAACGCAAGTGAGAACAGGCCCTTAATCTAACGCAGTGTGCCGAGTGGCTGATGGATTTGGATATTGTACATGTGCTGGGAGTCAAAGAATTTGTCATTATGCTGTTTCTTTTCCACAAGAGAGAGGGGCTGAGAGAATGTGTCAGTTGTGAGTTATAGACAGCTCATGAGTGGAAATTAAATCCATATGTCACGGATAGGCAACCTGCCTGCTATTTATAACAAACATGATGCTTAAGTATGTTCTGAAGGTGCATTGTACCTTCATTCTCACACACTTCATCATTACAATGAAGCTTTGCCTCACTGTGATCAGGCCCAGGATAGAATATATCACTTTTCACCTCACTAAACATTACAGCTTTATTTAGGCATCTTTTCCCGAGTTCTACCCCACATGGATAGAACTCAGGAACGGGAGTAGTGCAATCACGCTGTTGGGGTTGTACTATTGACCTGAGGTGGAGGAACTGATATGGAGGCAGAATAAGGGAAGATCTAAAAACGTCTGGGTTGCTGTGATGGGTGATTTTAACTTCCCCAATATAGACTGGGATTCCTTTAGTGCCGGGGATTTGGATGGGGCAGTTTGTCCAGTGTGTCCAAGAGTGCTTCTTGAGACAATATGTAGATAGTCCAACTCGGGAAGGGGTTGGCTCTGGGAAGTGAGCCCAGACAGGTGATTGGTGTCTCAGTGGGGGGACCATTCTGGGAACAATGATCACAATTCTATAAGTGTCAAGATACTTGTAGAAAAGGATTGAAGTCGTCCCAGATTGAAAGTACTAAACTCGGGGAAGGCTAACGATGACAGTATGAGGCAGGAGCTGGGGAATGGAGACGGGGGGCGGCTGTTTGAGGGTAAATCCATATCCGATAAGTGGGAGTCTTTTCAAAGTCAGTTGCTAACAATTCAGGACAAGTATGTCTCAGCAAAAATGAAGGAACCCTGGATGACAAGAAAGATTGTGAGCTTAGTGAAAAAGAAGAAGGAGGCATACATTAATTTCAGGAAATTGAAAATGGATAAGGCTCTTGAAGAATACAAAGGTAGAAGGAAAGAATTTAAACAGGGACTTGGGAAGGCAAAAAGGGTCATGAAATGTGCTTGGTAGATAGGATTAAGGAGAATCACATGGCGTATATAAGGAGGAAGAGGGCAGCTAAGGAATTCAGTAGATCCACTCAAGGACAGTGGAGGGAATTTGTGTGTGGAGCCAGATGATGTGGATAAGGTCCTTAACAAATACTTTGCATCAGTATTCACAAAGGAGAAGGATGTGGTGGATGGTGAGTGTAGGAAGGAGGATGTTGACATTCCAGGACATGTTGAGATAAAAAGGGAGGAGGCATTGGAGGTTTTGAAAAACATTAAGGTGGACAAGTTCTCAGATAGGGTCAATCCCAGAATACTGAGAGAGGCGAGGTCTTGGCCAAAATCCTTGCACCCTCTTTAGCCACGGGTGAGGTACCAGAGGATTGGAGAGTAGCTAACATTGTTCCTCTGAAGGGCAGAAGAGACAATCCGGGAAATTACAGCCTGTGGCCTTACATCAGTGAATCATAGAAACCCTACAGTCCGGCCCATCGAGTCTGCACCGACCACAATCCCACCCAGACCCTACCCCCATATCCCTACATATTTTACCCACTAATCCCTCTAATCTACACATCTCAGGACTCTAAGGGGCAATTTTTAGCATGGCCAATCAACCTAACCCGCACATCTTTGGACTGTGGGAGGAAACCGGAGCACCCGGAGGAAACCCACGCAGACACGAGGAGAATGTGCAAACTCCACACAGACAGTGACCCAAGCCGGGAATCGAACCCAGGTCCCTGGAGCTGTGAAGCAGCAGTGCTAACCACTGTGCTACCGTGCCGCCAGTGGTGGGAAAATTATTGGAGAAGATTCTTAGGGACAGGATGTACTCACATCTGGAAGAGAGGCTTATTAGTGATAGGCAGCATGGTTTTATGAAGGGGAACTCGTGTCTCACAAGCTTGATTGAGTTCTTTGAGGAAGTGACAAGAAAAATTGACCAGGGCAGGGCAGTAGATGTTGTATACATGAACTTTAGTAAAGCCTTCAATAAGGTTCCTCATAGCAGGCTTTGATTTGATTTGATTTGATTTGAATCATAGAATCATAGAAACCCTACAGTGCAGAAAGAGGCCATTCGGCCCATCGAGTCTGCACCGACCACAATCCCACCCAGGCCCTACCATTGATTTTGATTTATTATTGTCACATGTATTAGTAGACAGTGAAAAGTGTTGTTTCTTGTGCGCTATACAGACAGAGCATACCGTTCATAGAGAAGGAAAGGAGAGAGTGCAGAATGTAGTGTTACAGTCATAGCTAGGGTGTAGAGAAAGATCAACTTAATGCGAGGCAGGTCCATTCAACAGTCTGATGGCAGCAGGGAAGAAGCTGTTCTTGAGTCGGTTGATACGTGACCTCAGACTTTTGTATCTTTTTCCTGACAGAAGAAGGTGGAAGAGAGAATGTCCGGGGTCTGTGGGGTCCTTAATTATGCTGGCTGCTTTGCCGAGGCAGTGGGAAGTGTAGACAGAGTCAATGGATGGGAGGTTGGTTTGCGTGATGGATTGGGCTACATTCACGACCTTTTATAGTTATTTGCAGTTTTGGACAGAGCAGGAGCCATACCAAGCTGTGATACAACCAGAAAGAAAGCTTTCTATGGTGCATCTGTAAAAGTTGGTGAGAATCGTAACTGAAATGCCAAATTTCCTTAGTCTTTTGAGAAAGTTGAGGCATTGGTGGGCTTTCTTAACTATAGTGTCAGCATGGGGGGGCCAGGACAGGTTGTTGGTGATCTGGACACCTAAAAACCTGAAGCTCTCGACCCTTTCCACTTCATCCCCATTGACGTAGGCAGGGGCATGATCTCCTTTACGCTTCCTGAAGTCGATGACAATCTCCTTCGTTTTGTTGGCATTGAGGGAGAGATTATTGTTGCTGCACCAGTTCACCAGATTCTCGATCTCATTCCTGTTCTCTGTCTCATCATTGTTTGAGGTCCGACCCACTACGGTGGGTCAGCAAACTTGAAAATCAAATTGGAGGGGAATTTGGCCACAGAGTCATAGGTGTATAAGGAGTATAGTAGGGGGCTGAGAACACAGCCTTGTGGGGCACCGGTGTTGAGGATGATCATGGAGGAGTTGTTGTTGCCTATTCTTACTGGTTGTGGTCTGTGAGTTAGGAAGTTCAGGATTCAGTCGCAGAGGGAGGTGGCGAGGCCCAGGCCACGGAGTTTGGAGATGAGTTTCGTGGGAATAATAGTGTTGAAGGCTTAGCTGTAGTCAATAAATAGGAATCTGACATAGGTGTCCGAGGCAGCAGGAAGTGTAGACAGAGTCAATGGATGGGAGGTTGGTTTGGGTAATGGATTGGGCTACATTCACGACCCTTTGTAGTTTCTTGTGGTCTTGGGCAGAGCAGGAGCCAGACCAAGCTGTGATACAACCAGAAAGAAGCTTTCTATGGTGCATCTGTAAAAGTTGGTGAGAGTCATTGCTGACATGCCAAATTTCCTTAGTCTTCTGAGAAAGTAGAGGCATTGGTGGGCTTTC
The DNA here is from genome assembly GCF_964213995.1 of Mustelus asterias. NCBI lineage: Eukaryota > Metazoa > Chordata > Chondrichthyes > Carcharhiniformes > Triakidae > Mustelus > Mustelus asterias. The sequence goes on from NC_135819.1 coordinate 21,536,140, forward strand.
TTAACTATAGTGTCGGCGTGGGGGGGACCAGGACAGGTTGTTGGTGATCTGGACACCTAAAAACTTGAAGCTCTCGCCCCTTTCTACTTCATCCCTGTTGATCCTTGTGGAACACCTCTTGTCACAGACCTTCCACTGCTACTCTCTGCTTTCTATGCCCAATAAGGAGTTAAACCTGTTGGACTTTAACCTGGTGTTGTTAGACTCCTTACTGTGTTTACCCCAGTCCAACGCCGGCATCTCCACTTCTATGCCCAAGCCAGTTTTGTATCCATCTTACCAGCTCACTTCAGATCCCAATAAGTCTTTATCACATTGTCTGTACCTTTAAGACTTGATTAGCTGTAAAGACTCGCATTCCAATCATTATTCATTATTCTGTAAATTGATTTTGTGTCTTTATATGCCCTGTTTGCTGTTTATGAGCAGATCTCCCACTCACCTGACGAAGGAGTAGCGCTCTGAAAGCGAGTGGCGTTTGCTACCAAATAAACCTGTTGGACTTTAACCTGGTGTTGTTAGACTCCTTATTGGGCACAGAAAGCAGAGAGTAGCAGTGGAAAAGGTACTTTTCTAACTGGAGGCCTGTGACAAGAGGTGTTCCACAAGGATCAGTGCTGGGGCCTCTGTCATTTGTAAAATATATAAATGATTTGGAGGAAAATGTAGGTGGTCTGATTAGTAAATTTGCAGATGATACAAAAATTGGGGGAGTGGCAGACAGTGAGGAGGATTGTCAGAGGATACAGCAGGATATAAATCGGCTGGAGACCTGGGTCGAAAGATAGCAGATGGAATTTAACCCAGACAAATGTGAGGTGATGGGATTTGGAAGGTCTACTGCAGAAGGAAAGTATTCAGTAAATGGTAGAGCCCTTAGAAATCTTAGCATACAGAGGGATCTCGGAATGCAGATCCACAGCTCCCTGAAATTGGCAACTCAGGTGGACAAGGTGGTCAAGAAGGCATATGGCATCCTGGCCTTCACCGGTTGAGTATAGGAATTGGAAAATCATGTTGCAGCTGTATAAGATTTTGGTTAGGCCACATTTGGAGTACTGTGTACAATTCTAGTCGCCACACTACCGGAAGGATGTTGATGCATTTGAAAGGGTGCAGAAGAGATTTACCAGGATGTTGCCTGGTTTGGAGGATATGGACTATGAAGAAAGGTTGAACAAACTTGGATTGTTTTCATTGGAGCGTCGGAGGATGAGGGGGGACCTGATAGATGTTTACAAGATTATGACAGGCTTGGATAGACGGAGTCCTTTTCCCAGGGTCAAAGGGTCAATTACTCGGGGACAAAGGTTGAGAGTGAGAGGGGGAAAGTTTAAAAGAGATGTAAGGGGTAAGTTTTTCACACAGAGGGTGGTGAATGCCTGGAACGCGCTGCCGGAGGAGGTGGTGGAAGCAGATTCTATAACAACGTTCAAGAGGCATCTGGATAGATACATGAATAGGCAGCGAATAGAGGGACATGGACCACATAGAGGCAAGAAAATATTAGAGAGGCATCTGTGTTGGCACAGACTTGGTGGGCCGAAGGGCCTGTTCCTGTACAGTACTGTTCTTTGTTTAAGCTCCTCAGATAAACACCTCAAATTCGAACGAAACAGAGTGGTTCAAAACTCCCATCGGCTTGGAATGTTTCTCCTGAGGATGGTCATTAAACGCTCTGTTTGAGTTTAAAGAAGGAAACTCTGGCATTTTAATAGTGTGGTCACTGCTGTCGGACATCCCAAAAATGATTTCTGGCCAGGAAGATGCTTCTCGTAAGCACGGCCACTGCGGTGATTCAGGGGAAGCGAGAGAACATTAGCCCTGCGGCAAGCTCTCCCAAGCAGCTAGGTGATAGGCTGCTCAGTTAGATCGCATGTTGGAGTATTGTATAATTCTGGTAGACATATTGTTAAATAGGAAGAATTCGCAGAGGAAATGTTTGCTCATGCGGGGAAGAGTCCAATTGGAGGCCGTCAATAAAAAGTTAGTCACCAAGACATCCAGTGAGGGAATGCAGAAGAAACTTCTTCGCCCAGAGGGCGGTGAGGGTGGGGAACTCACTACCACAGAGAGTGGCTGGAGCAAACGATATTCGTCGCCTCCCATCGCCTCTCCTTGGAGGTGAACTTCCAGGGGGTGGTGTTCCCAGATATCTGCTCCCCTTGTCCTCCGAGGTGGCAAACGTCATGGGATTGGGTTTGCCGAAGATGATTCCATCGCCGTTTTCCAAACTTACAAACGATGCGAGGAGATTTCTCACTCAGCGATTGTACCTGCAAAGTGCCTCCAGATATGCTTTTTCTCTCTATTGTCGGCGATACATAAATGCAAGCTGGTATTTTTGTAGTGCATAGCTTCAGTCCGAGAGAGGTTGCGGATTTGTGGGGTGGCACAGGGGTTGGCACTGCTGCCTCACAGCGCCAGGGACCCGGGTTCGATTCCCGACTTGGGCCACCATCTGTGCGGAGTTTGCACATTCTCCCCGTGTCTGTGTGGGTTTCCTCCGGGTGCTCCGGTCTCCTCCCGCACTCCAAAGATGCGCGGGTTAGGTGGATTAGCGTGCTAAATTGCCCCTTAGTGTCAGGGGGACTAGCTAGGGTAAATGCATGGTGTTATGGGGATAGAGTCTGGGTGCTCGGCGCAGGCTCGATGGGCCAAATGGCCTCCTTCTACACTGTGGGAATTCTATGATTCTAGAAATCAGGGACTCAGGAGAGAATTGAGAGGAGGAATGGCAAAAAAGGGAAAAACTTGCATTTATATAGTGCCTAGTGACAAGGGCAACAGATACCTGGAAACACCACCCTCCAATTTCCCCTCTAAGCCATTCATCATCCTGATTTGAGGAGGCGATGGCCCAGTGATATTATCGCTAGACTATTAATCCAGAAACTCAGCTAATGTTCTGGGGACCCGGGTTCGAATCCCGCCACGGCAGATGGTGGAATTTGAATTCAAGAAGAAATACCTGGGATCGGGTGCCCGGGGGATGCTGCAATCCTGGAGGATTGGCTGAGGGACATCCATACAGCGTTCCCACAACAACCAGTGTGCCGAGGAATCCCAGGAAGCTGCCGGCACCCACAGCATCCGCCGGTGAATCCATGGGAGGGGATTTTCCGGCTGCGCTCTTCCCCGAAACCAAAAAAAATTCCCGCCCAAGGTCAATGGACCTCTCCATTTTCCGCCCCTCGCCCACACTGATTCCCGTGGCGGACGGAGCGGGAAAATTCGCCCCCCCCCCCAGGATATCGAACCCTGGGGGAGGAGGGGGTGGAGGGGGGTGGAGGGGGGAGGGTGGGGCTCAGGAAGGCAAAGAGATTATTAAACGAGAGAAGGCAAAGAGAGAGAGAACAAAAACAAAAACGAAGTGTGTCGCGATGTTCAGGAAAGTGACAGCCTCCGGGCAACAATTAGATTTCATCGCTGCAGCTTGGTGGGTTTGAGCTGGGAAAAATTGAAGACAGCCACAATTGCCCTGTTGAAAAGTCACGATGGACAGAGGTCAGAGTGGCATGTCCGAGAGTCCAGGGATCCCCCCCCCCCGCCAACCAACTCACCATTCCTCCCACCTCTGCCCCCCTCCCCCTCCACCTTTGCTCCCACCACACGTTATTAATCTGCGCGAAAGGCAGACAATTGCTCAGTCCCCGAAGCAGGCAGGATATTAGACAAACAAATGCTGATAAGATTAGGCAACCTTTTTGTTCAGATCACAGTTCCCCCGCCTTCTGCGCTGCAGGGAATCTGTGTCAGTCTGAACGCCACCATGCCACTCACTGATAGAATTATTGCAACACTCACCTCCTGTCTGACTCCCTCTCTAACGCTTTAAGAATGAAGATTATTTCTTTCTTAAGGAAGAGTACACTATTTAAGATAAAGAAAGCAATGTTTCCATTCCCGACAGTCATATTAACAGCTGACAGCTTCAATACCAGAGTCTATAATCCACCCACTCATCACGCAAGTCTTTCAAACCAATTTCTCTCTGGAAACCCTTTATCCCATTGGAAAGGGGTCACCGGTTCCAGAGGGGTCAGTTCCGCTTTCCGATGCATCCCCAGTCTTTGCCCACCATCCTGGGCAGGTGCGCCCTACAAATGACCATTTTGGCCAGGGAAATTGGCGCGTTTTCCAGCTGTGGGTTACTCGGGAGACACTGGATGACTCATTTCTCATCCATTCATCCATTCCACCCACTGCGATCGGAACCAGTGTCATTACAGGTACTTGCAATCGTTGAATGGTTAGAGCTCTGAAGGAGGCTATTCAGCCCATCATGTCCATGCTAGCTCTGTGCACTCGCAACTCAGCTAGTCTCTCTTGCCAGTTTTCCCGGAGTCCTGATGATTTTTTTTCTCTATTTCTCTGATTTTCTCAAGCCTCTCCTTCTTTCTGCCAGCGTGAATCACCCCACACTCCTCTGCAGTAAATATCGTCTGTCCACCCATCCTGTCAGCCAATCTCCTCTTGAGATTTCTCACTACTCTATTCTGGTAGCCCCTCAGGGTCATGAGGACATAAGAACTAGGAGCAGGAGTAGGCCATCTGGCCCCTCAAGCCTGCTCCGCCATTCAATAAGATCATGGCTGATCTTTTTGTGGACTCAGCTCCACTTACCCGCCCGCTCACCATAACCCTTAATTCCTTCACTGTTCAAAAATTTATCTATCCTTGCCTTAAAAACATTCAATGAGGTAGCTTCAACTGCTTCACTGGGCAGGGAATTCCACAGAGACCAAAAGAGAAAATGCTGGAAAATCTCAGCAGGGTCTGGCAGCATCTGTAAGGAGAGAAAAGAGCTGACGTTTCGAGTCCAGATGACCCTTTGTCAAAGATGAAAGTCATCAAAAGTGGGAGATATTTATACTGCGGGGGGAGGGAATGAAAGATGAGTCATAGCCACAGAAACCAGGGGAAAGGCTGCTAACGGCAGCCCGTAGAGAGAAGATTCTCCCCGTGTCTGCGTGCGTTTCCTCTGGGTACTCCGGTTTCCTCCCACAGTCCGAAGATGTGCAGGTTCAATGGATTGGCCGTGCTAAGTTGCCCCTTAGTGCCAGGGGGATTATCAGGGTAAATATGTTGGGTTACGAGAATAGGGCCTGGGTGGGATTGTTGTCGATGCAGACTCGATGGGCTGAATGGCCTCCTTCTGCACCATGGGATTCTATGATTCTACGATGTGCAGAGGTAGGGTGAAGAACAATGGCTGGAATGTTACTGCCCCGCCCGCCATGGGAATCGGAGCAGGCGAGCGGCGGACAATGGGAAGGCCCACACACACTCACACACACACACACACACACACACACTCACACTCACACACACTCTCACACCCACTCACACTCACACACACTCACACACACTCTCACACTCACACACACTCACACACGCTCTCGCACTCACACACACACTCACAGATAAACACACACACGCTCACACACACACAGTCTCACACTCACACACACTCTCACAGACAAACACACACACACACTCAGACACACACACTCACACACACACACTCACAGACAAACACACACTCACACACACACACTCATACTCACAGACAAACACACACATACACTCACACACACACTCTCACACACGCACTCACACAAACATACACACTCACTCTCTCTCACACACACACACTCTCTCTCACACACACACACACACACTCTCACACACACACACTCACACAAACACTCACACACATTCACACACACACATACTCTCACACACACTCTCACACACACACACACACATACTCTCACACACTCTCACACACATTCTCACACACACAAACACACACACACACACATTTCTTTATTTAAACACTTGTTAAAAGCGAATCCGGTGTTTGTAAATACACTGGGCAACATCATTGCTCAGCAATTAATTTCTCGAAAACAGCTCATCCGTGAGATGGAATAAATCCTTGAACAACATGCACTTCAGAAAGATCACAATTGGGTCTAATTAATGCGTGCTTTGTATTCATGCCTTGGCCTGAGTGAAGAATCTGACAGAATTTGACAAGGTCAGGCCAGTGCTCCCTCTGAATTAGAGCGGTGCTTTAATACATGTAATTGTGGGAGTATCTGTATCCAATTGTGAGCCGGGATGGCTGTCAGAGCCCTGAGCTCGGGCTGAAAGCAGGGGGTGTCCGCCTTGTTTATTTATTTACCCTCTGTGACTCGGCTTGGCATACTGGCCCTGAGATTTTCTCACAACAGGCTGCGAGCGCAGTGGGGTGACAGTGGCGGCCGCCCAGAAGCAGCGAATTTCCGCCCCCGTAATAAGGGCTGAGGTTACATTCACAGCGTGGCACCTTCCACCCACACCTCTGCCACTCACCCATCACCCCTGCTTTTCCTTTATTCATTCGTGGGACATGGGCTGGCCAGTGTTTATTGCCCACCCCTAATTGCCTTTGGAGGGCATTTGAGAGTCAACCACATTGTTTAAAGTTTATTTACCAGTCTCACAAGTAGACTTACATTAACACAGCAATGAAGTTACTGTGAAAATCCCCTAGTTGCCACACTCCGGCCCCTGTTCGGGTACACTGAGGGAGAATTTACGTTAGGTGAATTGGCCATGCAAAATTCTCCCTCAGTGTACCCAAACAGGGGCCGGGGTGTGGTGCCTAGGGGATTTTCACAGTAACTTCATTGCAATGTTAATGTAAGCCTTACTTGTGACTAATAAATAAACTTTCACTTTTACTTTTTTTAGCATGGCCAATGCACCTAACCAGCAATCTTTGGACTGTGGGAGGAAACCGGAGCACCTGGAGGAAACCCACGCAGACACGGGGAGAATGTGCAAACTCCACACAGACAGTGACCCAAGCCGGGAACCATATTTTTAAAATTCATTCATAAAATGTGAGCATCATTGGTTGGGCCAGGATTTGTTGCCCATTCTTAATTGCCCCTTGAACTGAGTTGCTTCCTAGACCAACTAGGGGGCGGCACGGTAGCACAGTGGTTAGCACTGCTGCTTCACAGCTCCAGGGACCTGGGTTCGATTCCCGGCTCGGGTCACTGTCTGTGTGGAGTTTGCACGTTCTCCCCGTGTCTGCGTGGGTTTCCTCCGGGTGCTCCGGTTTCCACCCACAATCCAAAGATGTGCGGGTTAGGTTGATTGGCCATGATAAAGTTGCCCCTTAGTTTCCTGAGATGCGTAGGTTAGAGGGATTAGTGGGTAAATATGTCGGGATATGAGGGTAGGACCTGGGTGGGATTGTGGTCGGTGCAGACTCGATGGGCCGAATGGCCTCTTTCTGCGCCGTAGGGTTCTATGATCTATGATCTATGAACTCAAAGGGCAATTGAGAGTCAACCACATTGCTGTGGCTCTGGAATTACATGTAGGCCAGACCGGGTAAGGACGGCAGATTTCCTTCCCTAAAGGACATTAGTGAACCAGATGGGTTTTTCCCGACAATTGACAATGGTTTCATGGTCATCAGTAGATTCTTAATTCCAGATTTTCTTATTGAATTCAAATTTCACCATCTGCAGTGATGGGATTCGAACCCAGGTCCCCAAAGCATTACCCTGGCTTTTGGATTGTTAAGCCTGTGAAAATAGCCCTCGGCAGCCTCAGCCCTCACATCACCACAACCAATCCAGCTAACCTGCACATCTTTGGATGGTGGGAGGAAACCGGAGCACCCGGAGGAAACCCACGCAGACATGGGGAGAACGTGCAAACTCCACACAGACAGTGACCCAAGCCGGGAATCGAACCCGGGCACTGTGAGGCAGCAGTGCTAACTTTACTGTTCTAGCCTTGGTAGCATTGGAGGCAGTCCAGAGAATGTTCATTGAGTTGATCCCGGGTATGGAGGGATTTTCTTATGAGGTCAGGTTGAGTAGGTTGGGCCTCATTGGAGTTCAGAGGAATGAGGTTTGACCTTTTTGAGACATATTGGATTCTCAGGGGGTTTGACAGGGTAGATGCTGAGAGGTTGTTTCCCCTTGTGGGAGAGTCTAGGGCCAGAGGATATAATCTCAGAGTAAAGGGGGGCGATTTAACCATTTTTTTTCATTTGATTCAATTTGACTCATTATTGTCACGTGTATGAGTGAACAGTGAAAAATATTGGGGACGACTCTCCAAAAAGTGCTGAATTGGCGAGAAAACTGGTGTGATTCACGCTGGTTTTTTCAGTGTGAGTTCAGACCCGAATCTCCCACACCCTGTGCAATGCAGAGGTCACAATTGTGAATGTCATTAAAAGCTCAGGTGAGGCAGGGCCTATTCACGCTGGAGTCTGTCAGCTCTGGAACTCTGCGCACGCGCAGTGGCCCCAAACTGTCAGACTGCACCACAGCCCTCCACAGCGCTGCCCCTCCAGCACCCCCCCCTCTCCATCCCACGGCCCGATCGCGGCCCAATCGCAGCCCCCACAAGCATTCCCAGGCCAGCCCTGATCCCCATCCCCCTGTCCTGTAGTGCCCCAACTTCCAGCCACAAGCCCGCCACCCCCTCCTCCCCCCCCCCCGCCCAGCAGTGGCGATCCCCCATACCCCCGACAGACAGACACCACCCCAGGAGGGAGACCCCCCCCCCCCACAGGAGGCAGACCCCACCCACAGGAAGTAGACCGCCTCCCCCCCCCCGACGGGAGACAGACACATCCCCCAGCCCGCCCCGATCACTGGCCTCCCTCGAGTCCCAATCAGTCACCATGCAGAGTGGCAGCAGGACCCCCCACCAACACCAATCGTCCCACAGGCTCCGCCCATGATGGGCTCCTCCCCCTTTGGCTCTGCTCACAATAGGTCCCATTGGCACTGCCACCTCCCAAGGCCCTGCACTCTTGGCCCCGCCCTCTTTCCCCCCCAGGCCCCACCCCTTGCCCCCAAGGCCCAACCCCCTGGGACCCACCCCCTTGGCACTGCCCGACCCAGTGGGCAGTCTCAAAGTGCTCCCTGGGCACAGGCACTTTGCTCAATGGGCAGTGTCAGGAGGCGCAGGCTGGAACTGCCAGGGTGCCCATGCCCAGGGGGCACCACACCCCCACCACCTGACCTCCTGGGGGGCCCCGATTTCTCCCTCCCCCTTCACTCCAGCGGGGTCTCGGGGTCTAGTTCCCTAACGGTGGGGAGCTACTCTAAACCCCTCAGAGTGAAATACTCCTGGCGGAGTGGGAGATCGGGCCTGGAGAATTCTGTGCCGGGCCCGATAACTACATTTAAATCAGATTAAAAACAGATTTACATCGCTTACCTTCTCTCCCCGCTGGTTTTCAGCATGGTCCCGACTGCTCCTGTTCTCCAGCTGTGGGAGACGTGCATACATCGGGAACGCGTGCGCGAATCCCGCAAAATGGCCAACACGCGATTCTCCCTGGGAGAATCGCCCCCATTGTTTCTTGCGCGCTATACAGACAAAGCATACCGTTCATAGAGAAGGAAAGGAGAGAGTGCAGAATGTAGTGTTACAGTCATAGCTAGGGTGTAGAGAAAGATCAACTTAATGCGAGGTAGGTCCATTCAAAGGTCTGACAGCAGCAGGGAAGAAGCTGTTCTTGTGTCGGTTGGTACGTGACCTCAGACTTTTGTATCTTTTTCCCGACAGAAGAAGGTGGAAGAGAGAATGTCCGGGGTGCGTGGGGTCCTTGATTATGCTGGGTGCTTTGCCGAGGCAGCTGGAAGTGTAGACAGAGTCAATGGATGGGAGGCTGGTTTGCGTGATGGATTGGGCTACATACGCGACCCTTTATTAGTTTCTTGCGTTCTTGCGCAGAGCAGGAGCCCATACCAAGCTGTGATACAACCAGAAAGAATGCTTTCTATGGTGCATTTGCAAAAATTGGTGAGAGTCGTCGTGGACTGGCCAAATTTTCTATGCCTTCTGAGAAAGTAGAGGCGTTGGTGGGTTTTCTTAACTACAGCGTCGGTGCGGAGGGATCAGGACAGGTTGGACATAGATCTTGGTGTAAAACCGGTCCCTGATTTGCTTAGGGTGCCCCCCCTCGCCGTTCTCCCCCCTGCTCCCCCCCCACTGCTCTACCCCCGCTCTCCCCCACTGCTTCCCCCCACCCCACTTCCCCCCACCCCGCTCCCCCCCACCCCGCTTCCACCCCACCCCGCTTCCCCCCCACCCCGCTTCCCCCCCACCCCGCTTCCCACCCCACCCCGCTTCCCCCCCACCCCGCTTCCCCCCCAACCCGCTTCCCCCCCACCCCGCTTCCCCCCCACCCCGCTTCCCCCCCACCCCGCTTCCCCCCCACCCCGCTTCCCCCCCACCCCGCTTCCCCCCCACCCGGCTTCCCCCCCACCCGGCTTCCCCCCCACCCCGCTTCCCCCCCTCCCCGCTTCCCCCCCTCCCCGCTTCCCCCCCACCCGGCTTCCCCCCCCACCCCGCTTCCCCCCCACCCCGCTTCCCCCCCCACCCCGCTTCCCCCCCCACCCCGCTTCCCCCCCACCCCGCTTCCCCCCCCACCCCGCTTCCCCCCCCACCCGGTTCCCCCCCCACCCCCCCCACCCCACTTCCCCCCCCACCCGGTTCCCCCCCCACCCCACTTCCCCCCCCACCCCGCTTCCCCCCCCACCCCGCTTCCCCCCCCACCCCGCTTCCCCCCCCACCCCGCTTCCCCCCCACCCCGCTTCCCACCCCACCCCGCTTCCCACCCCACTTCCCACCCACCCCCCCACCCCGCTTCCCCCCCACCCTGCTTCCCCCCATCCCGCTTCCCCCCCACCCCGCTTCCCCCCCACCCCGCTTCCCCCCCACCCCGCTTCCCCCCCACCCCGCTTCCCCCCCACCCCGCTTCCCCCCCCACCCCGCTTCCCCCTCCACCCCGTTTCCCCCCCCACCCCGCTTCCCACCCACCCCCCCCACCCCGCTTCCCCCCCACCCCCCCCATCCCGCTTCCCCCCCCATCCCACTTCCCCCCCCATCCCGCTTCCCACCCCCCCCCCCCCCCCCTCTTTTGTTGGGATCAATGTTGATCTTCATTCTTGGTTCCTGGATTCCTTTTCATTGACTAGATTCTGCTGCGAGCAATGGTTGAATTGTTCTGACTTTGATTGTGTGTGACTGCTGATGGATCTGTGCTCACTGTGCTTGATTAGTAAAGCCTGGGTGTAGACTCAGCGACAAGTCGTCAGAGCTGCAGAAAGAGCTGCGAATCAGGGATGGAGGGAGGAGTAAACAGTTCAAAGCTCAGAAATACTGCTGTGTCTGCACAGATCTGGGATAGAAAATATGCAACACTAACAACAAACAAATCCTGTCCCTGCAATTCTTATTATTTATGGAGCAGTGTGAGGTTATGGCGCCTTGTTTCAGTAACTTGTACCCCAGCAAGCTCTGAGTCCAATTTAAATGTGGCCACACATTGTCCCTACTTTTGTTACCCTTTCATGGGATGTGGGTGTCGCTGGCTAGGCCAGCATTTATAGCCCATCCCTCAGAACCTTGAGAAGGTGGTGGTGAGCTGCCTTCTTCTTGAATTGCTGCAGTCCCTGTGGTGTAGGTACACCCACAATGCTGTCAGGAATAGAGTTCCAGTTTTTGACCCAGTGACACAGAAAATCATAGAATGCCTACAGTGCAGGAGTGGCCTTTCAGCATATTAATCCTGCACCAACTCCCAGACAGAGTATCTTACCCAGGCCCTTTCCCCCGCTCTACCCCCATAATCCCACATATTTACCATAGGCAATCTATCTAACATGGACATCTTTGGATCCTAAGGGTCAATTGAGCATGACCAATCCACCGAACCTCCACATCTTTGGACACTAAGGGGCAGTTTAGCATGGCCAATCCACCTAACCTGCACATCTTTGGACACTAAGGGACAATTTAGCATGGCCAATCCATCTAACCTGCACATCTTTAGACACTAAGAGGCAATTTAGCATGGCCAATCCATCTAACCTGCACATCTTTAGACACTAAGGGGCAATTTAGCATGGCCAATCCATCTAACCTGCACATCTTTAGACACTAAGGGGCAATTTAGCATGGCCAATCCATCTAACCTGCACATCTTTAGACACTAAGGGGCAATTTAGCATGGCCAATCCATCTAACCTGCACATCTTTAGACACTAAGGGGCAATTTAGCATGGCCAATCCACCTAACCTGCACATATTTGGACACTATAGGGCAGTTTAGCATGGCCAATCCACCTAACCTGCACATCTTTGGACACTAAGGGGCAATTTAGCATGGCCAATCCATCTAACCTGCACATCTTTAGACATTAAGGGGCAAATTAGCATGGCCAATCCACCTAACCTGCACATCTTGGGATGCTAAGGGACAATTTAGCATGGCCAATCCACCTAACCTGCACATCTTTGGACACTAAGGGGCAATTTAGCATGGCCAATCCACCTAACCTGCGTATCTTTGGACACTAAGGGACAATTTAGCATGGCCAATCCACCTAACCTACCTAATATTGGTGAAACTGAAGCACCCGGAGGAAACCCATGGAGACACGGGGAGAATGTGCAAACTCCACACAGACATTCACCTGGTGCCAGAATCGAACCGGGTCCCTGGCGCTGTGAGGCAGCAGTGCTAACCATCGTGCCACCGTGCTGCCCAGGCTGGAACGGCCAACATATTTCCAAGTCAGGATGGTGAATGGTTTGGAGAGGAGCTTGCAAGTGGTGGTGTTCCCATGTACCTGCTGCTTCTGTCCTTCTAGGCAACAGAGGTGAGGAACTGGACGTGGCTGTTTTGTAACCTCAGTACTGTAAGTAGACAATGTGAATGGATTAAATGCAAAGCAAAGTTCCATTTAGTTCGCTAAATCTCACAGCCCTGCCTCAAGGTCAGAAACAAAATAACATTTCCTCCACATCACTCCTCCAAATATGCCTTGGTCAAGTGGAGCAGTGGTTCTCACCCCATGTGCCGTGCACGCTGCTGTGCCGTGAAGTCCTCCCATCCCCAAAGTGTGCCGCGAAAAAAGATTCAACGTTGATGGAATTAAACTAAAACTAATCTCCGTCTTCAGCTCCTGTGATTGGTATCTCCAAGACCCATGGGTCCTGGGCTCACCGTCCACTCTGTGGCTGGGATGGAGCCACACGTGTGCTGTTTAGATCTTTTCTGTTGGCCAGGCCCATATCCATTATCAACGGGACTTGGAGCTGAAGATAAAGGGACTCGTGCCCACACAAAAAGCCAAACCTCAAGAAGGACGCAAAACCCCTCAGAGAAGAGAGAGAGAGAGAGAACCAGCCTCCCATCCATTGACTCTGTCTACACTTCCCGCTGCCTTGGCAAAGCAGTCAGCATAATTAAGGACCCTCCCACGCACCCCGGACATTCTCTCTTCCACCTTCTTCCATCGGGAAAAAGATACAAAAGTCTGAGGTCACGTACCAGCCGACTCAAGAACAGCTTCTTCCCTGCTGCCGTCAGACTTTTGAATGGGCCTACCTTGCATTAAGTTGATCTTTCTCTACACCCTAGCTATGACTGTAACACTACATTCTGCACTCTCTCCTTTCCTTCTCTATGAATGGTATGCTTTGTCTCTATAGCGCAAGAAACAATACTTTTCAGTGTATACATGTGACAATAATAAATCAAATCAAATTAAAAATGTTAAAAACAAAGAGGATAGTGAGAAATTAGTAACCAAGTTCCCAGTGAGGGAGGAAGACAAAGAAAATAGGAGATAAATTTAAAGTTTTAGTTTTTTAAAGTTTTTTTTCTTAGTCACAAGTAAGGCTGACATTAACACTGCAATGAAGTTACTGTGAAATACCTCAAAATTGTTTTACTGTCCAGATATGTGAGCAGAGCAGACTGAAGGGGGGAGATGATTGAGGTGTATGAGATTATGAGGGGTATGGGCAGGGTGAGTAGGGAGCAGCTGTCCCCCTTGGTTGAGGGGTCAATCACGAGGGGGCAGAGTTTTAGAATGAGGGGCAGGAGATTCAGAGGGGATTTGAGAAAATATTTCTTTCACCCAGAGGGTGGAGGGAATCTGGAATGCGCTGCCTGGGAAGGTAGTGGAGGCTGGAAACCTTACAACCGTTAAAAAATATTTGGCAGAGCACTTGAAATATCGTAACACTCAAGGGTATGGCACAAGTGCAGGAAAATGGGATTGGCACGTCTTATTGTCAGCGCAGGCTCGATGGGCCGAAAGGCCTTTTCTGTGATGCATGACTCTACGGGCAGGATGTCCTGACCTCACTTGCTCCAAGACCGTAAAATCCTGCCCAAGGTCAATGGACCTTTGCATGGTCCGTGTCCCGCCCATTCTGATTCCTGTCGCGGGTGTGGGACGGGAAAATTCCATCCTATGACTCAATGACAGATTGGGAAGCACTGAAGTGCAGTATGTGTTAGATGCAGTATAAAACACCCTCACCACTCTGGTACGAGCTGCCCGGGGAGGTGGTGGGAGCAGGATGATAGTATAATTTAAGGGGCAACTAGACGAATACATGAATAGGATGGGAATGGAAGGATACGGACTCTGTAAGTGCGTACGGTTTTAGTTTAGGCAGGCATCATGATCGGCGCAGGCTTGGAGGGCCGAATGGCCTGTTCCTGTGCTGTACTGTTCTTTGTTCTTTCTTTCACTCCCGTGTTAATTAAAGATAATGGTGCAGCCAAAAGTAGGCACAGGGTGAAGCTATCTCAGCAAGGCCCCATCCAGTGTAGTCGTAAACCCGTCTCTCTGCCTGCTCTCTGTGCAATTAAAATGAACCCAAATCATTTCTTTCTGCTCTCCCATTCACTTTATTACTGCAGGAGTAATCCCATTTCAATCTCTTGATTTTCTTCCTTTGTGACGGTGGCAGTTCTGGTGACAGCTCCTGTTTTACAGCGAGAACGGTTTTTTATCCGACCAATTTGCCTCAGATTCCCCTTCAGCTCCGGTGAAATAATCACTTTCGATTACTGCCAATTCCACTCTTGGGAGGAAAGTCCCCCCACCGCCGCCCGCTCCCCCCCCCCCCCCCCCTCCCGCCCCCCCCACCACCCCCAACACTACACCACATTGTCCTTGATACAGATTTCAAATTTAGCCCTGTAAAATGTCTGTCCAACCTCCGCTTAAATCCTGTCTCCGTTAAGCCAATTAGACCCATCTTCTCATTCCATTCACAACCCTTGCTCCTCATGCCCTTTACATTAGGATAAAAGCCACTCTGCTTGATCGATATTTTAATGATCTGGCCACGATACAGACATTGATTTTCTAACCCTTCCTCCTCCGTCGCTGTGAGTTCAGCTCAATGGTGGTTCTCAATTCCTTTTCCGTCCAGCGCTGCCTTGCCGACACGGAGGGAGGGGGCAAAAACGGGTTGAAAACCCTCATTCCTCCCATTTCTGACCTCAGACGTCCCCATGAAGACAATTCCAAGCTGGGGGAGCAGCACCTCGTCTTCCGCTTTGTTGCTTTACAGCCTGCTGGAGGCGACACTGAGTTCAATAACTTCGGACCAGGAATATTGTCCTCCATTTTGAATTTCATTCTGCCAACTGCCAGTCTGTACCTTCTTCTCATGTTTTTGTTTTCAGATAGCGCTAACCTTCTTCTCAGCTTTGACACATTCTGCTATTTTGCTTTCAGACAGTACTGACATTTATTCTGTTAACACATTCTGCTATTTACTCTAGTAACTGAACAACAAAAGTCACATATTCCTGTCTGAGACTTCCAGTTATTTTCATCTTTGTTTTTCTAAGAAGTATGATTTATTCTTTTCTAATTATTGCCCAGGTTAAATACATTGCCATTCTACAGTGTTCTAGGGGCATAATAGAAGCTTAGAAACATAGAAAATGGATGCGGGAGTAGGCCATTCGGCCCTTTGAGCCAGCACCACCATTAAATATGATCATGGCTGACCATGCACTTTCAGTATCCCATTCCTGCTTTCTCTCCATACCCCTTGATCCCTTTAGCCACAAGGGCCACGTCCAGCTCCCACTTGAACATATCTAACAAATTGGCCCCAACAGCTTTCCGTGGTAGAGAATTCCCCAGGTTCACAACTCTCTGAGTGAAGAAGTTCTTCCTCATTTCAGTCCTGAATGCCTTACCCCTTATTTTTAGACAGTGACCCCTGGCTGTGGACTTCCTCAACATCGGGAACATTCTTCCCGCAACTAGCCTATCCAGTCCCATCAGGATTTTTTCTGTTTCTATGAGAGCTTCAAGTTTTTAGGTTTCCAGATCACCAACCTATCCTGGTCCCTCCATGTGGGTGCTATGGTTAAGAAAGCCTACCAAAACCTCTACTTTCTCAGGAGACTCAGGAAATTTAGCATGTCCGATACAACTCTCACCAACTTCTACAGGTGCACCATAGAAAGCATTCTTTCTGGTTGTATCACAGCTTGGTATGGCTCCTGCTCTGTCCAAGACCGCAAGAAACTACAAAAGGGTAGTGAATAAATCCCAATCCATCACGCAAACCAGCCTCCCATCCATTGACACTGTCTACACTTCCCGCTGCCTCGGAAAAGCAGCCGGCATAATCAAGGACCCCACGCACCCCGGACATTCTCTCTTCCACCTTCTTCCGTTGGGAAAAAGATACAAATGTCTGAGGTCACGTACCAACCGACTCAAGAACAGCTTCTTCCCTGCTGCCATCCGACTTCTGAATGGACCTACCTCACATTAAGTTGATGTTTCTTTACACCCGAGCTATGACTGTAACACTACATTCTGCACTCTCTCCTTTCCTTCCCTATGTAGGATATGCTTTGTCTGTATAGCGTGCAAGAAACAATACTTTTCACTGTGTACGAATAAATGTGACAATAATAAATCAAATCAAATGAGATCCCCTCTCACTCTTCTAAATTCCAGTGAGTACAAGCCCAGTCGATCCAGTCTATCTTCTTGTGTCAGACCTGCCATTTCAGAATCAGACTGGTGACCCTTCACTGGATTCCCTCAATAGCAAGAATGTCCTTCCTTAGACTAGGAGACCAAAACTGCACACAATATTCAATATTCAACACATTCTGCTATTTTGCTTTCACACAGTACTGACCTTTACTCTATTAACACATTCTGCTATTTTGCTTTCACACAGTACTGACCTTTACTCTATTAACACATTCTGCTATTTTGCTTTCAGACGGTACTAACCTTTACTCTATTAACACATTCTGCTATTTTGCTTTCAGGCAGTACTGACCTTGAATGCTGTCAACACATTCTACAGACAGAAAAAAATCCAAACAAAATCGATATTACAATTGTTCACTTCATATCAGATAACAAACAGGATCCATTTTACAATAGTTCATTACACAGCAAACAACAAAGAATCTCTTTGATGGAAAATAGAGTCTATTTAAACAGAGTCTTTATCAACTTCAGAAAGAGGAGCGGAGTGAATCACGAAGACACTGAGATGGCGGCTCCTTGGGTTCTTTGCTTTAACTTTGTAAACAAAACTGGGTATAATCTCTTTAAGTGTTCCTCCTGATTGAGTATAGGAGTTGGGAAATCATGTTGCAGCTATGTAAAACCTTGCTTGGGCTGCATTTGGAGTATTGTGTGCAGTTCTAATCGCCACACTATCAGAAGGACATGGAAGCTTTGGAGAGGGTGCAAAGAAGATTCACCAGGATGTTGCCTGTTCTCGAGGGTGTTGACTCTGAGGAGAGGTTGAATAAACTAGGATTGTTTTCACTGGAAAGATGGAGGCTGAGGGAAGACCAGATAGAGGTCTACAAAATCATGAGAGGCGTAGACAGGGTGGATAGTCAGAGGCTTTTTCCCAGGGTGGAAGTGTCAATTACAAGGGGGCACAGGTTCAAGGTGAGAGGGGGAAAGTTTAAGGGAGATGTGCGGGGGAAGTTTTTCACACAGAGAGTGGTGGGTGCCTGGAACGCGCTGCCAGAGGAGGTGGTGGAAACAGGCACATTAGCAACATTGAAGAGGCATCTGGGTGCATGAATAGGGAGGGAATAGAGGGATACGGACCGAGTAAGAGCAGAAGGATTTTTAAAAATGTAGTCAGGGCATCATGATTGGCACAGGCTTCGAGGGCTGAAGGGCCTGTTCCTGTACTGTATCTTTCTTTGTTCTTGGCACATTACTTCTGACGTAATGTGTGTGGGTGGCGGGGGGGAGGGAGGGGGGTTGGGGAGAGGGGGGGGGTCGCAGAGGGCCGGAGGGGAGGATTGGGGTGTGCGTGGGAGGGGGCTGGTGTGGTGGAATACTGGCTGCTTTGGGGCCCTGAATCCACTGCACATAAACAGATGTTGGCCACCTACCCTGGGGCCTGGTGGGTAACACTCGCGTATCTGAGTCAGCGTGGACATGGGTTCAAATCTCACCCCGAGGCCTGAGCACAAAATCAAAGGGCAATTAGGGACGGGCAATGAATGGTGGTCTAGCCAGCGACGCCCACATCCCTTGAACAAATTTTATAGAAACATATAAGATTACGAAGGGATTAGATAAGATAGAAGCAGGGAAGTTGTTTCCACTGGCGGGTGAAACTAGAACTAGGGGGCACAGCCTCAAAATAAGGGGGAGCAGATTTAGGACTGAGTTGAGGAGGAACTTCTTCACCCAAAGGGTTGTGAATGTGTGGAATTCCCTGCCCAGTGAAGCAGTTGAGGCTACCTCATTGAATGTTTTTAAAGCAAGGATAGATACATTTTTGAACAGTAAAGGAATTAAGGGTTGCGGTGAGTGGGCAGGTAAATGGAGCTGAGTCCACGAAAAGATCAGCCATGATCTTATTGAATGGCGGAGCAGGCTCGAGGGGCCGAATGGCCCACTCCTGCTCCTTATGAATGAAATAAACATTCCATCTTTGAAATAACTGGATGCCCTCTTGTAGTTGTTCTCATGGCCCCATTCACAGAAGAACATAAGGAAGTTCACCGTGGTATCCTGGCCAATATTGCCCAAACAACACTTAGGCTGGGGTTTTACCGCCTTGTCCGTCTGAGCAGGCGAGGGGCGGACAATGTGAAGGTCCGTTGGCATCGGGCAGGATTTTACAGCTTCAGGACCATAAAGTCAAATTAGCTGCTCGATATCAGAGTGGGAGCTTGCTTTGTGCCACGTGGCAGCCTCATTATAACGGTGACTCCACTAAAAAGTACTGCATTGTCTATAAGGTGCGTTGTGTCATTATGTGACTTTGTTCTTGCAGCATCTTGATACAATGGCAGCCTCTTCTATTTCCTCAGTTAGGGTTAGGGCATTCGCAAAGCAGTATCACACAATTCCACAGAATCACTCAGTGCAGAAGAGGCCCATCGGGTCTGAACCGACACGTGAGAGACACCTGACCTACCTAATCCCATTTACCAGCATTTGGCCCCCTGGGCGGCACGGTGGCACAGTAGTTAGCACTGCTGCCTCCCAGCGCCAGGGACCCAGGTTCGATTTCAGGCTTCGGTGACTGTGTGGAGTCTGCATGTTCTCCCCGTGTCTGCGTGGGCTTCCTCCGGGTGCTCCGGTTTCCTCCCACACTCCAAAGC
The DNA here is from genome assembly GCF_964213995.1 of Mustelus asterias. Classification (NCBI taxonomy): domain Eukaryota; kingdom Metazoa; phylum Chordata; class Chondrichthyes; order Carcharhiniformes; family Triakidae; genus Mustelus; species Mustelus asterias. The sequence continues at coordinate 21,555,620 of NC_135819.1, forward strand.
TATTCAGGTTAGGTGGATTGGCCATGCGAAATTGCCCCTTGGTGAGCAAAGGTATGTAGTTTAAGTTGATTGACCGTGCTAAATTGCCCCTTAATGTCCCAAAATGTGTAGGTTAGGGAGATTAGTGGGGTAAATATGTGGGATTGCCAGGATAGGGCCTGGGTTCAATGATCTGACGGAAAGTCGGTGCAGACGCAATGGGCCGAATGGCCTCCTTCTACACAGCAGGGATTCTATGAGTTCTATGAGCCTTGAATGGTATGATGTGCCAAGTGTTCATCCAGGTACTTTTTAAAGGATGTGAGGTATCCCGCCTCTACCAGCCTCCCAGGCAGCACATTCCACGCCATCACCACCCTCTGGGTGAAAAAGCTTTTTCTCACATCCCCCCCTAAACCTCCTGCCCCCAACTTGAATTTATATCCCCCTCGTGACTGACCCTTCAACTGAGCAGCTGCTCCTTATCCACTCTGTCCCTCATAATCTTGTACACCTCGATCAGGTCGCCCCTCAGTCTTCTCTGCTCCAACGTGAGCACAGCTTAAATGTCAGACAGCAATCTTGAAGCAGCATGAAAACTGTAGGCCGATTTAAACAACAGGCCTCAGGCTTTAGGCCTTGGATTCTCTGCCTTGCAGCTGACACGCTACGGTTTTTTTCCCGACAGCCCGAATGATCGGCACATCCTATTCCCTGCTGATTCCAGCCAGTCGTCATGACGACCGGCAGTTTATGACCAGCTTACGATGGAAAGGGATGGTCTGCTGCGATTTGATGAAGTCAAATAGGTGCAAGATGTGCGGAGGGTTCTGTTGAGATCAGAGAACAAGAGGAGAGATTGAGTTGCTGATTCCGCAGCCGCTCAGAAGCCCTGTTTGGCATTCAGCGGGAGTAAGGGAAGCGAATCAGTATTCTTCAACCTCCTGGAGAATTCATCAGTAAAACGGGCTTGTGCCGGTCACAGTAAGAAGTGATCAGTACAAGCTGTGACAATGATCCGACATGTTCACTCGAGTTGCTGAACCTGTCAGGCTGTGATCAGCACTCTTCCTCTCAGAATGTTCATGGCGCACAGCCAGTTCTATCAGGCCCTCCATGGCATCCCTCTGCAGAGGCCTGGCGTGTGGCGGACCTGCCGCGAAGTGAGGCCGCGCGGGAAGCTGCTGCCCGTGCCAGGCGGCCGTCCGTTATTTTGGCCACGGCCTTTGCTAATTGGCTGGGCCTGTTCATGGCAGTCAGACCATAGAATCATGGCGGGTGGAATTCACCGGCGGTCAATAGGGTTTCACATTGTCCGCCCGGCGGCCAATAGGGTTTCACATTGTCCGCCACCTGCCCGCTAAAATTCCAGTGGCGGCCAGGATGGGAGAATTTCGCCAGAATCTCTACAGTGCAGAAGGAGGCCATTTGGCCCATTGAGTCTGCACCGATAACAATCCCACCTGAGACCTATCGCCGTAACCCCACGTATTTATCCTGCTAACGCCCCTGACATTGAGGGGCAATTTAGCAAGGCCAATCCACCTGACCCGCACATCTTTGGAAACTAAGGGGCAATTTAGCATGGCCCACCCCCCAACCTACACACCTTTGGACACTAAGGGGCAATTTAGCATGGCCAATGCGCCTAACCTGCTCATCTTTGGGCTGTGGGAGGAAAGCGGAACACCCAGGGGAAACCCACGCAGACACGGGGAGAACGTGTCGATTCCGCAGAGACAGTGACCCAAGCTGGGAATTGAACCCGGGTCCCTGGCGCTGTGAGGCAGCAGTGCTAAGCATTGTGCCACCTCTATCACCTCCTCTGGCAGCTCATTCTGTATACTCACCACCCGCTTCATGAGAAAAAGTTACCCCCTCAGGTCCCTTCTAAATCTTTCCCCTCTCACCTTGCACTCTTGGAATGTGGGCATCGATCCCAATACCTCTGAAATGCTAAGCAAGTGCTCGGTGGCACAGTGGTTAGCACTGCTGCCTCACAGAACCAGGGACCCGGGTTCCATTCCCGGCTTGGGTCACTGTCTGTGCAGAGTCTGCAACCTTCTCCTCGTGTCTGCGTGGGTTTCCTCCGGGTGCTCCGGTTTCCTCCCACAGTCCAAAGGTATGCAGGTTAGGTGGATTGGCCACGGCGAATTGCCCCTTAGTGTTGGGGGATTAGCAGGGTCAATGCATGAGGTTACGGGGATCGGGCCTGGGTGTGATTGCGGTCGGTGCAGACTCGATGGGCCGAATAGCCTCCATCAGAACTATCGGGATTCTATGACACCATTTGAGCGAATTCCCCTCAACGTACGATAATGAAAATTAAAACCACCTCTGACGCCAGCAGCAGTTGTTCCAACTCCCTCTCGTTGCTTTTTGGATACGCCTTGGCTCTTAGCTCCATTGTCCCGATGGTGCGATATTTTAAGGAGCGCTGAAGCTGGCATTGTTCCGACTCCTAAAACACACTCCTTGGAGGGCCATTCAAATATTGGTCTGGCCAGCTGGGATGAAAAATAATTAATTCCCTTTTGAATCATATTTAATCCTCTTTAGAGCTATCGTTATCAAACAAATAATTAGCAATCAAGGATGTTGCTCTGATTTGTACTAAAACAGAGGGTAATGAGAGAAGATGGACATTTATATTCCTCTCTTCATTACGGTTCTCACACGGGCCTGAAACAGTGGAAATGCAAAGATAATTCTAGATGGTTATTGCAATGGAATGCGGTGTCAGATCTCACTTACGTCCAACTGAATGGTTAACTTGGAACTCGTATTTTTTTGCCCCGTTTGTGGGTTTTTCTTTTCCGAATGTCTTTTGCTCCCATTCGAGATACAGAAAAAAATCCTCTGTCCGAACCGTCGCTGTGAATTAGTCTTGAGCTTGTCCGCCGAGAAAGATATATTGCTTGTATCCCGAGATGAGCACTTAGGGAGTTCAAGTTTATTCATTAGTCACAAGTAGACTTACATTAACACTGCAATGAAGTTACTGTGAAAATCCCCTAGTCGCCACACTCCGGCGCCTGTTCAGGTACACTGAGGGAGAATTTAGCACGGCCAATGCACTCTAACCAGCACGTCTTTCAGACTGTGGGAGGAAACCAGAGCACCCGGAGGAAACCCACGCAGACACGGGGAGAATGTGCAAACTCTGCACAGATGGTGACCCAAGTCGGGAATCGAACCCAGGTCCCTGACGTGTGAGGCTGGATGATGGGGCCTTTCATACATCTTTTCACCCGTCGCTTCATCGCTTTTCGCTTCATCGGCCGGGTTATTGAGTTTAAAAATTGGCAAGTCATGTTGACGCTTTATAGAACCTTAGTGAGGCCGCATTTAGAATATAGTGTTCAATTCTGGTCGCCACACTATCAGAAGGATGTGGAGGCTTTGGAGAGGGCACAGAAAAGATTTACCAGGATGTTGCCTAGTATGGAGGGCATTAGCTATGAGGAGAGGTTGGAGAAACTTGCTTTGTTCTCACTGGAGCGACGGAGATTGAGGGGAGACCTGATAGAAGTCTACACGATTATGAGAGGCATGGACAGAGTGGATAGTCAGAAGCTTTTTCCCAGGGTGGAAGAGTCAATCACGAGGGGGCACAAGTTTAAGGTGCGAGGGGCAAAGTTTAAAAGAGATGTACGAGGCAGATTTTTTACACAGAGAGTGGTGGGTGCCTGGAACTCATTGCCGGAGGAGGTAGTGGAAGCGGATATGGTAGTGACTTTTAAGGGGCATCTTGACAAGTACATGAATGAGATGGGAATAGAGGGATATGGTCCCCGGAAGCGTAGGGGGTTTTAGTTAATTCAGGCAGCATGGTCAGTACAGGCTTGGGGGGCCGAAGGGCCTGTTCCTGTGCATTAATTTTCTTTGTTCTTTGTTCTTGAAAGCGGAAAGATGAATGAAAGGCCCCATCATCCAGCCCTCTTGGGTAAGTTCTCTCCAGTTTTTTACTGGTTTGACAAAGCCTAGAGGTGAAAGGCCGAGGCTTGTCCTGCAAATGTATGGACCCAGAATTGTTCAGAGTGTGAGGGGGGTGTCAGGTAAAATGAAAGTGACTTCTGGTTAAATGGAGAATGCTACAGGGCGGCACGATGGCACAGTGGTTAGCACTGCTGCTTCACAGCTCACAGCTCCAGGGACCTGGGTTCGATTCCCGGCTTGGGTCACTGTCTGTGTGGAGTTTGCACATTCTCCCCGTGTCTGCGTGGGTTTCCTCCGGGTGCTCCGGTTTCCTCCCACAGTCCAAAGATGTGCAGGTTAGGTTCATTGGCAATGCTAAAAAAAAATTGCCGTCAGTGTCCTGAGATGTGTAGGTTAGAGGGATTAGTGGGTAAAATATGTAGGGATATGGGGGTAGGGCCTGGGTGGGATTGTGGTCGGTGCAGACTCGATGGGCCGAATGGCCTCTTTCTGTACTGTAGGGTTTCTATGGTTTCTATGAGACAGCAGATGAGGTCAATATCTACGGTGATGAAGTGGAAATGGAACTTCGGTTTCTAGGTGTCCTGATCACCACTAACCTGTCCTGGTTCCCCTACGCTGATGCTATGGTTAAGAAAGCCCACCACGCCTTTACTTTCTCAGAAGGCTGAGGAAATTCGGCATGTCCACTACGATTTTTACAGGTGCACCATAGCATCCTTTCCAGATGTATCACAGCTTGGTATGGCTCCTGCTCTGACCCAAGAACGCAAGAAACTACAAAGTGTTGTGAAGGTAGCCCAATCCATCACACAAAGCAGCCTCCCATCCATTGACTCTGTCTACACTTCCCGCTGCTGGAGCAAAGCAGCCAGCATAATTAAGGACCCCCATGCACCCCGGACACTCTCTCTTCCACCTTCTTCTGTCGGGAAAAAGATACAAAATTCTGGAATCAAGTCCCACCTGACTTAAGGACAGCTTTTTTTTATTCATTCATGTGACATTAAATGTGCCGGCATTTATTGCCCATCCCTTGTTCAGAGGGAAGCTGAGAGGCAGCCACATTGCTGTGGCTCTGGAGTCACATGAAGGTCAGATCAGGAAAGGATGGCAGATTTCCCTCCCTAGAGAGACATTAGTGAACCAGGTGGGTTTTTCCAACAATCGACAATGGTTTCATGGTCATCAGTGGATTATTAATTGCAGATTTATTTTTTATTGAATTCAAAATTCCATCGTGACGGGGTTCGAACCCGGGTCCTTGGAACGTTAGCTGAGTTTCTGGACCAATAGTCTAGTGATAATACCACTCGGCCATCGACCTCCTTAGCTTCTTTTCAGATATATCAGACATTTGAATGGTTCTAACATATATTCAGCTGATCGTTCTCTGAGAGACATAGGGGGCAATTTTACCATCGTGTTTCTACCAAAACTGTGGTAAAGTTGGGTGTAAAGCGATTAGCGCGATTGGCGCAAGTTTTCACGACCGGCGCCATTTAATGAGCACCGGTTCCATAGTACGGTCAGCCTCTCACCGGATATGGGCGAGAGACAGGTTAATGTGTAGAAATTTATATTTGATTTGATTTATTATTGTCACATGTATTAGTATACAGTGAAAGGTATTGTTTCCTGCGCACTATACAGACAAAACATACCATTCATAGAGTAGGAAACGAGGGAGTGCAGAATGTAGTGTTACAGTCATAGCTAGGGTGTTGAGAAAGATCAACTTAATGCAAGGTAGGCCCTTTCAAAAGTCTGATGGCAGCAGGGAAGGAGCTGTTCTTGAGTTGGTTGGTACGTGACCTCAGACTTTTGTATCTTTTTTCTGATGGAAGAAGATGGAAGAGAGAATGTCCAGGGTATGTGGGGTCCTTAATTATGCTGGCTGCTTTGACGAGGCAGCAGGAAGTGTAGGTAGAATCAATGGATGTGAGGTGGGTTTGCTTGATGGATTGGGCTACACTCCCGACCTTTAAGTAGTTCCTTGCAGTCTTGGGCAGAGCAGGAGCCCATACCAAGCTGTGATACAACCAGAAAGAATGCTTTCTATGGTGTATCTGTAAAAGTTGGTGAGAGTCGTAGCTGACATGCCAAATTTCCTTAGTCTTCTGAGAAACTAGAGGCATTGGTGGGCTTTCTTAACTATAGTGTCGGCATGGGGGGACCAGGACAGGTTGTTGGTGATCTGGACACCTAAAAACCTGAAGCTCTCGACACTTTCCACTTCCTTCCCGTTAATGTAGACAGGAACATGTTCTCCTTTACGCTTCCTGAAGTCGATGACAATCTCCTTCGTTTTGTTGACATTGAGGGAGAGATTATTGTTGCCGCACCAGTTCACCAGATTCTCTATCTCATTCCTGTACTCTGTCTCGTCATTGTTTGAGATCCAACCCACTACGGTGGTGACGTCAGCAAACTTGAAAATCGAATTGGAGGGGAATTTGGCTGCACTGTCATAGGTGTATCAGGAAAATAGTAGGGGGCTGAGAACACAGCCTTGTGGGGCAACGGTGTTGAGGATGATCGTGGAGGAGGTGATTGTTGCTCATCCTTACTGATTGTGGTCTGTGAGTCAGAAAGTTCAGGATCCAGTCACAGAGGGAGGTGCTGAGCCCCAGGCCACGGAGTTTGGAGATGAGTTTCGTGGGAATAATGGTGTTGAAAGCTGAGCTGTAGTCAATAAACAGGAGTCTGACACAGGTGTCCTTGTTATTTAGGTGTTCCAGAGTTGAGTGCAGGGCCAGGGAAATGGCGTCTGTTGCGGCGGTGGGCAAACTGTAGTGGATCCAGGCAGTCTGGGAGGCTGGAATTGAATTGTGCCATGACTAGCCTTTTAAAGACCTTCATAGTGATGGATGTCAGAGCCACCGGCCAGTAGTCATTGCGGCACGCTGCTTGGTTTTTCTTAGGTACCGGGATGATGGTCGACTTCTTGAAGCAGATAGAGGCCTCAGATTTTTGTAAAGAGAGGTTGAAGATGTCTGTGAATCCCCCCGCCAGCTGATCCACGCAGGATCTGAGTGCTCATCCGGGTACCCCATCCGGGCCAGTCGCTTTCCGTGGGTTGATCTTCGAGAAAGCTGCACTTAAAACTGTAATGGTGACCTCAGATACAGGTTCATCCAGGGCTTCCAGGGTGGAGGGCATGTTCTCGCTGACCTCGTGCTCAAAACGGGCGTAGAATGCATTGAGCTCATCAGGGAGGGGGGCGTTGGAGATAGCCCAGAGATGGAGACACTGAACAGCCTAACCTGTCCCCATGTCACCGCTCTCTCTGTGAGGTGTGGAGTGGCTCGTAAAAGAGCCTTTGTTGTGTGTTCAGTAGAAAAGGTTGAGTTGTTCAGCCGCTGAATCCATAGAGAGTGCGGTAGATAGTTGGATTATACAGCTGTTTAATATCTGCTTAGCGAGCCCAGCACTCACTCACCTGAGCCCCACTCGCTTTATGACCTCGCCAGGAAAGGTTCACGCTGATGAGGAATAGACATGCTCCCCATGTCTATGAAGCGGAGCAGTCAACCTGGTCTCCCCAGTGGAACCAGAGACCATTGAAACCACCCCCCCACCCCGCCCCGGGGAGGCTGAGGGCACAGGAGGCTACCCTTGGGCCGTGCCAGACTGGCACTGCCAACCTGGCACCTGGGCAATGCCCATGGGGCAGTGCCGGGGATATGGCCAGTGGGGAGGGGCCAATGGGGGAGACGGGCCCATTGCCACTTGGTCGTAATTGGTGCGGGTGGGGGGGTGGAGGGAGAGGGAGCCCGCTGCCACTCTGCAGCGATTAGTGGGGGAGGGCAGCGGGTCTGCAATCGGTGGGAGGAGGGGGGATCTGCGATTGGTCTGGGCAGTTGGCATGGGCTATGCCTCAGGCCGTGGGCCCCCGCAACTGCAGGGGGGGGAGATGCTTCAGGCAGCATGCAGTAGCAGGGGCCTTACAGCTCTCTCTGTGTCTGCTACTGCTATTGTGCATGTGCAGGATTTTGGGCCCCACCGGCGAGCAGCAGGCTTGCTGATATTTTTGCAGGCAGAATCCGTATGGTTGGGGGGTGAGGGTGGGGCAGGGGAAGGGTGGGGCGGGGTGGGGTGGGTGGGGGTGGGGGTGGGGAGGGGGTGCGAGGGGGCGCTAAAAACACACCCAAAAGACAGATCTCAAACTCTCCCTGTTTCAAGTCCGTCCAGCACTGAGGCAAAACATGGTAAAATCGCCCCCGTCGAGTCAGCCATCGAGGGTTACAGCATGGGAATAGGCCCTTTGTCCAAACTTGTCCATGCTGCCCAGTTTTTACCAGTAAGCTAGTTCCAATTGCCTGCATTTGGCCCAAATCCCTCTATACCCATCTTACCCATGCATTTGTTTAAATGCTTTTGAAAACTCAGAATTGTACCCGCCTCTACTATTGCCTCTGGCAGCTTGTTCCAGATACTAACCACCTTCGAATGCCTTCTTCACCACCTGTCTACCTGTGACTCCACTTTCAAGGAGCTATGAACCAGAACGACAATCACCCGAGATCTCTTTGTTCTGTAACTCACCCCAACGCCCTACCATTAACTGAGTAAGTCCTGCCCTGGTTCAATCTGTAAAAATGCATCACCTCGTATTTCAGCTAAATTCAACTCCATCTGCCATTCATCAGCCCATTGACCCAATTGATCAAGATCCTATTGCAATCTGAGATAATCTTCTTCACCGTCCACTCTGCCACCAACCTTGGTGTCATCTGCAAACGTACTAACCATGCCTTCTAAATTCTCATCCAAATCATTAATATAAATGACAAATAACAGTGGACCCAGCACTGATCTCTGAGGCACACCGCTGGTCACAGGCCTCCAGTTTGAAAAACAACCCTCTACAACCACCCTCTGTTTTCTGTCAGCAGGTACACGGTACCTACTCTTGCAACTTGGCCAACGTTGTCTAGCTGATACGCTGCAGGAAAGGATGTCCCGAGGCATGGTACATTGGGGAAACCATGCAGACGCTGCGACAACGGATGAATGAACACCGCTCGACAATCACCAGGCAAGACTGTTCTCTTCCTGTTGGGGAGCACTTCAGCGGACACGGGCATTCGGCCTCTGATATTCGGGTAAGCGTTCTCCAAGGCGGCCTTCACGACACACGACGGCGCAGAGTCGCTGAGCAGAAACTGATAGCCAAGTTCCGCACACACGAGGACGGCCTCAACCGGGATATTGGGTTCATGTCACACTATCTGTAATCCCCATAGCTTGCCTGGACTTGCAGAGTCTCACTGTCTGTCCTGTCTGGAGACAATGCACATCTCTTTAACCTGTCTTAATGCTCTCTCCACTCACATTGTTTGTACCTTTAAGACTTGATTAGCTGTAAGTATTCGCATTCCAACCATTATTCTGTAAACTGAGTTTGTGTCTTTATATGTCCTGTTTGTGAACAGAATTCCCACTCACCTGAAGAAGGAGCTTAAGGCCCTGAAAGCTTGTGTGGCTTTTGCTACCAAATAAACCTGTTGGACTTTAACCTGGTGTTGTTAAACCTCTTACTGTGTTTACCCCAGTCCAACGCCGGCATCTCCACATTCTGTCATCAAGCCAATTTTGTATCTAATTGGTTACCTCGCCCTGGATCTTGTGAGATTTAACCTTATGCAACAACCTACCACGTGGTGCCTTGTCAAAGGCCTTGCTAAAGTCCATGTAGGCAATATCAACTACAAAGCCTTCATTGACCTTCTTGGTTACCCCTTCAAAAAACTCAATCAAATTCGTGAGACATGATTTTCCACTCACAAAGCCATGCTGACTGTCCCTAATCGGTCCTTGTGTCTCTCAGAATATCTTCTGACAACTTACCCACTGCAGACATTAGACTTACCGGCCTGTAGTTCCCAGGCTTGACCCAACATTTGCCACCCTCCAACCTTCAGGCACCTCACCTGTGGCTGTCGATAATTCAAATATCTCTACTAGGGGATCCGCAATTTCCTCCCTAGCCTCCCACAACGTCCTGGGACGCACTTCGTGAGGTCGCAGGGATTTATCTACCTCGATGCACTTTAAGACGACCAGCACTTCCTCAGGGCATCCCTATTTATTTCCCAAGTTCCCTAACACACAGGTCTTTCTCAACAGTAAGTGTGTTTGGCGCTGGGTTTGAATCCTGCCACAGCAGATGGTGAAATTTGAATTCAATAAAAAGTATCTGGAATTAAGAATCTACTGATGACCATGAAACCATTGTCAATTGTTGGAAAAACCCATCTGAGTCACTAATGCTCTTTCGGGAAGGAAATCTGCCATCCTTACCCGATCTGGCCTACATGTGACTCCAGAGCCACAGCAATGTGGTTGACCCTCAACTGCCCTCGGGCAACTAGGGATGGGCAATAAATGCTGGCCAGCCAGTGACGCCCAGGTCCCGCGAATGAATTTATAAAAACAAATGGGTGGCATGGTGGCACAGTGGTTAGCACTGCTGCCTCGCAGCGCCAGGGACCCGGGTTTGATTCCCGGCTTGGGTCACTCTGTGTGGAGTTTGCACGTTCTCCCCGTGTCTGCATGGGTTTCCTCCGGGTGCTCCAGTTTCTTCCCACAGTCTGAAAGACCAGGCCGACTGCTCCGTGTTCATGGGGAACATGTCTATTCCTCACCACTATGAACCTTTCCCGGTGAGGTCATAAGGGTGTGTTGGCAGGGGGCGGGGTGAGGGGAGGGGGCGGCGGTGGGGGGCGGTGAGTCACCTGACGAAGGAGCAGCGAGCTCTCCGAAAGCTAGTGGCTTTTGCTGCCAAATAAACCTGTTGGACTTTAACCTGCTGTTGTGAGACTTCTTACTGTGTTTACCCCAGTCCAACACCGGCATCTCCACATCTTAGGTGGATTGGCCACAGTAAAATTGCCCCTCAGTGTCAGGGAGACTAGCTCGGGTAAATGCTTGCGGTTACGGGGATCGGGCCAGGGTGCGATTGTGGTTGGTGCAAACTCGATGGGCCGAATGACCTCCTTCTACACTGTAGAGTTTCTATGAAAGATTTCTCCCGCTGGTTACCTCACCGATGGGACAAATGAGAAGAATCTGAATAATCCAAAAATCAATATCTATTTGATGCCTTCAGCGAACAGGAAAGAGAGACTGGAATAATTACCCTGGAAGACATCAACGCTAACAATCTATCCACTTGGTCATTTAAATAATGAGATTCATGTTGTGATTCCATCCCGAAAGGATTTCTGAAACATAAATCTGATGGCAAATATTTCAAAAATAAATCATGTGTTAATTCTACAAAAGGTTGCATAATGCTGAGGTGAATCATCACTTGGACTGGGTCTGAACTCAATTTCCATTTTAACACAATCAAGGGCAAGGAGCTTTATACAGGAATCTTAAAATAAAAACTGTCTCAGTTTGAGAATGAATAACTCTCTGTGCCAGTATTAATATTAACGCTGATTATAATGAAGGGATATCATTCATCTTCCAGAGAGAATGTATTCTGAACACCCAGTGAGCCTGCTGCTAGTTATGTTAGATGGGGTTAAATTCCACTTAGAAAAGAAACCTGCAACAGGAACAATTGTTCAAACGCAATTCATGCACTCGCGTTAAGTCTGAGCAGCTTGTGTTCCTAACGTGCTTCTCAATGTGGATAAAAAGCCTGAGGCGCTTCTCAGCCTCACAACGCCAGGGACCCGGGTTCGATTCCGGCCTCGGGTGGCCGTCTGTGTGGAATCATTGAATCCGAATTCCTACGGTGCAGAAGGCGGCCATTCGGCCCATCGGGTCTGCATCGACCACAATCCCACCCAGGCCCCGTTCCTGGAACCCCTCGGAATCGAACCCGAGTCCCTGACGCTGTGAGGCAGCAGTGCTAACCACTGTGCTGTCCCGGGCCTTCACCACTCACGATGTAACATAGCTCGTCCTCACATCCACCCTAAATCTCTTGTTCAACACCTTAAATCTGTGTCATCCAATCCTAATGCAAGGTGAGAAATTCCACATTGGTTTTGATACCTGGGAATACAGGTACAGAATTCCCTAAAAGTGACGTCACAGGTGGATAGGGTCGTAAAGAGTGCCTTTGGTACATTGGCCTTTATAAATCGGAGTATCGAGTATAAAAGTTGGAGTGTTATGGTAAGGTTATATAAGGCATTGGTGAGGCCGAATTTAGAGCATTGTGTACAGTTTTGGTCACCTAGTTACAGGAAGGATGTAAATAAGGTTGAAAGAGTGCAGAGAAGGTTCACAAGGATGTTGCCGGGACTTGAGAAGCTGAGTTACAGAGAGAGATTGAATACGTTGGGACTTTATTCCCTGGAGCGTAGAAGATTGAGGGGAGATTTGATAGAGGTGTATAAGATTTTGATGGGTATAGATAGAGTGAATGCGAGCAGGCTTTTTCCGCTGAGGCTAGGGGAGAAAAAAACCAGAGGGCATGGGTTAAGGGTGAAAGGAGAAAAGTTTAAAGGGAATATTAGGGGGGGCTTCTTCACGCAGAGAGTGGTGGGAGTGTGGAATGAGCTGCCGGATAAAGTAGTAAATGGGGGGTCACTTTTAACATTTAAGAAAAACTTGGACGGGTTCATGGATGAGAGGGGTGTGGAGGGATATGGTCCAAGTGCAGGTCAGTGGGACTAGGCAAAAAATGGTTCGGCACAGACAGGAAGGGCCAAAAGGCCTGTTTCTGAGCTGTAATTTTCTATGGTTTCTATGGTTCTAGAAGCAGGAGGAGGCCATTGGGCCCTTTGAGCCTGCTCCAACATTCATTTTGATCATGGCTGATCATCAGATTCAATCGGCGGGATTTTCCAGCCGTGCTCACCCCGAAACCGGAATCTCCCCACCCGAGGTCAACGGACCTTTTCATGGTCCGCTCCTTGCCTGCTCCGATTCCCATGGTGGGCAGAATGGGAAAATTCACCCCAATATTGTCCAAAGATGTGTGGGTTAGGTTGATTGACCATGCTAAAATTGCCCTTTAGTGTCCTCAGATGCGTAGGTTCGAGGGATTAGCGGGTAAAATTAGTAGGGATATGGGTGTTGGGCCTGGGTGGGATTGTGGTCGGTGCAGACTCGATGGGCCAAATGGCCACTTTCTGTATTGTAGGGTTGCCATGATTCTATGATATCCTGATCCCCCCTTTCCCCCCATATCCCTTGATCCCTAATTTCTTCTTCAAATGAAACAACGTTTTGGCCTCAACTACATTCTGTGGTAGTGAATTCCACACATTCACCACCCTCTCCTCACCTCAGTTCTAAAAGGTTTACCCCTTATCCTCAAACTATGACCTCTAGTTCTGGACTTCCCCGTCCATTGGGAACATTCTTTCTGAATCTACCCTGTCTAATCCTGTTAGAATTTAATAATTTCTATGAGATCCCCTCTCACTCTTCTAAACCCCAGTGAATATCATTCTAACCAACTTATTAACTCCTCATATGACAGGCCTGCCATCCTAGGAATCAGCCTGGTAAACCTTCGCTGTGCTCCCTCTATAGCAAGGACATCCTTCCTCAGATAAGGACACCAAAACTGCACACAATACTCCAGGTGTGGCCTCACCAACGCCCTGTACAATTGCAGTAAAACATCCCTATCCCTATACACAAATCCTTGGAGCTGGGTGCCACTCCTGACTTGGTATTTGGCGGCAAATGGCAGGCAGGACAAGGTGGGACAGCACTGGGGCCCAATAAATTGGAGTGAGCTTATGTATTCCTGAGAATTTTGACAACACTCCTTTCCTGAGGAATTGCCTGATCAAGTCATCAGGTAGATGACCAGACAGCTGAAAGGAGCCTCCTCATAGGATCTCTACAGTGCAGAAGAGGCCATTTGGCCCATTGAGTCTGCACCAACTCTCTGACAGAATATCTTACCCAGGCCTTCGCCCCTGACATATGCCCATAACACAGTAAGAAGTCTAACAACACCAGGTTAAAGTCCAACAGGTTTATCTGGTAGCAAAATAAACCTGTTGGACTATAACCTGGTGTTGTTAGATATATTATTGTGTTTACCCCAGTCCAATGCCGGCATCTCCACATCATATGCCCATAACCCCAGACATTTCCCATGGTTAGTCTATCTCACCTATGCATCTTTTTTTTCTAGTTTATTTATTCATGCCACAAGCAGGCTTACATTAACGCTGCAATGAAGTTATTGTGAAAATCCCCTGTTTCTTCCCACAGTCCAAAGATGTGCACATTAGGTGGATTGGCCATGCCGAATTGACCCTCAGTGTCAGGGGGATTAGCAGGGTAAATTGTTGTCAGTGCAGACTCAATGGGCCGAATGGCCTCCTTCTGCACTGTAAGGATTCTCTGATTCCATTCTATGATCCCCCGGTTTTCACACTCCGGCGCCTGTTTGGGTACACTGAGGGGCAATTTAGCACGGCCAATGTGCCCTAACCAGCACATCTTTCAGACTGTGGGAGGAAACCGGAGCACCCGGGGGAAACCCACGCAGACGCGGGGAGAACGTGCAGACTCCACACAGTGACCTGGGGCTGGAATCGAACCCGGGTCCCTGGCGCTGTGAGGCTGCAATACTAACCACTGTGCCACCGTGCCACCCTGCTTTGAGGAGATTAAAAGCACCAGTGTGCCAAATATCAAGATGTTTTTGGCACCCTGTCCCAGGTCAGAAGGACTCCACTGTGATCGTGGAGAAATTTCCATCCCAGGAATTTGATGGTGGAATCCACAAGGGCTCAAAATCCGATTCTGAGAAACATTCTCTCATTGTCATCACTTTGAAGAACAAGGTTTTATTAAATGTCGATGTTTAATTAATTGATAGGGTTGAAGCCCTGGCTTTGCTACCAAATTAGAACCAGCCCCGTGCTAAGTAATTGGAAAACTTTATTAGAATTTGCAACGCATGTTTCACAAGCGTGAATTATGCTACATTGTCATTAGCGAACTTAACTGATTACCAAAATTGCATCAAGCCTTGGACTTCCATTTCATTCCGTTGGCGTAACCTTTAATAGGAGTCCTTCAATGAGGAGATATAGTGAGGTCACAGACAAGACACATTCTCACAGTGGAAGAAAGGGGAGACATTGAAAAGCTGGAACTCCCTGGGCAGCTGAAGATCCAGCGATTACAATGAAACGGATAAAGGAGGCTTATGATAAATGTCAGGCTTATAATGCGCCACGCAACCAAACTAAATTCAGAAAGAGAACAGGGAAAGAAAGAGGGGCAAAGAGAACATTTCAGAAAGGATGAGTGAGTAAATGTTAAAGGGAATTTCAAACATTTTTCTCAACATACATTCTTATTGTTCAACCGGAGCGAGGCAGAGAGGAGCGATTTGTGGCTGCAGTAAAAAGGGTAAGGGATTAACTTTATTTTCATTACTTTTTCGCGGGGTTTTTTTTTTGCGAGTTTAAGGGAAAAGCGGAAGTAGGCGGGGTGACCTGGGGAAAAAAAAAGAAAAAAACAAAAATTTTTTTTTAAGCGCGCGGGAGGTTTAAAAAGCAGGCCGCATTACCCAGCGGGCAGCGTCGTGAACGGGCAGCAGAGTGAGCAGGTGGCAGAGTGAGGGCTGAAGGGCTTTGGCTCAACGGGCTTAGACAGAAACGGGTGAGGCAGGGTAGGTTTAGTTTTTAGTTGTTTCACCTTTTAAATCTTAAGTTCTTTCCCTGTGGAATCTGAGGAAAAGGGGGCATTATGAATGTGAAGCCAGTTTGCTGTTCTCAGTGCCGGATGTGGGAGGGTCGTGGAGTCTCCGAGCCTCCCAGAAGTGCATATCTGCGCTGGGTGCATTGAGCTGCAACTCCTAAGGGACCGAGTCAGGGAACTGGAGCTGCAGCTCGAGGACATTCGTCTGGTCAGGGAAAACGAGGAGGTGATAGATAGGAGTTATAGGCAGGTGGTCACACCGGGGCCACAAGAAGCAGGCAAGTGGGTCACAGTCAGGAAAGGGAAAAGTCAGGTGGGAGAGAGTACCCCAGTTGTGCCCCTTAAAAATAAGTACTCTAGTTTGAGTACTGTTGGGGTGGACAGCCCACCTGGTGGAAGCAGCAGTGGTCGTGCCTCCAGCGTGGAGTCCGGCCTTGTAGCACAGAAGGGTAAGGAAAGGAGGAGGAAGGCAGTGGTGATCGGGGACTCTACAGTGAGGGGGTCAGACAGACGTTTCTGTGGAGGAAGTCGAGAAACGCGGATGGTGGTTTGCCTCCCTGGTGCCGGGATCAGGGATGTTTCTGACCATATCCAAGAAATCCTGAAGTGGGAGGGAGAGGAGCCAGAGGTCGTGGTGCAGACTGGTACCACTGACATAATGTGGAGATGCCGGCGTTGGACTGGGGTGAACACAGTAAGAGTTTTAACAACACCAGGTTAAAGTCCAACAGGTTTATTTGGTAGCAAATACCATTAGCTTTCGGAGCGCTGCTCCTTCGTCAGATGGAGTGGAAATGTGCTCTCAAACAGGGCACAGAGACACAAAAATCAAGTTACAGAATACTGATTAGAATGCGTATGCAGCGAAAGCTAATGGTATTTGCTACCAAATAAACCTGTTGGACTTTAACCTGGTGTTGTTAAAACTCTTACCACTGACATAGGCAGGAAAGGGGAAGGGGTTATGAAAGGAGAATATAGGAAGTTAGGTAGGGAGTTAAGAAGAAGGAACACAAAGGTCGTAATCTTGGGATTGCTGCCAGTGCCACGGGACAGTGAGGGAAGGAACGGAATAAGATGGAGAATAAATGCGTGGCTGAGGGATTGGAGCAGGGGTTAGGGATTCAGGTTCCTGGATCATTGGGACCTCTTTAGGGGCAGGTGCGACCTGTACGAAAAGGATGGGTTTCACTTAAATTCCAGGGGGACCAATATCCTGGCGGGAAGGTTTGCTAAGGCGATTGGGGAGTATTTAAACTAGAATGGTTGGGGGGTGGGAATTGAAATGAGGTGACTGGGAGAGAGGAGGTTAGCTTAAAAATAACAGGGGCTTGTAGACAGCGTGAGAGGGAGGATACGCAGGTGACGGAGAAGGGGAGCGCTCAGACCGAAGGGTTGAGATGTGTGTATTTTAACGCAAGGAGTGTAGTGAACAAAATGGATGAGCTTAGAACGTGGATCACTACTTGGAAGTGTGATGTGGTGGCCATTACAGAGACTTGGTTATCTCAGGGACAGGACTGGATACTTCAACTGCCGGGTTTCAGATGTTTCAGGAGGGACAGGGAAGGAGGCAAAAGAGGTGGGGGAGTGGCACTGTTGATCAGGGATAGTGTCACGGCTGTAGAAAAGATGGACGCCACAGAGGGATTGTCTGCGGAATCTCTGTGGGTGGAGGTTCGCAACAGGAAGGGGTCAATAACTTTACTGGGTGTTTTCTATAGGCCGCCCAATAGTAGCAGGGATGTGGAGGAGCAGATTGGGAAGCAGATCCTGGAGAGATGTGGTAATCATGATGAGGGTGTTGCCGGCGTTGGACTGGGGTAAACACAGTAAGAAGTTTAACAACACCAGGTTAAAGTCCAACAGGTTTATTTGGTAGCAAAAGCCACACAAGCTTTCGAGGCTCTGAGCCCCTTCTTCAGGTGAGTGGGAATTCTGTTCACAAACAGAACTTATAAAGACACAGACTCAATTTACATGAATAATGGTTGGAATGCGAATACTTACAACTAATCCAGTCTTTAAGAAACAAAACAATGGGAGTGGAGAGAGCATCAAGACAGGCTAAAAAGATGTGTATTGTCTCCAGACAAGACAGCCAGTGAAACTCTGCAAGTCCACGCAACTGTGGGAGTTACAAATAGTGTGACATAAACCCAATATCCCGGTTGAGGCCGTCCTTGTGTGTGCGGAACTTGGCTATCAGTTTCTGCTCAGCGACTCTGCGCTGTCGTGTGTCGCGAAGGCCGCCTTGGAGAACGCTTACCCGAATATCAGAGGCCGAATGCCCGTGACCGCTGAAGTGCTCCCCAACAGGAAGAGAACAGTCTTGCCTGGTGATTGTCGAGCGGTGTTCATTCATCCGTTGTCGCAGCGTCTGCATAGTTTCCCCAATGTACCATGCCTCGGGACATCCTTTCTTGCAGGTAGACAACGTTGGCCGAGTTGCAAGAGTATGTACCGTGTACCTGGTGGATGGTGTTCTCACGTGAGATGATGGCATCTGTGTCGATGATCCGGCACGTCTTGCAGAGGTTGCTGTGGCAGGGTTGTGTGGTGTCTTGGTCACTGTTCTCCTGAAGGCTGGGTAGTTTGCTGCGGACAATGGTCTGTTTGAGGTTGTGCGGTTGTTTGAAGGCAAGAAGTGGGGGTGTGGGGATGGCCTTGGCGAGATGTTCGTCTTCGTATATCGACACAGACATCAAGTTTCTACAAAGATGCAAGAAAGCAGACAAGATACCGAAAGGACTACAGATCACGAACCCACTCAGGTCAACGTATAACACAGACTACGCTGAGAGACTTTGCCGTCGCACCTCTCTCACCCTCCTCAACCACCTCATACACCAACTCTACAGCAAACGCCGCAGCCTGGAAACCAAGATCGAATCCATATTCTCAACTTGCGCTCAGGACGCAGACCAGCTGCGAAACTCTGCCAAGCAGACGAGACAAAGGAACTACACCATCTACATGCACACCAAGAACAGGAAACTTGAGAAACTCGGCATCACCACCAGCAGCAACCAAGCCTCCCCCGGTACCACAGTAGAAAACAGTACCACTGCAGGGAAGTCCATTGTCAACTTGTCCGACTACACACTTCAACCAGATGAAATCGAAGTTCTCAGCCGAGGGCTTAATTTTTGCCCCACCACCAAAATAGACCCCATCAGTCTCGCAGCAGACACAGAGGAATTCATCAGGCGAATGAGGCTGAGGGAGTTCTTCCACAAACCCCAAGAGGCCAACAACAAACACAATGAGACAGCCAATGAACCGGAACAGCCGACAGAGAGATCCGCAGTGCATCCGAAGAGGAAAGAGTCGAATTGGACTCCTCCGGAAGGCCGCTGCCCTCGACTTGACATGTATGCCCAAGCCGTCAGGAGGTGCGTCAACACCAAATTCATCAGCCGCACTCACAAGACAGCCCCGAACATCACCCAAGCACAACGTAACGCCATCCACGCTCTCAAGACCAACCGCAACATTGTCATCAAACCAGCAGACAAAGGAGGGGCCATCGTCATACTGAACAGAACGGATTACTGCAAAGAAGTGTACCGACAACTCAACAACGAGGAACACTACAGACAGTTACCTGCAGATCCGACCAAAGAACACACCCGTCAACTCAACACTCTGATCAAGACCTTTGATCCGGACCTTCAGAACACCCTCCGTGCTCTCATCCCACGTACTCCCCGCGTTGGAGATCTCTACTGCCTCCCGAAGATACATAAGGCAAACACACCCGGCCGTCCCATCGTATCGGGCAATGGGACCCTGTGCGAGAACCTCTCCGGCTATGTCGAGGGCATCCTGAAACCCATTGTACAAAGAACCCCCAGCTTTTGTCGCGACACGACGGACTTCCTACAGAAACTCGGCACACATGGAGCAGTTGAACCAGGAGCGCTCCTCGTCACAATGGATGTCTCAGCACTCTACACCAGCATCCCCCATGACGATGGCATTGCTGCAACGGCCTCAGTGCTCAGCGCCAACAACTGCCAGTTTCCAGATGCAATTTTACATCTCATCCGCTTCATCCTGGACCACAATATCTTCACCTTCAACAACCAGTTCTTCATCCAGACACACGGAACAGCCATGGGGACCAAATTCGCACCTCAATATGCCAACATCTTCATGCACAGGTTCGAACAAGACTTCTTCACCGCACGGGACCTTCAACCGATGCTATACACTAGATACATCGATGACATTTTCTTCCTTTGGACTCATGGTGAACAATCACTGAAACAACTCTATGATGACATCAACAAGTTCCATCCCACCATCAGGCTCACCATAGACTACTCTCCGGAATCGGTTGCATTCTTGGACACGCGCATCTCCATTAAGGACGGTCACCTCAGCACTGTACCGCAAGCCCACGGATAACCTCACGATGCTCCACTTCTCCAGCTTCCACCCTAAACACGTTAAAGAAGCCATCCCCTACGGACAAGCCCTCCGTATACACAGGATCTGCTCGGATGAGGAGGATCGCAACAGACACCTCCAGACGCTGAAAGATGCCCTCATAAGAACAGGATATGGCGCTAGACTCATTGATCAACAGTTCCAACGCGCCACAGCGAAAAACCGCACCGACCTCCTCAGAAGACAAACACGGGACACGGTGGACAGAGTACCCTTCGTGGTCCAGTACTTCCCCGGAGCGGAGAAGCTACGGCATCTCCTCCGGAGCCTTCAACATGTCATTGATGAAGACGAACATCTCGCCAAGGCCATCCCCACACCCCCACTTCTTGCCTTCAAACAACCGCACAACCTCAAACAGACCATTGTCCGCAGCAAACTACCCAGCCTTCAGGAGAACAGTGACCAAGACACCACACAACCCTGCCACAGCAACCTCTGCAAGACGTGCCGGATCATCGACACAGATGCCATCATCTCACGTGAGAACACCATCCACCAGGTACACGGTACATACTCTTGCAACTCGGCCAACGTTGTCTACCTGATACGCTGCAGGAAAGGATGTCCCGAGGCATGGTACATTGGGGAAACTATGCAGACGCTGCGACAACGGATGAATGAACACCGCTCGACAATCACCAGGCAAGACTGTTCTCTTCCTGTTGGGGAGCACTTCAGCGGTCACGGGCATTCGGCCTCTGATATTCGGGTAAGCGTTCTCCAAGGCGGCCTTCGCGACGCACGACAGCGCAGAGTCGCTGAGCAGAAACTGATAGCCAAGTTCCGCACACACAAGGACGGCCTCAACCGGGATATTGGGTTTATGTCACACTATTTGTAACTCCCACAGTTGCGTGGACCTGCAGAGTTTCACTGGCTGTCTTGTCTGGAGACAATACACATCTTTTTAGCCTGTCTTGATGCTCTCTCCACTCCCATTGTTTTGTTTCTTAAAGACTGGATTAGTTGTAAGTATTCGCATTCCAACCATTATTCATGTAAATTGAGTCTGTGTCTTTATAAGTTCTGTTTGTGAACAGAATTCCCACTCACCTGATGAAGGGGCTCAGAGCCTCGAAAGCTTGTGTGGCTTTTGCTACCAAATAAACCTGTTGGACTTTAACCTGGTGTTGTTAAACTTCTTAGATGTGGTAATAACAGAGTGGTCGTGACGGGAGATTTTAATTTACCAAATATCGATTGGAATATCCCTAGGGTAAGGGGTTTAGATGGGGAGGAGTTTGTTAGGTGTGTTCAGGGGGGCTTCCTGACACAGTATGTGGATAAGCCTACACGAGGAGAGACTGTACTTGATTTGGTATAGGGGAATGAACCTGGGCAGGTGTCAGATCTCTCAGTGGGAGAGCATTTTGGGGATAGTGATCATAAATCTATCTCCTTTATATTAGCATTGGAGAGAGATAGGATCAGTTAAACTCGGAAAGTGTTTATTTGGAGTAAGGGCAATTATGAGGCTATTAGGCAGGAAATTAGGAGCATAAATTGGAAGGAGGTTTTCTCAGGGAAATGTACAGAAGAAATGTGGCAAATTTTCAAGGAAAATTTGTCTGGAGCTCTGCACAGCAACGTTCCAATGAGACAGGGGAGTTATGGTAGGTTACAAGAACCATGGTGCACAAAAGCTGTAACAAATTTAGTCAAGAAGAGAAGAAAAGTCGACAAAGGGTTCAGGGAGCTAAGTAATGTTAGAAATCTAGAAGAGTATATGACTAGCAGGAAGGAACTTAAGAGGGAAATTAGAAGAGTAAGAAGGGGTCATGAGAAGGCCTTGGCAGACAGGATAAAGGAAAACCCCAAGGCATTATACAAGTATGTTAAGAGCAAGAGGATAAGATGTGAAGGAGTAGGACCTATCAAATGTGACGGTGGGAAAGTCTGTATTGAACCGGTAGAAATGGCAGAGGTACTCAATGAATACTTTGCTTCAGCATTCACAGTGGAAAAGGATCTTGGTAGTTGCAGTGCAGACTTGCAGTGGACTGAGAAGATTGAGCATGTGGACATTAGGAAAGAGGATGTGTTGGAGCTTTTGAAAAGCATCAAGTTAGATAAATCGCCGGGACCGGATGGGATGTACCCCAGGTTACTGTGGGAGGCGAGGGAAGAGATTGCTGAGCCTCTGGCGATGATCTTTGTGTCATCAATGGAGATGGGAGAGGTTCCGAGGATTGGAGGATTGCGGATGTGGTTCCGTTATTCAAGAAAGGGAGAAGGGAGAGCCCGGGAAATTATAGACCAGTGAGTCTAACCTCAGTGGTTGGTAAGTTGATGGAGAAGATCCTGAGAGGCAGGATTTATGAACATCTGGAGAGGAATAGTATGATCAGAAATAGCCAGCACGGCTTTGTCCAAGGCAGATCATGCCTTACGAGCCTAATTGAATTTTTTGAAGATGTAACTAGACACATAGATGAGGGAAGAGCGGTAGATGTAGCTTATATGGAGTTCAGCAAGGTGCTTGATAAAGTGCCCCATGCAAGGCTTATTGAGAAAGTGAAGGGGCATGGGATACAAGGGGGCATTGCCTTGTGGATTCAGAACTGGCTTGCCCACAGAAGTCAAAGAGTGGTTGTAGATGGGTCTTTTTCAGCATGGAGGTCGGTCACCAGTGGAATGCCCCAGGGATCTGTTCTGGGACCCTTGCTCTTTGTGATTTTTATAAATGACCTGGGCGGCACGGTAGCACAGTGGTTAGCACTGCTGCTTCACAGCTCCAGGGTCCCGGGTTCGATTCCCGGCTCGGGTCACTGTCTGTGTGGAGTTTGCACATTCTCCTCGTGTCTGCGTGGGTTTCCTCCGGGTGCTCCGGTTTCCTCCCACAGTCCAAAGATGTGCGGGTTAGGTTGATTGGGCAGGTTAAAAAAATTGCCCCTTAGAGTCCTGGGATGTGTAGGTTAGAGGGATTAGCGGGTAAAATATGTGGGGGTAGGGCCTGGGTGGGATTGTGGTCGGTGCAGACTCGATGGGCCGAATGGCCTCCTTCTGCACTGTAGGGTTTCTATGATTCTATGATGGATGAGGAAGTGGAAGGATGGGTTGGCAAGTTTGCTGATGAC
Organism: Mustelus asterias; assembly: GCF_964213995.1. NCBI lineage: Eukaryota > Metazoa > Chordata > Chondrichthyes > Carcharhiniformes > Triakidae > Mustelus > Mustelus asterias. The sequence continues at coordinate 21,578,719 of NC_135819.1, forward strand.
ACAAAGGTTGGTGGGGTTGTGGATAGTGTCGAGGGATGTCAGCAGTTGCAACGAGACATAGATAAGATGCAAGACTGGGCGGAGAAGTGGCAGATGGACTTCAACCCAGATAAGTGTGTGGTGGTTCATTTTGGCAGGTCAAATAGGATGAAAGAATATAATATTCAGGGTAAGATGCTTGGCAGTGTGGAAGATCAGAAGGATCTTGGGGTCCGGGTTCATAGGACGCTCAAAGCAGCGTCGCAGGTAGAGGCTGTGGTTAAGAAGGCGTATGGAATACTGGCCTTCATCAATAGAGGAATTGAGTTTAGAAATCGGGAGATAATGCTGCAGCTGTATAGGACCCTGGTCAGACCCCACCTGGAGTACTGTGCCCAGTTCTGGTCGCCTCATTACAGAAAGGATGTGGAAGCCATAGAAAGGGTGCAGAGGAGATTTCCAAGGATGTTGCCTGTATTAGGTGGCCTTATGAGGATAGGTTGAGAGAGCTAGGTCTTTTCTCCTTGGAGAAGCGAAGGATGAGAGGTGACCTGATAGAAGTGTATAAGATGTTGAGAGGTATTGATAGAGTGGATTCTCAGAGGCTTTTACCCAGGGCTGAAATGGTTGCCACAAGAGGTCACAGGTTGAGGGTGCTGGGGAGTAGGTACAGAGGAGATGTTGGGGGTAAGTTTTTCACTCAGAGGGTGGTGGGTGCGTGGAATCGGCTGCCGGAAGTGGTGGTGGTGGAGGCGGATTCAACAGGGTCTTTTAAAAGACTTTTGGATAAGTTCATGGAAGTTAGTAAGATAGAGGGTTATAGGTAAGCCTAGTAGGTAGGGACATGTTCGGCGCAACTTGTGGGCCGAAGGGCCTGTTTGTGCTGTAGCTTTTCTATGTTCTATGGGGCGATTTTCCCAAACAGAAACTAAGCGGGGAAAGCACGCAAGACACAATACTTTTCACTATATCCTAATACGTGTGACCATAATAAATCAAATCAAATCAAATCAAAAAGGTGGCAGAAAGCAGAGAGCATTGAAGACGTGTAAACAGTGGAGTCTCCCAGTGGCTGGTGCCAGGACTACTGCTCTGAGGGGTGTTTATTAGTGACCTTGATTGCGTATAGAGGGTATAATTTTATATGTTTGTAGCATACACAAATCTCAACAATGTTGCAAACCAGTACCAGTCTTCAGAAGCGCATAAAAAGAAACGTGAAGACGTGTGGTTGTACAGAGATAATATTACTGCAATAGTAATCCAGGCTAATATCCTGAGGGCATGGGTTCAAGTCCCGCCATTGTAGCTGGTGGGATTTGAATCCACATCATAAATCTGGAATATAAACTCATCTCAATAATGGTGAACATGAAGCTATTCAGCGATATAAAAAATCTATCGGGTTCACTAATGTCCTTTAGGGAAGGAAATCTGCCACCCTGGTCCCGGTCTGGTCTACATAGGATTATAGAATCCCTGCAGTGCAGAAAGAGGTTATCCAGCCCATCAGGTCCGTATGCAATCCCTGAGAAAGCAACTCATTCCGGACCTCCCCTCCACCCTATCCCTGTAGCTCTGCACATTTACTGTGGCCAATCCACCTAACCGGCACACCTCTTTTTTCATAGAACCGCTACAGTGTGGAAGGAGACATTCGGCCCATCAAGCCTGCTCTGACAACAGTCCCATCCATGTAACCTCATATATCTATCCTGCTGGTCCCCCTGACACTAAGGGTCAATTTAGCATGGCTAATCCACCTAACCCGCACATCTTTGGACTGTGGGAGCAAACTGGAGTACTCGGAGGAAACCCACGCAGACACGGGGAGAGCATGCAAACTTGACACAGACAGTGACCCGAGGCCAGAATTGAACATGGGTCCCTGGCACTGTGAGGCAGCAGTGCTAACCACTGTGCCACCATGCCACCTTAAGGGGCCATTTAGCATAGCCAATCCACCTAATCTGCACATCTTTGGATACTAAAGGGAGATTTTGCATGGCCAATCCATCTATCCTACACATCTTTGATCACTAAGGGAGAATTTAGCACGGCTAGTCCACCTGACCTGCACATCTTTGGACACTAAGGGGCAATTTAGCATGGCAAATCCACATAACCTGCACATCTTTGCACAATAAGGGGCAATTTAGCATGGTAAATCCATCTAACCTGCACATCTTTGGACACTATGGGGCAATTTAGCATGGCCAATCTACCTAACCTGGACATCTTTGGAGTGTGGGAGGAAACCGGAGCACACGGAGGAAACCCACGCAGACACGGGGAGAACGTGCTGACTCCGCACAGTCACCCAAGCCAGGAATCGAACCCGGGTCCCTGACGCTATGAGGCCGCAGTGCTAACCACTGTCGCACCACGCTGCCCATTGTGACTCCTGAGTCACAGCGATGTAGTTGACTCTTAAGTACCCTCTGAAATGGCCTAGCAAACCCCTCAGTTGAAGGGCAATTAGAGGATGGGTAACAAATGTTGGCTTCTTCCAAAATCCCCCTTAACAGATAGAGATCCAGTCCCTCTTAAAGGTTAACCCCACTGACCACTTCCTTTGAGAGTGCAACAAATTTGTCTAATTTTCATTGGAATTATTCTAATTTTAGCTCTATCCAACTCTTGGGCCCAAAATAGCAAGGAAAGTAGATAAGGTCTATAAAATTATGAGGGGCATAGGTCAGCTAGATAGTCAATATCTTTTCCCAAAGGTAGGGGAGTCTAAAACTAGAGGGCATAGGTTTAAGGTGAGAGGGGAGAGATACAAAAGGGTTCAGAGGGGCCATTGTTTCACACAGAGAGTGGTGAGTGTCTGGAACAAGCTGCCAGAGGTAGTGGTAGAGGCTGGTACAATTTTGTCTTTTAAAAAGCGTTTAGACAGTTACATGGGTACGATGGGTGTAGAGGGATATGGGCCAAATGCGGGCAATTGGGACTAGCTTAGTTGTTAAAAAAAATGGGCGGCATGGACAAGTTGGGCCGAAGGGCTTGTTCCATGCAGTAAACCTCTATGACTCTATGACGCACTTTGGGATACAATTTGAATGTTCTCTCTATGAGCTGTGGCATCAGTGGGCACAACGGCTGTTAGCACTGCTGCCTAGGGAGCCGGGTTCAATTCCGGCCTTGCACGTTCTTCCCGTCTCTGTGTGGGTTTCCTCCGGGTGCTCCGGTTTCCTCCCACACTACACAGATGTGCGGTGAATCTGTACTTCCATTGGTCACTGGATGGGTAGAAAGAGAGAATTGGCCACCAAGAATGTCAGCAGCCATCGGAAGATCACACCCCTCATCTTAACGCCCGATAGCGCGGGCGGGATTCTGCGGCCGCGCTCGTCCCGAAACCGTAAAATCCCGCCCGAGGTCAGCGGACATTTCCATGCTCCGCCCCTCACCCACTCCGACTCCCGTGGCGAGTAAAATTCCAGCCTGTGAATCAATTTCAGTGAGAGGTGAAATTGCTATGAATGAACGCTTGCACGAGATGGGAATAACGTGGGAGTTTGATGATCCAATCGTGAACTGAATCACTCATAGCTGAGCTGAGTTAAACAGCTGCTTTGAAAGAAAATGTCTGTTTAATAATAGGATTACGCTCTCGCAAACAAAAGCCTTGGTTTAAGATTGTATTAATGCACCTTGACTTACTCCCAGCAACCACACCTCGTAAGCTAACCTTGACAAACACAGCCTGATCCAGTTTCAGATGGGAAGACAAAGCCTTGCCTTAATCGATAAGTATGATCAAAATGGGCCTTTAGTGTCATTGATTTAAACAATAATGGATGGCTGCTTTTATGTTGCCACCAGGCTGGATAAAGGCTGGTTGCTTTGAAGGTCAAAAATGTAGAGCATCAATTGTTCTGCTATCCTCGATTTCCCACCGGTGAGAAGCCCTGTTTATGCTATCGATTTGCTAGCCTGTGTTATTTGAGCCATTAAAGTCTATCTTTGGGTCTTTGAAGGATTTTCCAACTCAACATGGCTTCGCGAAGGTTGGGAGGGATCAAACTCAGTCAGGATTTTTTAATATTATTATTCGTTCATGGGATGTGGCCATCAGTTGGCTGGGCCAGCATTTATTGCCCATCCCTAGCCAACCCCCCACCTTCCTAAGGGCATTTTAGAGTCCGCCACTATTATTTGGAGTCACATGTAAGGCCGACCAGGCAGATTTCATAGAATCATAGGATCCCTACAATGCAGAGGAGGCCATTCAGTCCATCGCCATCATCCCACCCAGGCCCTATCCACTAGCCCCATGTATTTAACCGACTAATCCCCTTGATACAAAGGGCCAATTTAGCATGGCCAATTCACCTAACCAGTGCATCTTTTTGGACTGTGGGAAGAAACCAGAGCAACCGGAAGAAACCCACGCAGACATGGGGAGAATGTGCAGACTCCATGCAAGACAGTCAGCCAAGCAGGGAATCGAACCCGGGTCCCTGGTGCTGTGAGGCAACAGTGCTAATAACCGCTGTGCCACCGTGGCACCCATGGTTGACGTAGATCAGGTAAGCTTGGAAGAGCAGTTCAGAGGAATCAAGCAGTCCTTTAGGGAACGCGGTGGCACTGTGGTATTAACACTTGTGGTCCGGGGTATCTCTAATATCCTGAGGACTCACCCAGCCAGCACTGTGTATAGTGGATTTTACTCAAACACCTCAGCATATATCAGGCAAAAGGACTACACACACAAACCAAAAGTGAATAGCTAAATTGCAACTGTTTTCCAAACAGTGGAAGACTTAAATTTAACAGTTCTCTCTCTCTCTGCCTAGCTAATTGATCATTTAGAAATTTGTATACTACCCCGGATCCTCATGATTCCGTCAGTACATTGAATTCTCAAGTTTGTCTCTCTCTCTCTCTCTGGTCTGGAAGCATGCTGCCCTTGTCACTGCCACGTCCTGATGCGCCTCTGTGGGAAGCTGGAGAGGTGGGTTCTCTCGAACGCGACTAACATAGATTTCCTATAACTCCCTGGCTACCTTCCGGAATCTTCCGAGGATTTGGCCCATCAGTGCTTAGGCCTGATTAGTTTCACATCATTGTTGATGGCTTTCAATGTTGGACTCTTTGTGTTTGCACGGTGGCGCAGTGGTTAGCACTGTTACCTCACAGCGCCAGGGACCCGGGTTCGGTTCCCGGCTTGGGTCACTGTCTGTGCGGAGTCTGCACATTCTCCCCGTGTCTGCGTGGGTTTCCTCCGGGTGCTCCGGTTTCCTCCCACAGTCTGAAAGAATGTGCTGGTTAGGGTGCATTGGCCGTGCTAAATTCTCCCTCAGTGTAACCCGAACAGGCGCCGGAGTAGGGGATTTTCACAGTAACTTCATTGCAGTGTTAATGTCAGCCTATTTGTGACACGAATAAATAAATGTTAAAGAAAACATGTTAGATGTCTAGTTTCAGCTTCTATTATGCATCGAATCTTTGGTTTCACTGATGTCCCATTTATATCGTGGCGATTTGTTCCTCAGGAAATGTATAACTGTCGTTCTCAGACATGTTCATGTAGCCTGGTGTATCTTTGGTTTTCAATTGTCTGACCTCGAATCTTGCAAAGGGCCTGTCTCCAGGCAGACAGGTTTTGGACTGAGGTACTCCCAACATGACTTGCTTTTAGGCCAAATCTTTTGTCAGCCTCTATGCCATCTTGCCGTGCCTGCATCCCTGGCCAGATGCTCGTCCACAGCTGGCCTCCTGCCCCCGCAACAATTCCACCCTACTCAAGCAGTCACAGGCTGCTACACACTGAACTAGAGACCCAGGGCACTGCCCTGGGGGCCAGGGTTCAAATCCCACCACGGCAGATGATGCAATTTGAACTCAATAAAAATCTGAGTTTAAAGAACAAAGAACAATACAGCACAGGAACAGGCCCTTCGGCCCTCCAAGCCTGCGCCGCTCATGTGCCCAACTAGACCATTCGTTTGTATCCCTCTATTCCCAGTCTGTTCATGTGGCTATCTAGATAAGTCTTAAACGATCCCAGCGTGTCCGCCTCAATGACCTTGCTTGGCAGTGCATTCCAGGCCCCCACCACCCTCCGTGTAAAATACGTCCCCCTCACATCCGTGTTGAACCTTGCCCCCCTCACCTTGAACAAAGAACAAAGAACAAGAACAAAGAACAATACAGCACAGGAACAGGCCCTTCGGCCCTCCAAGCCCGCGCCGCTCCCTGGTCCAAACTAGACCATTCTTTTGTATCCCTCCATTCCCACTCCGTTCATATGGCTGTCTAGATAAGTCTTAAATGTTCCCAGTGTGTCCGCCTCCACCACCTTGCCTGGCAGCACATTCCAGGCCCCCACCACCCTCTGTGTAAAATATGTCTGTCTGATATCTGTGTTAAACCTCCCCCCCTTCACCTTGAACCTATGACCCCTCGTGAACGTCACCACCGACCTGGGGAAAAGCTTCCCATCGTTCACCCTATCTATGCCTTTCATAATTTTATACACCTCTATTAAGTCTCCCCTCATCCTCCGTCTTTCCAGGGAGAACAACCCCAGTTTACCCAATCTCTCCTCATAACTAAGCCCCTCCATACCAGGTAACATCCTGGTAAACCTCCTCTGTACTCTCTCCAAAGCCTCCACGTCCTTCTGGTAGTGTGGCGACCAGAACTGGACGCAGTATTCCAGATGCGGCCGAACCAACGTTCTATACATCTGCAACATCAGACCCCAACTTTTATACTCTATGCCCCATCCTATAAAGGCAAGCATGCCATATGCCTTCTTCACCACCTTCTCCACCCATGACGTCACCTTCAAGGATCTGTGGACTTGCACACCCAGGTCCCTCTGCGTATCTACACCCTTTATGGTTCTGCCATTTATCGTATAGCTCCTCCCTACATTATTTCTACCAAAATGCATCACTTCGCATTTATCAGGATTGAACTCCATCTGCCATTTCTTTGCCCAAATTTCCAGCCTATCTATATCCTTCTGTAGCCTCTGACAATGTTCCTCACTATCTGCAAGTCCTGCCAATTTTGTGTCGTCTGCAAACTTACTGATCACCCCAGTTACACCTTCTTCCAGATCGTTTATATAAACCACAAACAGCAGAGGTCCCAATACAGAGCCCTGCGGAACACCACTAGTCACAGGCCTCCAGCCGGAAAAAGACCCTTCCACTACCACCCTCTGTCTTCTGTGACCAAACCAGTTCTCCACCCATCTAGCCACCTCCCCCTTTATCCCATGAGATCCAACATTTTTCACCAGCCTACCATGAGGGACTTTGTCAAACGCTTTACTAAAGTCCATATAGACGACATCCACGGCCCTTCCCTCGTCAACCATTTTGGCCACTTCTTCAAAAAACTCCACCAGGTTAGTGAGGCATGACCTCCCTCTCACAAAACCATGCCGACTATCGTTAATGAGTTTATTCCTTTCTAAATGCGCATACATCCTATCTCTAAGAATCTTCTCCAACAACTTCCCCACCACGGACGTCAAGCTCACCGGCCTATAATTACCCGGGTTATCCTTCCTACCCTTCTTAAATAACGGGACCACATTAGCTATCCTCCAATCCTCTGGGACCTCACCTGCGTCCAGTGACGAGACAAAGATTTGCGTCAGAGGCCCAGCGATTTCATCTCTCGTCTCCCTGAGCAGCCTTGGATAGATTCCATCAGGCCCTGGGGATTTGTCAGTCTTTAAATTCTCTAACAAACCTAACACTTCCTCCTTTGTAATGGAGATTTTCTCCAACGGTTCAACACTCCCCTCCGAGACACTCCCAGTCAACACATCCCTCTCCTTTGTGAATACCGACGCAAAGTATTCATTTAGGATCTCCCCTACTTCTTTGGGCTCCAAGCATAATTCCCCACTTTTGTCCCTGAGAGGTCCGATTTTTTCCCTGACAACCCTTTTGTTCCTAACGTATGAATAAAATGCCTTGGGATTCTCCTTAATCCTGTCTGCCAAGAACATTTCGTGACCCCTTTTTGCGCTTCTAATTCCCCGTTTGAGTTCTTTCCTACTTTCTTTGTACTCCTCCAGAGCTCCCTCCGTTTTTAGCTGCCTGAACCTACCATACACCTCTCTTTTCTATTTGACCAGTCCCTCAATTTCCCTGGTTATCCACGGTTCTCGAATCCTACCCCTCCTATCCTTCTTTTTAACAGGCACATGCCTGTCCTGTAGCCCTAACAACTGTTCCTTAAAAGACTCCCACATGCCAGATGAACCCGTGACCCCTTGTGTTCGTCACCTCCGACCTGGAAAAAAGCTTCCCACTGTTCACCCTATCTATGCCCTTCATAATTTTATACACCTCTATCAGGTCGCCCCTCATCCTCCGTCTTTCCAGGGAGAACAACCCCAGTTTACCCAATCTCTCCTCATAGCTAAGACCCTCCATACCAGGCAACATCCTGGTAAACCTTCTCTGTACTCTCGCCAAAGCCTCCACGTCCTTCTGGTAGTGCGGCGACCAGAACTGGACGCAGTATTCCAGATGTGGCTTAACCAGCGTTCTATACAGCTGCATTAAAAGTCTAATGGAAACTATGATAATCCCCAGGACCTGCATGGGGAAATTACTGATTGACCTCCCTGTAGGACTCATTGAATATGAGCTCCCTGGGGACTGATAATTAACTCACCAGATGGAGCTCGTGTACAGGGCCTTATGTAAAGCAAGACCCTGAGTGGGTCCATTATTGCATTGTTCTGGTTGGGACCTGTTTGTGACCACCCCAGGCTTGTAGTTTTGTTTTATTGTATGTGATAAAGCTTACTCCTGGAGTTATTATAGAAACATAGAAGCAGGAGTAGGCCATTTGGCCCTTCGAGCCTGCTCCGCCATTAATTTTCATCATGGCTGATCATCAAATTCAACATCTTAATGATGACTATGAAGCCATTGTCACAAAAACCCATCACTAATGTCTCTAGGGAAAGGCGGCACGGTGGCACAGTGGTTAGCACTGCTGCCTGACAGTGGCAGGGACCCAGGTTCAATTCCAGCAGAGCTGGAGATCGCGGGTAAGGTGGGTTTAGTGTGTTCAGGGCCGATGTGGAACCCCATTGGAAGATCAGATGTGATGGACTCTCTGGGGGGGAAGTGGGGGAACCTCAGAGGCTATTGAAGCCCCCAGTGCTCAGGGACAGGGCTGGGTGGTTCCCACCTGGTAGTGCCAGTCTGGCAGTGCCAGGATGCCAGGGGCAGTGCCAATGGGCTGGGGGGACCTGAGGGCAGGGTGGTCTGAGGGGGGGTGGAGCATGAAGTGGGGATCAATGAAGTTATTAGTTGCAGTGTTAATGTAAGCCCATTTGTGACACTTCATGACTCTTTCTGTCCTCCCCTTTCATGCCCTCCTACTTCATGATCCCCACTTCATGCCCCACCCCCCTCAGACCCACCTGCCCTCAGGCGCCCCCTGCCCTCAGTGCGCCTGTTCGGGTACACTGAGGGAGAATTTAGCACGGCCAATGTACCCAAACAGCACGTCATTCGGACTGTGGGAGGAAACCGGAGCCCCAGGAGGAAACCCACGCCGACACGGGGAGAACGTGCAGACTCCGCACAGACAGTGACCCAAGTCTGGGAATTGAACCCGGGACCCTGGCGCTGTGAAGCAACAGTGCTAACCACTGTGCCACCGTGCAAGAGAAGCATGAAGTGGAGGGGCATGAATAGGGTGGGACATAAAGGGGAGGGGCATGAAGGGTGACCCACTGGGTGGAACCCAATGCTGGTGATCTTTATTGGGGAGGGTGGTGGGGAAATATCCCTTCACTGAGGGGAGAGGGGGGGGCGAGGGTCCCCAATGTCTGTGGGGGAGGGGGGCGGAGTTCACTTCGAGTTCGGTGAACTCAATCTCGGTGAAGCCGGACGTGTTTAAGTCCCGCCCCCTCCACAGAATGGTGCGAAACCCACCGGAATATGACATCAAACCGGTTTTCTCACACATTGGGGGAGGAAGGGAAAGTAATTTTGAAACTGTATCTCCCCCCCACCCATTTCTAGGCTTTGAGTCAAGGAGAGTGAGGACTGTTCAAAGGAGTCGGAGTGATCCTGAAATAGCGGAGGGGATTCGCTCTGTAGGGGAGGGTTCGGAAACATGGACAGAAAGGTGACGATCAAAGGTCTGAGGGAAGGTGAATGGTCGCAGGGGGAAGCCACAGGCCGAGGGGATGGGGAGAGTCGAGGACGGGGTGATGAAAGGGTGGCACAGTGATTGGCACTGCTGCCTCACAGCGCCAGGGCCCCGGGTTCGATTCCCGGCTTGGGTCGCTGTCTGTGTGGAGTTTGCACGTTCTCCCAGTGCATGCGTGGGTTTCCTCCCACAGTCTGAAAGATATGCAGGTTAGGTGGATTGGCCGTGCTAAATAGCCGCTTAATGTTCAAAGATGTGGCAGTTAGGTGCATTGGCCATGCCAAATTGCCCCTTAGTGTCCAAAGATGTGCAGGTTAGGTGGATTGGCCACGCTAAATTGCCCCTTAGTATCAGGGGGAACTGGAAGGGTAAATACGTAGGATTAATAGAACATAGAACATAGAACATAGAACATTACAGTGCAGAACAGGCCCTTCGGCCCACGATGTAGCACCGACCAGTTAAAAAAAAACTGTGACCCTCCAACCTAAACCAATTTCTTTTCGTCCATGAACCTATCTACGGATCTCTTAAACGCCCCCAAACTAGGCGCATTTACTACTGATGCTGGCAGGGCATTCCAATCCCTCACCACCCTCTGGGTAAAGAACCTACCCCTGACATCGGTTCTATAACTACCCCCCCTCAATTTAAAGCCATGCCCCCTCGTGCTGGATTTCTCCATCAGAGGAAAAAGGCTATCACTATCCACCCTATCTAAACCTCTAATCATCTTATATGTTTCAATAAGATCCCCTCTTAGCCGCCGCCTTTCCAGCGAAAACAATCCCAAATCCCTCAGCCTCTCCTCATAGGATCTCCCCTCCATACCAGGCAACATCCTGGTAAACCTCCTCTGCACCCTCTCCAAAGCCTCCACATCCTTCCTGTAATGTGGGGACCAGAACTGCACACAGTACTCCAAGTGCGGCCGCACCAGAGTTGTGTACAGTTGCAACATAACGCTACGACTCCTAAATTCAATCCCCCTACCAATAAACGCCAAGACACCATATGCCTTCTTAACAACCTTATCTACTTGATTCCCAACTTTCAGGGATCTATGCACACATACACCTAGATCCCTCTGCTCCTCCACACTATTCAAAGTCCTCCCGTTAGCCCTATACTCAACACATCTGTTATTCCTACCAAAGTGAATTACCTCACACTTCTCCGCATTAAACTCCATCCGCCACCTCTCGGCCCAACTTTGCAACCTGTCTAAGTCTTCCTGCAAACTACGACACCCTTCCTCACTGTCTACCACACCACCGACTTTGGTGTCATCAGCAAATTTGCTAATCCACCCAACTATACCCTCATCCAGATCATTAATAAATATTACAAACAGCAGTGGCCCCAAAACAGATCCCTGAGGTACACCACTTGTAACCGCACTCCATGATGAATATTTACTATCAACCACCACCCTCTGTTTCCTATCCGCTAGCCAATTCCTGATCCAATTTCCTAGATCACCCCCAATCCCATACATCTGCATTTTCTGCAGAAGCCTACCATGGTGAACCTTATCAAACGCCTTACTAAAATCCATATATACCACGTCCACTGCCTTGCCCCCATCCACCTCCTTGGTCACTTTCTCAAAAAACTCAATAAGGTTAGTAAGGCACGACCTACCTGCCACAAAACCATGCTGACTATCACCTATCAATTCATTACTCTCCAAATAACTATAAATCCTATCCCTTATAATTTTTTCCAACATCTTGCCGACAACAGAAGTGAGACTCACCGGTCTATAATTCCCGGGGAAGTCTCTGTTCCCCTTCTTAAACAATGGGACAACATTCGCTAACCTCCAATCTTCTGGTACTATACCAGAGGCCAACGACGACCTGAAGATCAGAGCCAGAGGCTCTGCAATCACTTCTCTTGCCTCCCAGAGAATCCTTGGATAAATCCCATCCGGACCAGGGGATTTATCTATTTTCAGACCCTCCAGAATATCCTGCACATCCTCCTTATCAACTGTAATACTGTCTATTCTACTCCCTTGCAACCCAGTGTCCTCCTCAGCTATATTCATGCCCCCTTGCGTGAACACCGAAGAGAAATATTGGTTCAATGCTTCACCAATCTCCTCCGGTTCCACACATAACTTCCCTCTGCCATCTATAACTGGCCCTAAACTTGCCCTAACCAACCTTCTGTTCTTGACATACCTATAGAACGCCTTAGGATTCTCTTTAACCCTATCCGCCAAAGTCTTCTCATGTCCCCTTTTAGCCCTTCTAAGCTCGCTCTTCAACTCCCTCTTAGCCAATCTAAAGCTTTCTAGTGCACTACCCGAGTGCTCACGTCTCATCCGAACATAAGCCTCCTTTTTCTTTTTAACCAACAAAGAAACTTTTTTGGTGCACCACGGTTCCCTAGCCCTACCAATTCCTCCTTGCCTGACAGGGACATACCTATCACAGACTCGCAGTAGCTGCTCCTTGAAAAAACTCCACATGTCGGACGTTCCCAGTCCCTGTAATCTCCTAGTCCAACCTATGTTTCCTAATTCTCTCCTAATAGCCTCATAATTACCCTTCCCCCAGCTAAAACCACTGGCCCGAGGTTCATGCCTATCCCTTTCCATCACTAAGGTGAACGTAACCGAATTGTGGTCACTATCACCAAAATGCACACCAACTTCCAAGTCTAGCACCTGGTCTGGCTCATTTCCCAGCACCAGATCCAATATAGCCTCACCTCTAGTTGGCCTGTCTACATACTGAGTCAAAAAACCTTCCTGCACGCTTTGAACAAAAACTGACCCCTCTAACGAGCTAGAGCTATAACAATTCCAGTCAATATTAGTCAAGTTAAAATGGGATAGGACTTGGGTGGAATTGTTGTCAGTGCAAACCCGATGGGCCGAATGGCCTCCTTCTGCACTGTAGGGATTCTATTCAATGAAATATCTTGGGAGCAAGGATGGTAGGCCTGGGGTTATCATGAAGGCTAAACAGAGGAAGGTCATGAGGGAGATTGGAACTGTTGGAGAAGGATGTCTGAATGTGAGGGTTTACCCCGGCAGACACACATGGATCCTGTGGGAATGTTGAGAGGTCATACCTTTATCCAACTGCCTGAACATGGATTTAGCGTCCAGTTTCCCGAGGTTTGGAATACGGATGAATTCAAAATGTCAGTCAACAATTTATTTCAAAGGGAATGGAGTGTGAAAATAGGGAAGTCTTGCTAAAACTATACAAGGCGATAGTTAGACCACAACTGGAATACTGTGAACAGTTCTGGTCTCTCTATCTAAGGAAAAATACCCTGGCGTTGGAGGCAGTCCAGAGAAGGTTCATTAGGTTGATCCTGGGTATGGAGGGATTTTCTTATGAGGAGAGATTGAGTAGCTTGGGTCTGTACTCATTGGAGTTTTAGAAGAATGAGAGGTGAGCTTATTGAGACATATCGGATTCTCAGGGGGATTGACAGGGTAGATGCTGAGAGGCTGTTTCCCCTTGTGGGAGAGTCAATGACCAGAGGGTACAATCTCAGAGTGAGGGGGTCACCCATTTCAGACAGAGATGTAGAGGAATTTCTTCTCTCAGAGGGGAGTGAATCTGTGGAATTCTTTCCCGCAGAGGGCTGTAGAGGCTGGGTCGTTAAGTATGTTTAAGGCTGAGACAGACAGATTTTTAATCAGTAACTTTGGCTCACAGGGCTTAGGCTGAAAGGGCGAGTAGGGGTGAGTTGAATTCATTTTTGCACTTTCTACCTGGTACTGGCAAGGTATCTAGAGGGGATGGGTGTGCAGGCAGTGCAATGTTCCTCTTGCACTATGTTTGAGGTGAGGGTCGACGACAGTGTCCCTACTGATTACACCTGTGGGAAGTGCACCCATCTGCAGCTCCTCCAAAACCGTGTTAGGGAACTGGAGCTGGAGTTGGATGAACTTAGGATCATCAGGGACGCAGAGATGGCCATAGACACAAGCTTTAGGAATACAGTTACTCCGAGGATTGAAAACAGATGGGTGACGGTGAGAGGGGCTGGGAGGAAGCAGTCCGTGCAGGGATCCCCGGTGGTCGTTCCCCTTAGCAACAAGTATTCCGCTTTGGATACGGTTGAGGGGGATGACATACCAGTGGGGAGCCGCAGTGAGAGGATCTCCAGCACTGTGTCCGTCTCTGTGGCTCGGGTGGGAAAGGGGGAGAGCGGGAGGGCGATAGTTACTGGGGACTCGTTAGTTAGAGGGATAGATAGGAGGTTCTGTGGCAGCAAAAGAGACTCACGGATGGTATGTTGCCTACCGGATGCCAAGGTCCGTGATGTCTCAGACCGTGTTTTCCAGATTCTGAAGGGGGAGGGGAAACAGTCACAAGTCGTGGTGCACATTGGTACCAATGACATAGGTAAGAGAAGGGACGGGGATTTAAAGCAGGAATTTCTGGAGCTGGGCTGGAAGCTGAGAGCCAAGACGAAACATGTGGTCATCTCTGGTACGTTGCCGGTACCACGTGATAGCGAGTTGAGGAACAGGGAGAGAGTGCAGTTAAATATGTGGTTGCAGGGATGGTGTAGGAGGGAGGGTTTCAGATACGTGGATAATTGGAACATGTTCTGGGGAAGGTGGGACCTGTACAAACAGGACGGGGTGCACCTGAACCAGAGGGGCACCAATATCCTCGGAGGGAAATTTGTTACGGCTCTTCAGGGGGGTTTAAACTAATTTGTCAGGGGAGTGGGAAAGGGAGTTGTAGTCCAGAAGTCAGTGAGGGTGGTGAGGTATTGGGGAAGGTATCAGGGTCAAGGGTGGGTACTGGTAGACAGGAAGGTGGGTTGAAGTGTGTCTACTTCAATGCAAGGAGCATCCGGAACAAGGTAGATGAACTTGGGGCGTGGATTGGTACTTGGGACTACGATGTTGTGGCCATTACGGAGACGTGGGTAGAACAAGGACAGGAATGGTTGTTGGACGTTCTGGGGTATAGATGTTTCAGTAAGTGTAGGGAAGCTGGTAAAAGAGGTGGAGGAGTGGCGTTGTTAATCAAGGATAGTTTAACGGCTGCGGAAAGGCACTTCGTGGGGGATCTGCACACTGAGGTAATATGGGCTGAAGTTAGAAATAGGAAAGGAGCGGTCACGTTGCTAGGAGTTTACTATAGGCCCCCAAATAGTAATAGAGATGTGGAGGAAGAAATTGCTAAGCAGATTATGGATATGTGTGGGGGTCACAGGGTAGTTGTCATGGGGGACTTTAACTTTCCAAATATTGATTGGAACCTTTGTAGGTCAAATAGTTTGGATGGGGCAGTTTTTGTGCAGTGTGTGCGGGAGGGTTTCCTGACACAATATGTGGATGGGCCGACTAGAGGTGAGGCCACATTGGATTTGGTACTGGGAAATGAACCGGGCCAAGTGTTAGATTTGGTTGTGGGAGAGCAATTTGGAGATAGTGACCACAATTCGGTGTCTTTTGTTATTGCAATGGAGAGGGATAGGGCCGTACGGCAGGGCAAGGTTTACAATTGGAGGAGGGGTAATTATGATGCGATTAGGCAAGAATTAGGGGGCATAAGTTGGGAACAGAAACTGTCAGAGAAAGGAACTAATGAAAAGTGGAACTTTTTCAAGGAACAAATACTGGATGTCCTTGATAGGTATGTTCCTGTCAGGCAGGGAGGAAATGGCCGAGTGAGGGAACCATGGTTCACAAAAGAGGTGGAATGTCTTGTGAAAAGGAAGAGGGAAGCTTATGTAGGGATGAGGAAACAAGGTTCAGATGGCTCGATTGAGGGTTACAAGTTAGCAAGGAATGAGCTGAAAAAGGGGCTTAGGAGAGCTAGGAGGGGACATGAGAAGTCCTTGGCGGGTTGGATCAAGGAAAACCCCAAGGCTTTTTACTCTTATGTGAGGAATAAAAGAATGACCAGGGTGAGGTTAGGGCCGGTCAAGGACAGTGGTGGGAACTTGTGTATGGAGTCAGTAGAGATAGGCGAGGTGATGAATGAATACTTTTCTTCAGTGTTCACCAAGGAGAGGGGCCATGATTTTGAGGAAGAGAAGGTGTTACAGGCTAATAGGCTGAAGGAAATAGATGTTCGGAGGGAGGATGTCTTGGCAGTTTTGAATAAACTGAAGGTCGATAAGTCCCCTGGGCCTGATGAAATGTATCCTAGGATTCTGTGGGAGGCAAGGGATGAGATTGCAGAGCCTTTGGCGTTGATCTTTGGGTCCTCGCTGTCCACGGGGATGGTGCCAGAGGACTGGAGAATGGCGAATGTTGTTCCTCTGTTTAAGAAAGGGAATAGAAATGACCCTGGTAATTATAGACCGGTTAGTCTTACTTCGGTGGTTGGTAAATTGATGGAAAGGGTCCTTAGGGATGGGATTTACGACCATTTAGAAAGATGCGGATTAATCCGAGATAGTCAGCACGGATTCGTGAAGGGCAAGTCGTGCCTCACAAATTTGATAGAATTCTTTGAGGAGGTAACTAAGTGTGTTGATGAAGGTAGGGCAGTTGATGTCATATACATGGATTTTAGTAAGGCGTTTGATAAGGTCCCCCATGGTCGGCTTATGATGAAAGTGAGGAGGTGTGGGATAGAGGGAAAGTTGGCCGATTGGATAGGTAACTGGCTGTCTGACCGAAGACAGAGGGTGGTGGTCGATGAAAAATTTTCGGATTGGAGGCAGGTTGCTAGCGGTGTGCCGCAGGGATCAGTGCTTGGTCCTCTGCTCTTTGTGATTTTTATTAATGACTTAGAGGAGGGGGCTGAAGGGTGGATCAGTAAATTTGCTGATGACACCAAGATTGGTGGAGTAGTGGATGAGGTGGAGGGCTGTTGTAGGCTGCAAAGAGACATAGATAGGATGCAAAGCTGGGCTGAAAAATGGCAAATGGAGTTTAACCCTGATAAATGTGAGGTGATTCATTTTGGTAGGACAAATTTAAATGTGGATTACAGGGTCAAAGGTAGGGTTCTGAAGACTGTGGAGGAACAGAGAGATCTTGGGGTCCATATCCACAGATCTCTAAAGGTTGCCAGTCAAGTGGATAGAGCTGTGAAGAAGGCCTATAGTGTGTTAGCTTTGATTAACAGGGGGTTGGAGTTTAAGAGCCGTGGGGTTATGCTGCAACTGTACAGGACCTTGGTGAGACCACATTTGGAATATTGCGTGCAGTTCTGGTCACCTCACTATAAGAAGGATGTGGAAGCGCTGGAAAGAGTGCAGAGGAGATTTACCAGGATGCTGCCTGGTTTGGAGGGTAGGTCTTATGAGGAAAGGTTGAGGGAGCTAGGGCTGTTCTCTCTGGAGCGGAGGAGGCTGAGGGGAGACTTAATAGAGGTTTATAAAATGATGAAGGGGATAGATAGAGTGAACGTTCAAAGACTATTTCCTCGGGTGGATGGAGCTATTACAAGGGGGCATAACTATAGGGTTCGTGGTGGGAGATACAGGACGGATATCAGAGGTAGGTTCTTTACGCAGAGAGTGGTTGGGGTGTGGAATGGACTGCCTGCAGTGATAGTGGAGTCAGACACTTTAGAAACATTTAAGCGGTTATTGGATAGGCACATGGAGCACACCAGGATGATAGGGAGTGGGATAGCTTGATCTTGGTTTCAGATAAAGCTCGGCACAACATCGTGGGCCGAAGGGCCTGTTCTGTGCTGTACTGTTCTATGTTCTAATCGAGGGTTATGGGGATAAGGCCGGAAAGTGGAGTTGAGATGATCACATCAGATCAGTCATGATCTCATCAAAGGTGGAGTTCAGATGTATGAGGGGGGGATCTCATAGAGAATTCTAACAGGACTAGACAGGGTAGATGCAGGAAGGATGTTCCCGATGGTGGGGGAGTCCAGCGCCAGGGGTCACAGTCTGAAGATTCGGGGTAGACCATTTAGGACTAAGACGAGGAGACATTTGTTCACCCAAGGAGTGGTGAGTCTGTGGAATTCATTACCACAGGAAGTAGTTGATGCCAAAACATTGAATGTATTCAAGAGGCAGCTGGAAATAGCACTTGGGGCTAATGGGATCAAAGGTTATGGGGAGAAAGCAGGATTAGGCTATTGAGTTGGACGATCAGCCATGATCGTGATGAATGGCGGAGCAGGCTCGAAGGGCCGAATCGCCTCCTCCTGCCCCTATCTTCTATGTTTTCTATGTTTCTCTGAACAGTGGAGCAGACTCGATGGACCAGATGGCTTATTTCTGCTCTTATATCTCATGGTCTAATTTTATATTTAAAAGGCTCTCACCTCTGTTAAATAGTGAAGAGGTTTTTTCTCAATTCCCCTCGGAATCTTCTGCCCCTTACCCTAAAACTATGCCCGCTCGTGATTGACCCCTCAGCCAAGGGGAACAGCCGCATCCTACTTGCCCAGCCTTAAGAATCATAAAAGGCCTACGTTGCAGATGAAGGCCATTCAGCCCATCGAGTCTACACTGACTCTCCAACAGAGTATCTTATCCAGACCCTCTCCCCTGTCCTATCCAGTAACCCCACATATTTATCATGATTTATCCACTTAGACAATTGGGGCAATTAGCATGGCCACTCCATCTAGCCTGCATATTTTTAGGGTGGTACGGTGGTTAGCACTGCTGTCTCTCAGTGTGAGGGACCTGGATTCAATTCTGGCCTTGGGTCACTGCCTGTGCGGAGTTTGCGCATTCTCCCCGTGTCTGCGTGGGTTTCCTCCGGGTGATCTGGTTTCCACCCACACTCCAAAGATGTGTGGATTAGGTGGATTGGCCATGCTAAATTGCCCCTTAGTGCTCCAAGATGTGTCGGCTAAATGGATTAACAATGGTAAACTCTGCTGGGTTACAGGGATAGGGCAGGGAAGAGGGCCTGGGTAAATTACTTCGTCAGAGTGTCGGTGCAGACCCGATGGGCCAAATGGCCTCTTCGGCACTGTGGGGATTCTATGATTTGTGGAATGTGGGAAGAAACCGGAGCACCCGGAGGAAACCCACGCAGACACAGGGAGAACATGCAAACTCCACATAGACCCGAGGCCAGAAACGAACCCGGGTCCCTGGTGCTGTGAGGCAGCAGTGCTAAACACTGTGCCGCCCCAGTACATACCCCTCATAATCTTGTACACCTCAATCAGCCTTCTCTGCTCTGGAGAAAACAATCCAAACCTATCCAGTGATAAAATCATAGAATCCCTACAGTGCAGAAGGAGGCCATTTGGCCCATCGAGCCTGCACCAATCACAATCCCACCCATCCCTATCCTGTGGCCCCACGTATTTACCCTGCTCGTCCTCCTGACACTAAAGGGCAACTTTTCATGGCCAATCCACCTAACCCGCACATCTTTGGACTGTGGGAGGAAACCGGAGCACCCGGAGGAAACCCACGCAGACACGGGGAGAACGTGCAAACTCCACACAGACAGTGACCCAAGCCTGGAATTAAACCTGGATCCCTGGCGCTTGTGAGGCAGCAGTGTTCACCACTGTGCCACCATGCCACCCTTAAGTCTTTTAAGTCATTCCTTATAGCTCAATTACTCCATCCCAGGCAATATCCTGGTCCTTAATCTGGTTACTGGTGTCTTCCGCCGTGAAGACTGATACAAAGCACCCATTCAGTTCCTCTGTCATTTCTTTGTCTCCCATCACTATTTCTCCAGACTCATTTTCCAGCGGTCCAAAATCCATTCTTACCTCTCTCTTACCTTTTATATATCTAAAAAACTCTTTGCAATCTTCTTTTACATATTGAGTTAGCTGACATTCTTTCTGGTTGTATCACAGCTTGGTATGGCTCCTGCTCTGTCTAAGACCACAAGAAACTACAGAGATGTGTGAGCATAGCCCAGTCCAACACCTGGATCTCCTCTCTACCCATCTCTCGCACAATCACACCCTTCCTATAGTGAGGTGACCAGAACTGCACACAGGCCTTCAGCTGTGGCCGAACCAACGCTCTGTGTAACTCAACATTACTCTCAGATGGGATTTTTTGATGGGCTTCATGTTCAATAATCATAGACCATAGAATCCCTGCAGTGCAGAAGGAGGCCATTCAGCCCATTGAGCCCGCACTGCGAACCATACCACCCAGGCTCCATCCCCGCACACTTACCCTGCTAATCCCTCTGATGCTAAGGGATAATTTAGCATGGCCAATCTACCCATCTTTGGAGCACCCGGAGGAAACCCACGCAGACACGGGGAAACGCCACACAGACAGTGACCCGAGGCCAGAATCGAACCCGGATCCCTGGCGCTGTGAAGCAGCAGTGCTAACCACTGTGCCACTATGAAGAAAGTTCATTGGAAAGTAACACCAAGGGAATAATAAGCGTGGAACACAGACCTCCCCAAAAGGGGATCCGACAAAGCGCCCCGGGGTTACCTTTACCTCAACGGCTCTGATGATTTTCCAATGGGGGCTGCCTCACTTTACCTCACTGGCAGCAAACGACATGGAACGATTGGGTGTTTCGATGCTGTGTGTTAAAACATTCTTGAATATCTCTAATGCTTTCGTCTGCACCAATTTGAGCATCTTGCAAAAAGATTGGACCTCGGGGACACAATTTTCTATTTTAAACTTGAGGAGTGGAGTCAGAAACAATTTTCTATTAACCCTGCTATTGTGCTGGCTGATTTCCAATTCCAGGAAGCCTCATGTCCTACATTTACATACGGTGCAATATTTTTAGGCAAAAAAATGACAGCGTGTGTTGCAAACATGAAAGTCCAAGGAAACCTTGAAAAGAGCGCACGGCTTCAATTATCTAAACATTCCAGCTTCTGTCAGAAATCTCCTTGAGCTCCTTTCTTACCTTCTCCCACTTTATCGCCTTTCACAACCACAGGACATCCCAAAGCACTTCATAGCCAATGATATGAGGTGGATTGGCCATGCTAAATTGTCCCTTAGTGTCAAATGATGTGCAGGTTAGGTGGATTGGCCATGCTAAATTGTCCCTTAGTGTCCAAAGATGTGGAGGTTAGGGGGATTGACCATGCTAAATTGTCCCTTAGTGTCCAAGGATGTGCAGGTTAGGTGGATTGGCCATGCTAAATTGTCCCTTAGTGTCCAAAGATGTGGAGGTTAGGGGGATTGACCATGCTAAATTGTCCCTTAGTGTCCAAGGATGTGCAGGTTAGGTGGATTGGCCATGCTAAATTGTCCCTTAGTGTCAAAAGATGTGCAGGTTAGGTGGATTGACCATGCTAAATTGCCCCTTAGTGTCCAAAGATGTGGAGATTAGGTGGATTGGCCATGCTAAATTGCCCTTTGGTGTCCAAAGATGTGGAAGTTAGGTGGATTGGCCATGCTAAATTGCCCCTTAGTGTCCAAAGATGTGGAGGTTAGGTGGATTGGCCATGCTAAATTGCCTCTTAGTGTCCAAAGATGTGGAGGTTAGGTGGATTGGCCATGCTAAATTGCCCCTTAGTGTCCAAAGATGTGGAGGTTAGGTGGATTGGCCATGCTAAATTGCCCTTTGGTGTCCAAAGATGTGGAGGTTAGGTGGATTGGCCATGCTAAATTGCCCCTTAGTGTCCAAAGATGTGCAGGTTAGGTGGATTGGCCATGCTAAATTGCCCCTTAGTGTCCAAAGATGTGCAGGTTAGGTGGATTGGCCATGCTAAATTGCCCCTTAGTATCCAAAGATGTGGAGGTTAGGTGGATTGGCCATGCTAAATTGCCCCTTAGTGTCCAAAGATGTGCAGGTTCGGGGGATTGGCTATTCTAAATTGCACTTCAGTGTCCAAAGGTATGCAGGTTAGCTGGATTTGGCATGCTAAATTGCGTCTTAGTGTCCAAAGATGTGCAGATTAGCTGAATTGGCCATGCTAAAAAAGCACAACATAAATTAATTCCAAGGAAGAGATAACATGTTAAGGGAGGACAAAGCCACCATGGCTGGCAAGGGAAGTCAGGGATAGCATAAAAGAAAAGGAAAGAGCATACCATCAGGCGCGGGCCGAATAGTGGGAAGCCAGAGGATTGGGAAGCCTTTAAGAACAATCAGAGGACAACTAAAAAAACAGTAAGAGTGGAGAAGATGAAGTATGAGGCTCAGTTGACCAGTAATAAAAAAGAGAATTGCAAAAAGTTTTTCCAATATACATAAGGTAAGAGAGAGGCACGAATAGACATTGGACCGTTGGAAAATGAGTTTGGAGATGAAGTGATGGGGGACAAAAAAATGACTGAGGAACTGAATGGGTACTTTGTATCAGTCTGCATGGTGGAAGACACCAGTAACATGCCAGGACTTCAGGAGCAGAGGTAAATGTAGTGGCCATCACTGAGGAGAAGGTGCCAGGGAAGCTGAGAGGTCTGAAGGTGGATAAATCACCTGGACCAGGTGGACAACACCCCAGGGCTCTGAAGGAGATAGCTGAGGAGATCGTGGAGGCATTGATGGTGATCTTTCAGGAATCACTAGAGTCAGGGAAGGTCATGATGTGGAGATGCCGGCGTTGGACTGGGGTGAACACAGTAAGAGTTTTAACAACACCAGGTTAAAATCCAACAGGTTTATTTGGTAGCAAGTACCATGCTACCAAATAAACCTGTTGGACTTTAACCTGGTGTTGTTAAAACTCTTACTGTCAGGGAAGGTCCCAGGGGATTGGAAAAAAGCTAATGTAACACCCTTGTTTAAGTAAGGGAGGGAGGCAGAAGATGGGAAATTATTGGCCTTACCAGGTTGTGGTAAGATCTTTGAATCCATGATTAAGTCAATATAGTGAATCTTTGCTGTACTGCTGCCAATGCCAGAATATCGGAGCATCCGGAGGAAACCCATGCAAGAAATGGGGAGAACGTGCAGACTCTGCTGAGGTTCTGGACTAATAGTCTATCGATAATACCATAGCTATGTTAAAATCTTTATGTTACAACTGCACAAGACATTGGTAAGGTCACATTGGAGTGCTGGGTACAATTTGGTCACCCTGCCATAGGAAGGATGTTATTAAACTGGGGAGGGTATTTACAAGGATGATACCAGGACTGAGAGACTTGAATTATAAGGAGAGGCTGGATAGGCTGAGACATTTTTCACTGGAGTGTAGAAGGATGAAGGGTGACCTCATAGAGATTTATAAAATCATGAGGGGCGTAAATAAAGTGAATAGCTAAGATATTTTCCCCAGGATAGGAGTGTCCAAAACTAGAGGCTAAAGGTTGAAGGTGAGAGGGGAAAGATTTCAAAGGGACCTGAGGGGCAATTTTTTCACGCAGGGTGGTGCGTGTATGGAATGAGCTGCCAGAGGAGGTGGTGGAGGCGGGTACAGTTACAACATTTAAAATATATTTGGACAGGTACATGGATAGGAAAGGTTGAGAGGGATATGGGCCAAATGCAGGCAAAAGGGTTTAGGAAGCCTGGTCAGCATGGATGAGTTGGGCCGAAGGGTCTGTTCCCATGCTGTGTATCTCTATGACTCTATCACTCTTAACCCTGCTTTGAAATATGGTCCAGCAATCAACTCAGCTCTGATCAATTGGGGCATGAGTGACAGATAAGGTTCACCAATTAATAAGACTCATTGTCACCTTGGCTAATTGAGGGTTTAATTGTCCTCAGGGTGAATTCACAAACTGAGAGGGAGGTTCCACGACGGAACAAAGAACAATGAGAGGCAGCACTTCATCCAGTTCCCTCTCGGGGCTGGGACGCCCGCTGGCTGATCCAAGTTGAGGGTTCACAAGAGATCACATCCCTCACGCCGCAGCCCCCCCCCCACCCCCTCCTCCCACAACACCCCCCCCCCCCCCCCCCCACCCCCTCCTCCCACAACACCCCCCCCACCCCCTCCACCCACCCCACACCAATCCACGAGATGAACCAAATCGTTCTGGTGAATTGGTAATGAGGGCGAGTGGGAGTTTGGAGACGTTGTCTCTGACAGCTAGAATCAACATTAAAGCTCATTAAAAGAAATCTATTGAGGGAAAACACTAATCTAACAACCAACAAACAACGAAATAAGCAGGCTGAAGAAGAGACGGGGTTGACAGGGGGAGAATAAGCTTGTTATCTGTTATGGATAGTGCCTCTAAGAATTACTGTGCAGTGCTTGCTGTGTCAGGCCTCCTTGTGTCCTCACTGGGCTTTGACAGTAAGGAACAGGATAAAAGCCTTTTATTTCCCCTTCTTATTGCCTGCTGAGCTAAAGCTCTTGGACAACAAAGGACAAAGGCAGATAAGTTCGTCAAGAAGACATACAGCACGCTTGTCTTCATCGGTCGGGGCATTGAGTTTAAAAATTGGCAGGCCATGCGAGGCAAGTTTTTTTACACAGAGGGTGGTGAATGTCTGGAACGCGCTGCCCGGGGAGGTGGTGGGAGCAGGTACGATAGCGGCGTTTAAGGGACAACTAGACGAATACGTGAATAGGATGGGAATGGAAGGATACGGACTCTGGAAGTGCGTACGGTTTTAGTTTAGGCAGGCATCATGATCGGCACAGGTTTGGAGGGCCGAAGGGCCTGTTCCTGTGCTGTACTCACATGATGAAGGAGCGGCGCTCCGAAAGCTCGTGCTACCAAATAAACCTGTTGGACTTTAACCTGGTGTTGTGAGACTACTTACTGTTAGCTTATTACCTGTATATGTGACATGCCTGGACACATCCCTGCCGGCCCTACCCAAGACTCCTCCCCCCCACCCCGGTCCAGGTATAAAGGCGACTGCTCCCCACCCCCCTGCCTCAGTCCGGACCAGTTCATCGGCATGGGTGTGCTCCAAGTCTTTTGCTAATAAAAGCCTATTTGTTCTTGCATACAAACTAGTCTTTGCTCGATTGATGGTGCATCACTGTGCTTACCTCAGTCCAATGCCGGCAACACCACAACATGTACTTTTCTTTGTTCTTAGTTCTTTGACTTGCTTTCAATTCATTGGAGAGCAATGCTCTCTCTTTCTCTCTGGCCCCTCGGCTGCCTGTGGATTTGGCCTGTTATGCTCCCTGGGGTTGCCTGAGGCTCCAGGTCTGGTTGGGCCTCAATTTTAGATCACAGCATGGCCCTCCTACCTCCGTCGGTCCACTCCCACACTATCACTGTTGGCTAGGAGGCCCTGTGGCTCAGTTGGTAGTGCCCCTGTCTCTTCATCAGAAGCTGTATGTTCAAATCCTACTGTGGAGATGCCGGCGTTGGACTGGAGTAAACACAGTAAGAAGTCTCACAACACCAGGTTAAAGTACAACAGGTTTATTTGGTAGCAAAAGCCACTAGATGTCGGAGCGCTGCTCCTTCGTCAGGTGAGTGGGAGTTCTGTTCACAAACAGGGTATATAAAGACACAAACTCAATTTACAAGATAATGGTTGGAAGGCGAGTCTTTACAGGTGATCAAGTCTTAAAGGTACAGACAATGTGAGTGGAGGGAGCGTTAAGCACAGGTTAAAGAGATGTGTATTGTCTCCAGACAGGACAGTTAGTGAGATTTTGTAAGCCCAGGCAAGTCGTGGGCTGAAGTGTTCCCCAACAGGAATAGAACACACTTCAGCAGTCACGGGCATTCGGCCTCTGATCTTCGGGTAAGCGTTCTCCAAGGCGGCCTTCACGACACACGACAACGCAGAGTCGCTGAGCAGAAACTGATAGCCAGGTTCCACACACATGAGGACGGCCTCAACCGGGATCTTGGGTTCATGCCACACTATCTGTAACCCCCACGACCTGCCTGGGCTTGCAAAATCTCACTAACTGTCCTGTCTGGGGACAATACACATCCCTTTAACCTGTGCTTAAGCCTCTCTCCACTCACATTGTCTGTACCTTTAAGACTTGATTACCTGTAAAGACTCGCATTCCAACCATTATTTTGTAAATTGAGTTTGTGTCTTTATATGCCCTGATTGTGAACAGAACTCCCTCTCACCTGATGAAGGAGCAGCGCTCCGAAAGCTAGTGGCTTTTGCTACCAAATAAACCTGTTGGACTTTAACTTGGTGTTGTGAGACTTCTTACTGTGTTCAAATCCTACTCCAGGACTTGTTGGCAGTGTCCAGCATGTTAATTCTTATGGTGCATCAGCATCCTACACCATTTAGAAAGAGAGCAATCTTTATAAATAGATGATTAAGCCCAGTCCATCACGTAAACCAGCTTCCCATCCATTGACTCTGTCTACACTTTCTGCTGCCTTGGACAAATAGCCACCATAATCAAGGATCCCCCACAACCCGGACATTCTCTCTTCTATCTTCTTCCGTTGGGAAAAAGATACAAAAGTCTGAGGTCATGTACCAACCGACTCAAGAACAGCTTCTTCCCTGCTGCTGTCAGACTTTTGAATGGACCTACCTCGTATTAAGTTGATCTTTCTCTACACCCTAGCTATGACTGTAACACTACATTCTGCACTCTCTCCTTTCCTTCTCTATGAACGGTATGCTTTGTCTGCAGAGCGCGCAAGAAACAATACTTTTCACTGTATGTTAATACATGTGACAATAATAAATCAATCAAATCAAATTTATTGACTACTGATCAAACAGTGTTTATTTCCCATCTCCCGTTCATTTTTAATTGCTAATTTCCAGAATCTTTTTCTCAGAGTTGACATGCCTAATAGAAACATAGAAAAACTACAGCACAAACAGGCCCTTCGGCCCACAAGTTGTGCCGAACACATCCCTACCTTCTAGACCTACCTATAATCCTCCATCCTATTAAGCTCCATGTACTCATCCAGGAGTCTCTTAAAAGACCCTATTGAGTTCGCCTCCACCACCACTGATGGCAGCCGATTCCACTCGCCCACCACCCTCTGTGTGAAAAACTTACCCCTAACATCTCCCCTGTACCTACCCCCCAGCATCTTAAACCTGTGTCCTCTCGTAGTAATACTCGGGGACACGCACTGAAGGTGAGAGGGGATAAGTTCAAAGGGGATGTGAGGGGTGGGTTTTTTTACACAGAGAGCGGTAGGTACCTGGAACACACTGCCAGGGGTGGTGGTGGAGGCAGATACAATTGGGGCGTTTATGGGGCTTTTAGATAAGCACATGAATATCAAGGAATAGAGGAATATAGAACAAGGGCGCGCAGAAGAGATTGGTTTAATTTAGCATCATGTTCAGACAACATTGTGGGCCGAAGGGTCTGTTTCTGAGCTTTACTGTTCTTTATTCTAAAAATCAAAGCGTTCAGCGACTCTTTTTCCTAACAAGAACATAATTTTCTTACTGCTCCTGTGTATTTTTTTCACCCTTGTTGTCCTGCACAGAGATGATCTTTTCATTTCTGGAGATCCTTGGGCAACTCTAGACTTTGGAAGCTATATGAATCTATACAAGGCACTAGTTAGACTACACCTGGAATACCTGGAACAAGTTCTGGTCCCCTTATCTAAGGAAATATACGCTGGCCAAAGACGTGCTGGTTAGGGTGCATTGGCCATGCTAAATTCTCCCTCAGTGTACCCTAACAGGCACCGGCGTGTGGCGACGCGGGGATTTTCACAGTGACTTCATTGCAGTATTAAAGTAAGCCTACTTGTGACACTAATAAATAAACTTTAAACTTGAACTTTAAACTTTAATAAACTTTAAATTTAATCTGGCATTGGAGGCAGTCCAGAGAAGGTTCACTAGGTTGACCCCGGGTATGGAGGGATTTCTTGCAAGGAGAGATAGGGCGGCATGGTGGCACAGTCGTTAGCATTGCTGCCTCACAGCGCCAGGGACCCGGGTTTGATTCCCAGCTTTGGATGGCTGTCTGTGTGGAGTTTACACGTTCTCCTTGTGTCTGCGTGGGTTTCCTTGGGATGCTCCAGTTTCCTCCCACATTCCAACGATGTGCGCGTTAGGAGGATTGGCCACACTATATTGCCCCTTTGGGTCAGGGGGACTAGCTAGGGTGAATGCATGGGGTTATGGGGATAGGGCCTGGGTGGGATTGTGGTCGGTGCAGACTCGATGGGCTGAATGGCCTCCTTCTGCACTGTAAAGATTCTATGATTCTATATCCACTCTGTGTGGTTAAGCACCTCCCGTGTGGTTCAGAGGTAGGGCCGCTACCCACGGCACCACAACAGACTCCTGGTCAGAGAAGAACAATGCGGATTCTTGGGGGCAATATGTGAGCTGTGAGGAAGGAATGATGTAGGACTTGGCACTAATAACCTGAGGTGCAGTGGGAATGCTGACCTCCAGCGTTCCTCGTCCATCATCCCCACTTTTGGAAATGTGAACACAATTACTCTTCGGGGCATTCAGGCAGACAAGGCCACCGCGTTTGATCCATTGACTCAACTCCGCAACGTGCCAGAGACAAGCTTCTTCACTCAGCCTCAGTAACCCTGTTTAGGATGTGGAATGGTGTGGAGATGCCGGCGTTGGGCTGGGGTAAACACAGTAAGAGTTCCGCAGATTTCCACTCCATCCGACGAAGGAGCAGGGCTCCGAAAGCTAATGGCATTTGCTACCAAATAAACCTGTTGGACTTTAACCTGGTGTTGTTAAAACTCTTACTAGGATGTGGAATACCAGACAGCTCTATGCGTTCAGCTCAGTTCAGTTCAGATATCAGCTGTGAACGCCCTGCGTACAACCCTTGCCTCAGAAACAGGAGAGCACAGGTTCTTAGTCCCAGAGATACTCCTCCTTTCGAGCCAAGAGGGACAATAGGGGAGATGTCACTCAGCACTGAGAGTGACTCAGAATGAGGGGGATGTGTACCGTTCTGGTCACCTCACTAGGGGAAGGATGTGATTGCACTAGAGGGGGTACAGGGGGATTCACCAGGATGCTGCCTGGGGTGGAGCATTCGGGCGATAAGGAGAGACTGGATAGGCTTGGGTTGTTTTCTCTAGAGCAGAGAGGGCCGAGGGGGGACATGATTGAGTGTAAAAGATTATGAGGAGTATGGACAGAGTGAGTAAGGAGCAGCTGTTCCCCTTGGTTGAGGGGTCAATCACGAGGGGACAGGGTTTTAGAGATTCAGAGGGGATTTGAGAAAACAAAATTCACCCAGAGGGTGGTGGGAATCTGGAATGCGCTGCCTGGGAAGGTAGTGGAGGCCGGAAACCTTACAGCATTTAAAAAGGTATTTGGATCAGCACTTGAAATATCGTAACATTCAAGGATACGGGAGAAGTGCAGGAAAATGGGATTAGCACGCCTATCGTGGTGGATATTGTCAGTACAAACTCGATGGGCCGAAAGGCCTTTTCTGTGATGTATGGCTCTATAACTCGATGTCACTCAGCGTTGAGGGTGACTCTGAATGAGGGAGAGCCACTCAGCATTGACTTACTCTGAATGAGGGAGAGATCACTCAGCGTTGAGGGTGACTCCATTGGGTATGATTTACACAAACTGATAGTTTTGGTTCTTCTACTGCGCAAATAGTTACATCTCAAAAATACTTAATTTGCTAAAATTCAAGTTGTGAAATGTGGGCTAAGAAACGAAGCACTTTTTTTTTGCCCAGGTCTGTGCGAGCTAATCACACTGAGGGAATACCTTGAATTATTGCGAACATGTGATTCTGTCCTTGTAATTTGCTACTGCAATTCCATTCCATCACTGGTGGGGGTTTGCCAGCTGCGATTAGATATATTCCTGGAGGGCTCAGCACATGATGTGCCCCCCGAGGTCCAGTCGGCCAACACATCCATCCTTGTTCACTGCCTTCCAACGCCAACTGGAAAGCAAAATGTCTCATTTCCCAAATGGACAATTCTTGCGTGTCAGCCAAACAATCTTTTCTATCCTCTCATTTTCTGTCCCCGGTGAAGAAAGTGGTGAGAAAGCAGTCCTTTTAATATCCCGATGAGTTTTCTCCAGTGTCCCAGTTGAGCGTTCTCTAATTCCTGGAGGCTCCAGGCCAAATTTGGAGGGGTTGGCAACCCCAAACTGTCAAGTTTGGCATCCCATCCAAGTGTCACGTCTTATGGGCATCTAAATTGTTGCTGCGGCAACAAGGTGGTGGCCTCCCTCGAGTCGGGTGGGGGGTGGTGGGTGTCTACCCCAGCCTGTGATCTCCGCCAGGCCTTTCCCAGAGGTGGGTCACCATAGCAACAGGCACCATCTAGCGCCACGACCTGAGTTCTATAAAGAAACCACAGCAGCTGCCAAGTCAGTTTCTCTCAGATCTCGGCAACCGGTTCCGACAAAAGCCACTGTGGAATGATAAGGTGAAGCCTAGCAGGTAGCAGAGCCAAGCCAAGCCTGTGACGCAGGCCACTCAGATGGCACGGTGACACAGTGGTTAGCACTGCTGCCTTATAGCTCAAGGGAACTGGGTTCCCGGCTTGGGTGACTGCCTATGTGGAGTTGCACGTTCTCTCCATGTCTGCGTGGGTTTCCTCCGGGTGCTCCAGTTTACTCCCACAGTCTGAAAGACATGCTGGTTTAGGGTGCATTGGCCAGGCTAAATTCTCCCTCAGTGTACCCAAACAGCTGCCTGGGTATCACCATGTATCGCCACTGTATCACCATGCCGCCCTTTAGCATGGCCCATCCAACTAACCTACACATCTTTTGACACTAAGGGGCAGTTTAGCATGGCCAATCCACCCAACCTACACATCTTTGGACACTAAGAGGCAATTTAGCATGGCCAATCCACCCAACCTATACATCTTTGGACACTAAGGAGCAATTTAGCATGGCCAGTTCACCTAAGTTACACATCTTTGGAGTCTGGGAGGAAACCGGAGCACCCGGAGGAAACCCACGCAGACACAGGAAGAACACGCAGACTTCAAACAGGCAGTCAGGCAAGGCCAGAATTGAAACCAGGTCCCTGGTGCTATGGAGGTTTCTGAGCCCTCTGGCTGAATTCAATCCGGAGTTCAGTCATTAAGGATGTGAGTCATTGACTGGGGTCTGTAGCAGCTGCAGGCTGGGATCCCTGCAAAGGCCACACTGGTGTCGCTTTGTCATACAGAGGACTTTGGCCCAGTGTGGAAAGGCTTGAGGAGTGCCCAGTGTCGGCATGGCAACGTGAAGCTATGTTTCAAATCAAGTTGCCTGTTACAAGTTCCAGTGGACACAAGCCTCATCTGTCAAACCTGTCCTCTTAAGACAACTCACTCATTCCAGGTATTAGTCCCGTAAAGCTACTTACAGGGTGAGGGCCCAGTCGATGTTGTAGTGACTTTAATCAGGCCATTGAAATTTGCCTATTGGAGTATGAACTCCCTGATTAAGGATCCAATTGATGGGCCAATGAGGGAGTCTTCGCCTTGTATTTAACCAGGAGTGTCAGTTCCTTGGTACCCCGGAGATAGACTGCGAACTGCTAGCACACTGTACTGCTCTTAGAGTTTGTAAATCAAAGGATTTTGATAAAGGCGCTTCTGCCTCCGAAGACTTCAGCGGTGGCGGTATGGTGGCACACTGGTTAGCACTGTTGCCTCACAGCACCAGGGACGCAGGTTCGATTCCTGACTTGGCCACTGTCTGTGTGGAGTTTGCACTTTCTCCCCGTGTCTGTGTGGGTTTCCTCCGGGTGCTCCGGTCTCCTCCCACAGTCCAAAGATGTGCGGGTTAGGTGGATTTGCCATGCTAAATTGCCCCTTAGTATCAAGCGTGAGGTTATGGGGATAGGGCCTAGGTTGGGGATTGTGGTTGGTGCAGACTCGATGGGCCAACTGGACTCCTTCTGTACTGTAGGGATTCTATGATTCAATGACTTATGACAGATACCAATTCACTCTACCCCCCCCTCCCACCCCCGCTGTGTACTGACCACCGCTGAAGCGATCACAGCAACACATTCCCTGCCTGCTTCTCACCTTCACTGGGACTCAGCGAGTCACTGGTACAAGATCAAACTCAATCTGATTTACATTTTGGCATTTGGCCATTTCACGACTGCTCAAGAAAACTATTTTTGGAAACTTTAATTAAGAAAATTAAGCAATTATATCTTCTGACTGAAAAAAGGGAGCGACTATTTACTGTGTGGAACCAGAAAGGGCAGAAGGCGCTGAGGGAATAAGCGCGGTGGAATAATGAGTTATGGTTGAAGGTTGCAGTGGTCCGGGCTAGATTTCCCCTCTGTACCAGAGAGGCGGCTTTAAGAGTTTAATTTCTCCACCAATCGCTCACACTGAATTCCAGCATTGACCAAACATTGCACCAATAAACCTGTGTTTCTGTGGTTCACCTCCGAGTTAGAAAATGAGTTTCAATTCAATTCAGAAACTTAACAGCATTCTTATTCATTCATCGGCATCCATCGCTGGCTGGTCAGCATTTGATGAGCCACCCTAGTCGCCCAGGGACAGTTGAGAGTCAACCACATTGCAGTGGCTCTGGAGTCACATGTAGGCCAGGCCAGGTAAGGACAGCAGATTTCTTTCCCTAAAGGACATTAATGAACCAGATGGGTTTTTCCGACAATGGTTTCATGGTCATCAGTAGATTCTTAATTCCAGATACATTTTTTGTATTGAATTCAAATTCCACCATCTGCTGTGGCGGGATTCGAACCCGGGTCCCCAGATCATTAGCTAAGTTTCTGGATTAATAGTCTAGCGATAATACCACTTGGCCATCACCTGCCCTCGAACATCACCTGAGCCAGTGGGGTACTAGGCGAGTGCCACACTTGAGAAGCACTGCTAGACTTAGGCACCCCCCCCGATGTCCGCTCAACTATGGGGTTGGGGAGTAAATGCCTATGTTTCCGACCTCACTATTTGGAAGTCAAGCAGGTAATTCTCCCCAGTGCCCTGGCTAATATTTATCCCCGAAGCAAGTTATCTGATTGTTATCTCGTTGTTATTTGTTTCCAAACTGGTGCTGCGTTTCCCTGTGCGACCGAGTTCACGTTCTTTATGACTTGCGAGTCAGTAACTTGGCTCTCCAGAGTGTCTGTATCTATGGTGGTGTTTAATTAAATCTTCCGACAAAGTGTCTGGCTCTTTGCTGCCAAATCCTCAACCTAGGGGAACCTAAAGAGAGGAAAAGAAAATGGGGAGGGTGTTTTATTTTTGCGATGCATTTCCCTGCTGGAATCATAAGGCATCCAGAGCCACAGCAACATGGTTGATTCTTAACTGCCTTCCTGAAAATCTGTGCCATCTACATACTGCACTGCAGCAACTCACCATCCCGACTTGGAAATATACCAGCCGTTCCTTCACTGTCGCTGGTTCAAAATCCTTGAATTCCCTCCCTAACAGCACTGTAGGTGTACCTACAACACACAGAATTATAGAATCATAGAATTCCAACAGTGTAGAGGGAGGCCATTTGGCCCATCGAGCCTGCACCGACCACAATCCCACCCAGGCCCTATTCCGTAACCCTACATATTTACCCTGGTAATACCCCTGACACTAAGGGGCAATTTACATGTCCAATCCACCTAACACCTTTGGAGTGTGAGAGGAAACCGGAGCATCCGGAGGAAACCCACTCAGACACATAGAACATATAACATAGAAAAGCTGCAGCACAAACAGGCCCCTCGGCCCACAAGTTGTGCTGAACAATTTCCTTACCTTCCAGGCTCATCTATAACCCTCTATCTTACTAACCTACATGAACCTATCCAAAAGTCTCTTAAAAGACTCAATCGAATCCGCTTACACCACCACTACCGGCAGCCGATTCCACGCACCCACCACCCTCTGAGTGAAAAACTTACCCCTAACATCTCCTCTGTACCTACTCCCCAGCACCCTAAACCTGTGGCCTCTCGTGACAACCATTTCAGCCCTGGTTAAAAGCCTCTGAGAATCCACTCTATCAATACCTCTCAACATCTTATACACACGGGGAGAAGGTGCAGACTCCGCACGGACAGTCACCCAAGCTGGGAATCGAACCCAGGTCTCCTCTGCATGTCTGCATCCTGGTGCCATCAGCAGCATGGCCTGGACACTCAGGAATGCCACTCGTTTGACTTCTCGGACTTGCGACTTCCCTTTCCATTTTTAAAGTAAAGTAAAGTTTATTTATTAGTCACAAGTAGGCTTACATTAACACTGCAATGAAGTTACTGTGAAAATCCCCCAGTCGCCACACTCCAGCGCCTGTTCGGGTACACGGCCAATGCACCCTAACCAGCACACCTTTCGGACTGTGGGAGGAAACCGGAGCCCCTGGAGGAAACCCACGCAGAAACGGGGAGAACGTGCAGACTCCACACAGACAGTGACCCAAGCTGGGAATCGAACCCAGTTCCCTGGCGCTGTGAGGCAGCAGTGCTAACCACTGTGCCACCGTGTCGCCCTAAGGTGCACCTTAAATCCTATCTCTTGGGCCAAGCATTTGGGCAGTTGACTGAATATCTCTGCGGGTATCAAAACATTGGCCGTGATTGCCGGTGCTGGAGGCAGCTTCTCACTGGTCCGCCGGTGAGATCTTCCAGTCCCGCCGAGGTATATGTCGTTTGGTCATCTTGCCCGCTGGGGTACCCGTCACGTGGGAATGTCCTTTAGGGAAGGAAATCTGCCGTTCTTACCCAGTCTGGCCCATATGTGACTCCAGAACCACAGCAATGTGGTTGACTCTCAACTGCCCTCGGGCAACTAGGGATGGGCAATAAATGCTGACCAGCCAGCGACGCCCTTGCCCCATGAATGAATAAAACAAATTTGGTGATCCTAATCTGATTGGAAGGAAAAGATAGCCACCTCTTTACACACAAAGCTCACATCATCGTCTTCAAATGAATGTACAGATTATTAAACTATAGAATGGTTCAGAATAGAATCATAGAATCCTACAGTGCAGAAGGAGGCCATTTGGCCCATCAAGTCTGCACTGACCACAATCCTACCCAGGCTCTAGTCCCATAACCTCAGGCATTTTCCTTAGCTAGTCCCCTTGACACTAAGGAGCAATTTAGCACGGCCCATCCACCTAACCCGCACATCTTTGGACCGTGGGAGGAAACCGGAGCACCCGACGGAAACCCACGCAGGCATGGGGAGACACCGCGCAGGCAGTGACCTAAGGCCGGAAATCAAATCCAGGTCCCTGGCACTGTGAGGCAGCAGTGCTACCCACTGTGCCACTGTGCCGCCCCAATGAGCCTGCCTGAGGCTCGTAAAATCCCGCCCGAGGCCAACAGAGAAAGCCGTTCCCTGAGCCTCTCCCGCCCGGATCCCGGGGCGGGCGAGGTGGTAAGATTCCAGCCATTGTGTCTGCTGTTGGCTCTTTAAAAGAGTTGTCCGATGGCTCCCACTCCCGTTCTCTTTCCCCCTGCCGGCCGCCATTTTTTTCCCTACCTCGCAGAGTGACGCACAGCAAGAATGGTATCATTTTTGCGTCAAATGCACCTCAAGCCCCTTTCCACGGCAGTCCCTTCAACCGTTCTGGCCGCAGCCCTTTCGGGCAAGTGGAAGTGTGAGATATAAAACACCTTGTAAACTCCCTCACAGCCATAACTCATTCCGATCTGTCAGCCACCTGAAAGACAAGGCCCGAAAGACATTCCCCGTAAACTCCCCCTCCTATCTCTCTCTCTCTCTCTCCTACCACAATAATGATGAAGGATCTTCTATAAATCAAGCACGGACTAAGACTGATAATTAAACCATTGAGTACTGCTTCCCCAAGCTATGGGGAAGAGGTCATAAATTGTTGGAAGGAGATGGATATCGCACTCCAGAGGAACGGGATGTAGATTATAGTTTCCCTCAGTCCCACCAGGGTTTCCGAGAAAGTAATTTTAAAAATTCTTCGCTTCATACAAATGAGGTTTCGCCAGCGCGAAGAATATTGGGCAGAGAGTGTGAGGAAGCCTGCTGAGATTGAATATTAGTGTTGGATCTCAGTTCGAGACCACAAGACGGCCTCACTTTATCAGCTCCCCCTGTCAACTAAAGCCTAATAGCATGCAAACCAATTTTTTTTTTCTTTCTGTTTTCCCTTCATTCCTTATTTGAGTTCGCTGAGCCACCTGGGTCCCACAAGCTCAGAAGCCAAATGAGAAATTTAATTTGGCGTGAGTCTCTCTTTTTTTAATAACGATTAAAAATTAAATTGACGCCGTTTACAAAGGGAGGTTTGCTGCTTCCAAGCGGCGGACACGCAGGGAGGTTTTAAATGTCTGGGGCTTCAAATGAGAATCAATAAGGGTTCAGAAAATGAGTCACGTCGGACTTCAGATGTTCATAGGATTCCCTACAGTGCAGAAGGAGGGCATTCGGCCCATCGAGCCTGCTCCGACCACAATTCCACCCAGGCCCTGTCCCCATAACCCCATACACATTACCCCAGCTAGTCGTCCTGACACTAAGGGGCAATTCAACATGGCCAATCCACATAACCAGCACATCTTTGGACTGTGGGAGGAAACCAGAGCACCCGGAGGAAAGCCACGCAGACAACGTGCAAACTCCGCACAGACAGTCACCCAAGGTGGGAATCGAACCAGGGTCTCTGGTGCTGTGAGGCAGCAGCGCTAACCCCTGTACGGCAGCAGCGCTAACCCCTTGTGCCACGATGTTGAATTAGCTGTGTAAGTGTGATTAGCTGTTGTTGGAATATGAGCTGCCCAATTTCAGGAATCTGATTCTTCAAGCTGGCCCATGCCGATCGGAATTTGAGTGCAGCCGAAGTTGACCTGGAGAAAGGCCGTTTGAGTGTCTGTAGAGGCGCAGTGTCTGAAATGCAGTGAGTACAACACTTAGATTTGAATTTTCACTCAGTAGATTTAATTTAGGGGAGCCGATGGCCTAGTGGTATTATCGCTAGACTATTAATCCAGAAACTCAGGTAATGTTCCTCGGGACCTGGGTTCAAATCCCACCACAACAGATGGTGGAATTTGATACAAAATATCTGGAATCAAGCATCTGCAGTAATTTGCTTTTATTTATGTAAGTTAAGTGGATTAACCATGCCAAATTGCCCCTTAGTGTCCAAAGATGTGTAGCTTAGGTGGATTGGCCATGCTAAATTGCCCCTTAGTGTCTAAACAAATATATGTGGGGTTATATGTAGGGTGGTGTTGGGCCTGGGTGTGATGCTCTGTCAGAGAGTCGGTGCAGACCCGCTGGGCTGAATGGCCTCCTTCTACACTGCCTAGGTCCTTCGACACTTGTCCCTTTCTGTCATATTGAGAGGGAAAATATGCTCGAATCCCTGAAGTGTGGTTTAACCAAATATATAATATTTGCATCACGTCTCTGCTTTTGAGGCCTATTCCTCCAGTAATGAGCCCCATTTCACACTTAGAATGAGCTGGCTTCATTGGTGAAAGGGTTAAGTCTTTGTCCCACCCGCCCCTGCCCGCCAACACCCGCAGCCCAGTTCTTAACCTCTCGCACTCACCCTCGGACATTGCAGTCTCTCCACAGCGGTCAAACGTAGAGATATTTCTTCCGGAGGAGTGAACAATGACAGAACTATTAGTTTGGTGTAGGTGTAACAAGCGCTCCCAAATGAAGGAGATAATTGAGTCACATAATTTCTAATTAAATCCAGATGACTATTCAAGTGCATCGAGAGTGTGTGTCGCCTGTGCCCTTCGTGCTAAACGGGCGCCGTACATCTCGGCTGGCCTGTGACAACAAGCAGATTGCTTTATGCCAATCACAAGAGTGGGTGACTTCCTCTGCGGCACAAGATCTGCCCCAGGGGGCGAATATCAGATGCTGAATCATGCGAGTTGGAGAGAACAGTACGTCATCCACTCCTGGCCTGCTCGAAACCGCATCCCACCAGCCTTCAATCACACGCCTCCAAGATCCTCTCTCTCATTCTCTATCTCCACACTCTCCGGGGCGGCACGGTGGCACAGTGGTTAGCACTGCTGCCTCAGAGCGCCAGGGACCCGGGTTCAATTCCGGCCTTGGGTGACTTTCTGTGTGGAGTCTGCACATTCTCCCCGTGTCTGCGTGGGTTTCCTCTGGGTGCCCCGGTTTCCTCCCACAGTCCAAAGATGTGTGGATTAGGTTATAGAGTCATAGCAGTTTACAGCATGGAAACAGGCCCTTCGGCCCAACTTGTCCATGCCGCCCTTTTATTTTTGAACCCCTAAGCTAATCCCAATTGCCTGCATTTGGCCCATATCCCTCTATACCCATTGTACTCATGTAACTGTCTAAATGCTTTTTAAAAGACAAAATTGTACCCACCTCTACTACTACCTCTGGCAGCTTGTTCCAGACACTCACCACCCTCTGTGTGAAAAAATTGCCCCTCTGGACCCTTTTGTATCTCTCCCCTCTCACCTTAAACCTATGCCCTCTAGTTTTAGACTCCCCTACCTTTGGGAAAAGATATTGACTATCTAGCTGATCTATGCCTCTCATTATTTTATAGACCTCTATAAGATCACCCCTCAGCCTCCTACGCTGCAGAGAAAAAAGTCCCAGTTTATCCAGCCACTCCTTATAACTCAATCCATTAAGACCCGGTAGCATCCTAGTAAATATTTTCTGCATTCTTTCGAGTTTAATATTATCCTTCCTATAATAGGGTGACCAGAACTGTACACAGTATTCCAAGTGTGACTTTCCAATGCCTTGTACAACTTCAACAAGACGTCCCAACTCCTGTATTCAATGTTCGGACCAATGAAACCAAGCACGCCGAATGCCTTCTTCACCACTCTGTCCACCTGTGACTCCACTTTCAAGCAGCTATTAACCTTGAATGACGCAACTCCAAGATCCTCTCTCTCTCTCCCTTTCTATCTCCACACTCTCCAGGGCGGCACGGGGGCACGGTGGTCAGCACTGCTGCCTCACAGCGCCAGAGACCCTGGTTCAATTCCGGCCTTGGGTCACTGTCTGTGCGGAGTTTGCACATTCTCCCTGTGTCTGCATGGGTTTCCTTCGGGTGCTCTGGTTTCCTCCCGTAGTCCAAAGATGTGCGGGTTAGGTAGATTGGCCATGCTAAATTGCCCCTTCGTGTCTAAATATGTGTAGGTTAGGTGGATTGGCCATGCTAAATTGCCCCTTACTATCCAAAGATGTGCAGGTTGGATGGATTGGCCATGCTAAATTGTCCCTTAGTGTCCAAAGATGTGCGGGTTAGGTGGATTGGCCATGCTAAATTGCGGCTTAGTGTCCAAATATGTGCAGGTTAGGTGGATTGGCCATGCTAAATTATTCCTTCGTGCCCCAAGATGTACGGGTTTGGTGGGTTAGTGATGATAACTCTGCAGAGTTATGGGGATATGGTGGCGGGGGCATGGCGGGCCTGGGTGGGATATTCTTTCCGAAAGTCGGTACAGACTCGATGGGCCGCATAGCCTCCTTCTGCATGGCAGGGATTGTATGGTTCTGTGACATGCAGAATCTTTGCAATGTACAAGAGCTTAAACCTTGTGGGGAGATTGTGGTGTTGTGGTAATGCCACCAAACTAGTAATCTAAAGGCCCAGGAACGCACTTGGGGGCTGGGGAGCATTTGTTCAAATCCCACCATGGTAGCTGGTCACATTTAAATCCAGTTACCATATCTCAGACTGAGAGCAATGCTGCCCGTATAACAATAACCACTCTCCCCGTCTCCCCCCGCAGTCTTGCCCCTAAGTTATCCCCCCTTTTCTTACCCTTTCTCCCCCTTTACTTCCCCTTTCCCCCTTTTTCTCAATTTTACCTCTCTCCCACCCATCTCCCCTCAACCCCCACAACTTCATCTGTCACAGTTTATCCTCTGATTTCAGTTTCTCTGCCGTTTGGCCATTCACACCTTCTCTCTATGGGCTGCCATTAGCAGCCTTTCCCCTGGTTTCTGTGGCTATGACTCATCTTTCATTCCCTCCCCCCGCAGTATAAATATCTCCCACTTTCTCTGCCTTTTAGCTTTGACAAAGGGTCATCTGGACTCGAAACGTCAGCTCTTTTCTCTCCTTACAGATGCTGCCAGACCTGCTGAGATTTTCCAGCATTTTCTCTTTTGGTTTCAAATTCCAGTATCCGCAGTAATTTAAAAGTTTATTTATTGGTGTCACAAGTAAGGCTTACATTAACACTGCAATTAAGTTACTGTGAAATTCCCCTAGTCACCACATCCTGGCGCCTGTTCGGGTACACTGAGGGAGAATTTAGCATGACCAATGCACCTAACCAGCACGTCTTTCAGACTGTGGGAGGAAACCGGAGCACCCAGAGGAAACCCACGCAGACACGGGGAGAATGTGCAAACTCCACACAGCCAGTGACCCAAGCCGGGAATTGAACCCGAGTCCCTGGCGCTGTGAGGCAGCAGTGCTAACCACTGTGCCACTGTGCCACTGTGCAGCCCCCATTATAATTTGCTCTTATAACGATGACCATTGATTGTTGGTTCAATAATGTGCCTTCAGGGAAGGAAATCTGCAGTCCTTACCCGGTCTGGCCCACATGTGACTCCTGACTCTACAGCCAATGTGGCTGAATCTTAACTGCCCCTCTGCAATGGCCTAGCAAGACACTCAGTTCAAGGGGCAATTAGGGTTGGGCACCAAATGCTGGGCCCAGCCAGCGACGCCCACATCCCATCAAAGAATAAAAGGAAAGGAAGAACTTTGATGCAAATTAAAACAGGCTGGTTAACCAGGGATCATTGCACCTTTTACAGCCTCAGAGCATCCCAAAATGCTTTGAGGCTAAAGAAGCCATTGCTGGGAGTGCAAACGTCGGAAACACAGGAGCCAATTTGTACACAGCAAGATCCCACGGGAATAATGACCATCCGATCTGGTTTCGTGAGCGGCGTTGGTTGAAGAGCAAAAATGGTGTCGGGGCATTTTTATTTCCACCCTCCAGACGGAGGGGGGCACGGGCCCCTGGTGAACACCTCACATAACAGATGGCAGTGCAGCCCTCCCTCAGTGCTGCGTTGGGAGGGAGTGGGGATGTACCTCACCTCGCGTGGACTCCAGGGCACGAATGGGCTTCCCCCTGCTGCCGATAGGATATAAATTGTCGACGTTCGTCAGACACGCTTTTCAAACCTCCCTCCAAGGTCAACATGTTTGGAAATCTGCAACCCAACACTGAGACTTAATGTAGAGACCCACATTCATAGAATCCCTACGGTACAGAAGGAGACCACGCGGCCCATCGAGTCTACACCAACTCCAATCCCACCCAGGCCCCACTCCCGTAACCCCACACATTTACCCCCTGACACAATTTAGCATGGCCAGTCATCCAACCCGCACAGCCATGTATTCAAGAGGTGGCTGGATATAGCACTTGGGGCGAATGGGATCAAAGGTTATGGGGAGAAAGCAGGACTAGGTTATTGAGTTGGATGATCAGCCATGATTGTAATGAATGGCGGAGCAGGTTCGAAGGGCCGAATGGCCTCCTCCTGCTCCTACCTTCTATGTTTCTATCTTTGGACTGTGAGAGGAAACCGGAGCACCCAGAGGAAACCCACGCAGACACGGGGAGAATGTGCAAACTCCACACAGACAGTGACCTGAGCCGGGAATCGAACCCTGGCCCCTGGCTCTGTGAGGCAGCAGTGCTAACCACTGTGCCACCGTGCCGCCCCCAAAAGCAAAGCGGACACCACCACCGCGCTGTCACGGAGTTTGGCAGCTCCCGCTCGGGGGATTGAATCCCAATCTCCAGCCTCTCAGGTGGGGATAATAAAGTATATTTATTAGAGTCACAAGTAGGCTTACATCAACATGGCAATGAAGTTACTGTGAAATCCCCCTAGTCACCGCACTCTGGCGCCTGCTCAGGTACACAGAGGGAGAATTTAGCACGGCCAATGCACCTAACCAGCACGCCTTTCAGACTGTGGGAGGAAACCGGAGCACCCGGAGGAAACCCATGCAGACACAGGGAGAACATGCAGACTCCACACAGACAGTGACCCAAGCCGGGAATCGAACCCGGCTCCCTGGCGCTGTGAGGCAGCAGTGCTAACCACTGTGCCACCGTGACACACACACCCCCCCCCCCCCCGCCCCCCCCCCCCCCCACCAATAGCCACGATTCCAGTGATGAAGTTGAGGTTTTGTTTTCTATCCAGCAGCCAGCTATCCGTCCCTTTGACTAGAAAGAACCGAGAGAGGTTTTTTGAATCTTTCAGGTAGACTGCAGTGGGAGCGGAGAAGTTCAAACTGAAAGTTCAAACACCGCTCACACCTTTGGATGTGCTGCTTTCATTGTGAGGGAAATGTCAGATGAAATGTTATCAGGACGGCAGTTCCAGTCTCACAGAATGAAAGGATTAGTGGACATTTAGCCACCTTGAGCCATTCCCTTGAGACTGCGATGCTAAGAATATGGTTGGTTCCACTCCAGTCCCAACACTCTCGATAATATTTCTTATGACTCGTGTGCAGAATGAATAAGTACAGCACACAGCGCGTGCTCCATGTTCAGAGTTCTCCTGAAATTGCGATCAATTGGAAAACTTCTATCTTCCCTGGTGGTGCAGTGTTTAGGATTCAAAGCTCTCACCGCACTGACCCGGGTTCGATTCCCTGTCAGAGGCTGAAGATATATAGGGCAGCATGGTAGTACAGTGGTTAGCACTGCTGCCTCACAGCGCCAGGGACCCGGGTTCGATTCCCGGCTTGGGTCACTGTCTGTGTGGAGTTTGCACGTTCTACCCGTGTCTGCGTGGGTTTCCTCCGGGTGCTCCGGTTTCCTCCCACAGTCCAAAGATATGCAGGTTAGGTTGATTGGCCGTGCTAAATTGACCCTTAGTGTCCTGAGACGTGTATGTTCGAGGTATTAGCAGGGTAAATATGTGGGGTTACAGGGATAGGGTTGGGGTGGGATTGTGGTGGGTACAGACTCAATGGGCCAAATGGCCTCATTCTGTACTGTAGGGATTGTATGATTCAATGATGCACACTCACAGACTTCCTATCTATTCATGAGGAAAACTGGCCAGCAGCCCCACCCCCTGCCTGCCCACAGCTGCTCCAATCCCGACATATCTTCAGACTGCCTTCTGCCTAAATGAGGACTCCACCCCTCTGGGGCGATTACCTACTCTCCGTTCCAATTGTCTCTCGAGCCAGGTGACCCTCTTCTGCAGCGCTGCCCTTAAAAGGACCACCGGCAGAAGTCACGACAATGGGTGTAGGAAACAAGGAAAATATACACTGAACAACTGAGGAAACAGTCCCAGGGTTAGATCAAAGACTCAACGTTGAGATACAGCAAAGGGAGCTTTACTCTGTATCTAACCCCGTGCTGTACCTGTCCTGGGAGTGTTTGATGGGGATAGTGTAGAGGGAGCTTTACTCTGTATCTAACCCCGTGCTGTACCTGTCCTGGGAGTGTTTGATGGGGACAGTGTAGAGGGAGCTTTACTCTGTATCTAACACCGTGCTGTACCTGTCCTGGGAGTGTTTAATGGGGACAGTGTAGAGGGAGCTTTACTCTGTATCTAACCCTGTGCTGTACCTGTCCTGGAAGTGTTTGATGGGGACAGTGTAGAGGAAGCTTTACTCTGTATCTAACCCCGTGCTGTACCTGTCCTGGGAGTGGTTGATGGGGATAGTGTAGAGGGAGCTTTACTCTGTATCTAACCCCGTGCTGTACCTATCCTGGGAGTGTTTGATGGGGACAGTGTAGAGGGAGCTTTACTCTGTATCTAACCCCGTGCTGTACCTGTCCTGGGAGTGTTTGATGGGGACAGTGTAGAGGGAGTTTTACTCTGTATCTAACCCTGTGCTGTACCTGTCCTGGGAGTGTTTGATGCAGTCAGGAGTCTAACAGCACTAGGTTAAAGAACCTGTTGGACTTTAACCTGGTGTTGTTAGACTCCTTACTGTGTTTACCCCAGTCCAACGCCGGCATCTCCACATCGTGTTTGATGGGGACAGTGTAGAGGGAGCTTTATT
This sequence comes from Mustelus asterias, assembly GCF_964213995.1. Lineage (NCBI taxonomy): Eukaryota > Metazoa > Chordata > Chondrichthyes > Carcharhiniformes > Triakidae > Mustelus > Mustelus asterias. The sequence goes on from NC_135819.1 coordinate 21,622,553, forward strand.
CTATATCTAACCCTATGCTATATCTGTCCTGGAAGTGTTTGATGGGGACAGTGTAGAGGGAGCTTTACTCTGTATCTAACCCCGTGCTGTACCTGTCCTGGGAGTGTTTAATGGGGACAGTGTAGAGGGAGCTTTACTCTGTATCTAACCCCGTGCTGTGCCTGTCCTGGGAGTGTTTGATGGGGACAGTGTAGAGGGAGCTTTACTCTGTATCTAACCCCGTGCTCTACCTGTCCTGAATACATGTTTCCATCTTGAGTACAGATCTACAGTCCATTGCGTCAGTGATGGGGACGGTGAATGTTTAAGGAAGTGGATAGGCAGCTTTGACCCGGGTGCGACTGAGTGTAACCATCCAGGGACGTGGGGATCACACAGCCAACTTGTGTTATGTGGCCTTTGTGGGTCCAGGATAGTGTGACAGTCTCCGCAGCCCCAGCTTGGTCCAATAAAGCCTTGAGAAGGTGAGGACAAATCGGAGTGGAGCGGATGGAAAACAGTCGGGGATAATTATAGATTTGGTGCCATTTGAATGCAGCCGTCATTCGCGTGACAAGTGGGAGCAGAGAAACTCAACCCATGTGATGGGGCACAGAGGCAGCCACCTATCTGGTTGCTGCAGAGTTGTTACTGTGCAGAACATTAGTAAAGGTGATTTCCCCTAAACGCACTGCTGGAACGGTTTTTTAAAAATCATGCTGATTTTCAAAGGCCAACAGAACATAGAAGGAGCTTAAGGAGCAGTCAATCAGCCAACGGACGGGCTGTGCACAATGAAGAGTCACCTGGTGTCGAAGAGTTTCAGAGCTGCAAGAATTTTCCAAAGCATTCCCGTACCTGAAAAGGGACGGCGCGGTAGCACAGTGGTTAGAACAGCTGCCTCACAGCGCCAGGGACCCTGGTTCCATTCCCGGCTTGGGTGATTGTGTGGAGTTTGCATGTTCTCCCCGTGTCTGTGTGGGTTTCCTCTGGGTGCTCCGGTTTCCTCCCACAGTCTGAAAGACATGCAGATTAGGTGCATTGAGCCGAACAGGCGCCGGAGTGTGGCGACTAGGGGAATTCCACAGTAACTTCATTGCAGTGTTAATGTAAGCCTTATTTGTGACTGAGCGCTGCTGA